>NC_134017.1:4280880-4880880 GCF_040712315.1 Castanea sativa | reverse complement strand
ATTCACACACGATCATAACTGCTTGATGGGGACTATCACCTTCGAGGTACACCCTGTAACTCCCACATCTCCTAAAATACACATTTGCAATAATGTTTTAAAGCAATTTGATTTATTTGCTTTAATTTTCTTTGCATATTTTTCTTCTATTAAGCAAATCATGCATGAGCATATAAGAGAGAGAAAAGAAATACCCAATTATGTTAAGTTTTTTGACATTGTACTTTTGCTATGCCGAAGCATACAGATGTTATTTTATAATTGGCAGGCAACAATGGTGAGATGATTATTTATGCCTTTCTCTTAGGATTTTCTAGTCCTTTCCTTCACAAAGCTCACTTGCTTAGTTGTGCATAGTGATGCTCATCTAAGGTATAAGAGATACAAAGTTTAGAAAACTTTGTTTCATTGGCCATTCAAGGTACACAAGTACTAATGTACACATACACACACTGTTTTTGTATTTTTCTGATTTTTCAATTTTTTTATTTTTATGAATGAAAAATAAAAAAATAAAAAACAAAACTGAAAAACAACCAAACAAAAACATGTCAAATAAAGCAATGCTTAAAAACTAGACTGTCTCAAATTAAGAAAGCAAAACACACAAGTAATGCAAACATAACAAAAAGAGAGAGAGAAAGAGAAAAAGTAACATAATCACTTGGATCATTTTTCCTTCCATACTTTGAAGAAACCTTTCATTTGAGCAAACCTTTGAACCGGTGGTGAGGGGGAAGAATTGAAACCGTTCAAGTTCGAAAGGAACATGGGGGCTTTGAGTAGATCTCCAAGAGGAGCAAGAGAAAATGGAAGCTGATTCTAGTTTCCCGATGAAATCATGCTATTGCTCTGTTGAGTGGCTAACCATTTATAGCAATTAGGTCGAATATGTCCAACTATGCCATAGTGATGACAGAGATACTGCTTCTTCTCTTTAGACTTTTGGGCATTACTCTTCTTATCCCTAGGGTTCTTGGTTTCTCTCTTAGCAAGCTTAGGGGGTGCTCCTAAGATAGACTTACCATTGTCTATGTTTTCACTAGCTATCACAATTTTAGTATCATTATTCTCAGAATCAATATTGTAAGCAGGAGAAACAAAAGTAGTAGTACTAGAAGAAGTAATATTGGGAGAAGAAAAATCATATCCTAAACCGGTTCGATTGGGGGTAGATTTTTGCATGCTGAGCATCTCATCAAACTTAGCACTTGAGGTCCTCTCCAACTGAGCTCTCACTTGGAACAGTTCCGCCTCAAACTTCTTGGTCTTCTCAGCCAAGAAATTGTTCACAAATCTTAGTGCTCCAATGGTCTTATTGGCTTCATCAAACTTTGTGGAGAGTCGTTCTCATTCAAGCTCCACATCACTAAGCTTCTTGGTAGCCAACCTTTACAGCTTCTCATGTTTTTTTGAGACCTTGTATAGCTTTGCATAAGTTATGTGGATGTCATCTTGCTCATCCATCTTCTCAAATTTTGATTCCATCAAGTTTTCTTCTTCATCCACATCTTCTACAATCCCTTCAATAGGATTGATAGTGGCAGTTAAGGTATTTAGGATTTCGTCATCTTCATTTTTGGAATCATCCTCAGGTTCGGTGTCACTCAAGGTAGCAGCAAGTACCTTACTTTTCCCAATAGACTTGAGATAAGTGGGGTACTCTTGTTTCATGTGACCAAATTCTTAACATTCGAAACACTTGGGCCTTAAGGAAACAGTGTACTGACCATCATCCCTAGCATCCTTCTTTCTTTTGTCTTGGCTTTTAGACTATGAAGAACTTGATTGCCTACGGTCTTTGTCGAAGCCCTTTGCATTGGTATTCTTCATGAATTTCTTGAACTACTGAGTGATGTAGGACTTCATTTTAGAATCTTCATCATCAGAAGACTCATCCGTGTCACTACTCTTGTCCTTCAATGCCATGCTCTTGCTCTTGCTTGACTTCCTAATCCTAAACAAACCCAACTCATAGGTCTGCAGATTTTCAACTAGCTTTGTCAAGGAAATTTTGTCAATATCCTTTGACTTCTTAATCGCAGTGATCTTAGCATGAATCTCTTGGGCATAGATCTGAGCACTTTTCTCATAATCTTGGGTTCGAGAATAGTTTTCCCAATATTAAATGCTAAGTTCACTATGTCCTTGAGCTTGGCATAGAACTCATTAAATGACTCATCCTCCTCCATCTTGATTTCTTCAAAGCTAGCAGTGAGCATTTGAAGTATCGAATCCTTGATAGCCTTGGTTCCTTCATAGGTTGTCTAGAGAATGGTCCATGCCTCCTTTGCAGTTTCAGTGGAGGAGATCTTCTTGAACTCGTCATTTGTGACCGCACTGGATAAAGCATTCAATGTCCTACTGTTGAAGTTTGCCGCTTTGATCTTTGCATCATCCCAGTAAGCCGGCGCTTCCTTTGGCTTGGTCCAGCCTATCTCTACAGCTTGCCACACCTTCTCATTTAAGAATTGCAAGAAAGTTCTCATGCATACTTTCCAGTATGCATAGTTAGTTCTATCAAATAAAGGAGTTATAATAAGTGACTGTTCTCTATCCATGACAAACAGGGGTCAATGGATCACACAGCAAAGATTAAACCCTAATCAGTGCCTGCTCTGATACCACTTGATAGGCCAAAAATGTATTGATCCCTTCTGATGAATTAATTGATTAATTAGCCAAATTTAATTAATTAATAAAATTAATATGCAATGTACGTGGCAGCACAAACAAATCACCAAATAACTAAATACGCAGCGGAAATTAAATGTCATGGTAATTTGTTTACGAATGGGGAAAACCTCCAAGGCAAAACTCCACCGGGTGATTTTAAGGTCACTACTCTCGAGAATCCACTATTATCAAAACAAGCAGTTACAAGAAAAGGAATCTCAACACCTTATACTAACCTACAATTGAACCCTTACCCCAATACCCAATTGAACTTGTTTTGTAGTGCAATCTCTCCTTGTATTGTACGACTCCCAGTATGTGACTAACCAAAAGATGCACAAATCCTAGTACCTGACTTGATCACCAACTTGAGAAGAATATTGGCTGCAAAGTTCTTCAGTTCATCAACCGATGAAGATCACAAATTTGCTTGGTCACAAAACCCTACGGTGTACAAACATAGTAGCTTCCTTAAGAGAAAGAAGAACTAGGGCAAATATTGTCTCCGTTCACAATTTGCATGAACATGACTTTTCTCAATACTCACGCAATCCTAGACGACCCTTAAAATAATCCTTATACATATCTAGGGTTGTGAGAAAAGAAAGCCTAAACACATACTCACGGATTGGATGAAAAACAACTTTGAAAAACTGAGTTTCATAAACCTCGATAAATAGCCATCTATCGAGCTAGTTGTCGAGTCACGAGTTTCAGTAGCTTTTAAACCTCGATAGATACCAGCTGTCGAGATTTAAAATTTAGCACTTCCTTACTTGATTTTTTGGACAGACTTGCATGGTTTTAACACTTGAACTTAAAACCTTGTTTCTTGAAGTATTAAACACATCCTAGATCTACCAAATTACAAGTAAAGTACGTTTTATCAAAGGATTAGCTAATACAAAAAATGTTAACATATGTTTCTAACATCAAATCACATATGTCCTAACAATTTTTTTTCTTCTCACACAACAACCATTCACTCTCTTCATTCATACTTAGGATACGTAAAGAAAGAATAAAATATAAAATATAAAATATAAAATATAAAATAGTGTAAATTTACATACTTATTGTAGCATGCATATTTACACAATTTTACCTTATTTGATGTAGATAGTTTTTAGGGAAAAAAATGTGTAAATTTGACACAAATGTTCTATTATAAACATTGATATGAGTACTCTGAAAATGCCATCAAATTCTTCCAAAATTACATTTGAAACCACTAATATTTCCAAAATTACATTTTAATACTTAAAGTTTTGTAAAATATTATCTTGACCCCAAAACTTACTCGAATCTTTATTTTGATCATAAGCTTTTCCAAAATTACATTTTAAATTCAAAAGCTTTCTAAAACTACACTTTGACCTAGAAAACTAAATAATTGCACAAAACACTCAAAACATTTCAAAATTTTCACCTCAATTCTTAGACTACAAAAAATTGCACTTTTCCCCCTAAACTTTTAAGAATTGCACAAAAGTCCATAGACATCACCATTTTCAAACCCAAATTTTACCAAAATAAACTAAATATCCTCATGATCAATAAATTTGACTAGGATCAAGTTGATACTCCACAAGAATTTGACCATTGTATTTTTTTAATGAGAAAAAATATCATGTCGAAGCTTTTCCAAAAATATCATGTTGAATATTCAAGTTATTTTTCAAATAGAGAATCATATGAAAAAAGAAGGTATTGCCAAAAGATAGATGTTGTACAATGCCTAATACGATGCATCTACACGTGTAACCGAACTTCTGGATCTATATCTTTTGGTTTGATACATGATTTGGGAGATAAAACCAATTAGAAATAAGTGACCAATTACACCTTAGAAATATAATGGTTGGTGAAAATTCTCTTAAATGAGCAAAAGATAAAAGACACACACATTCAGATGCATCACCAAAATATCACACCTTGTCTCAAATCACCAAGACTCCATCTTCGTGTTCGACAGCTTATTAATATTTTTGCGATATCTCACTCACTTTATTTCCGATTTGAGCTCATGAGTAGTCATTTCAAAGAAAATTTTATAATGTTTTCGACGGAAATATTCAAGATTCAAATCTCCCCACCTTAAGTATCAATGTATCCAATTAAAAAAAAAAAAAAAAAAAAAAAACTACCAATGTATAAAAAAAAATGTAACAAAATTCTAGATTTAAACAAACAAAATTAATGGACGGATTTAAGATTCAAATGAGATAAAATTTTAAATTTATTCAAACAAAATTTTTCCTAGGTCTATGCTTCGATTCTTATTGTTTCATTATTTAATCTTTTGTTTAACTTAATAATTAATTGTTACAATACTAGATAATTGAGTAGGTAATGACTTGAAGTTAGTCAATCCTGACTCCTTGTTAACCTTCCCAATTCTAGGAGGCATTATCTAGTCCATCTTTTACATGTAATACATGTGTGCCGCATAATAAGGAGATTATCCTGACTCCATATAATATATGTGTGTGTGTGTGTGGGGAGGGGGGGGGGGGGGTGTTTGTTACCTGATAGTAGGACTTAGGACTCTCTTGAATCATCATCTTTGCAAGTGCGAGGGTTGTGGTATGAGTCGCAACACTTCAGTTTAAAATGTTGTACCCACATGAATAACTCCAAGTAGCTTCGGTGGTCCCACACCATAGAATTCAGGTTTAAGTGGGTTAGGGCAATGATACCGGATTGTATGAGCCATATTTTTACGTACCAAGCAAAAGGAAATATATATATATATATATTTAATAGGGTGATCAATCTGTTAAGAAAAAAAAAAGATCTTAATATATTTTCATAAAAGATCTTATGAGGTTTTATGAAACCTCTCACACAACATATGTAGTTCTTCGTGAATGATTCTTAATATATTGTGAGAGAATAATCTCACACGGTGATCTCATGAAATATCATCTTATTTGAAGACACCAATATTATACAATTGGTGTATTAAATAATTCTATAATCCACCCAAATTCTCTTTAATTATACAAACACTAGCTCAACTAGATAGTGCACTAGGGTTATGTTAACTTGGACAATCTAACGATTTTAATGAAGCAATTAAAATGATAGTGTCTTCTGTCTTGATTTTTTATTTTTTTTATCAACTTCTGTCTTGATTTTTTACGACATATTATTTTGATAACTTTCATCCAGTCTTCAGTTACAAAATAATAAAAAAAAATTTAAACCTTCCTTTAATTTTCGGAGTAATCTGTGATTCAGCAAAAACAAAGACATGGTTTGAAAAGAAACGTCAAACTCTCCTAGACAGAGACTTCAAAGTCAATATATTCTTTCCATAATCTGGCAAGTGGATGGATGATTTTTCAAAATGACAGTTATATATTCTTTGTTCAAATGTGACAAAACTCTAGATTTAAACAAACATTGTTTCCTACTTCAGCAATTCTAGAGAGTTAATATTTATATTGTTTAATTATTTAGTCTTTTGTTTTACTTAATTAAATATTACTAAATTTGCTGCTATATATATATATATATATATATATCTAATTTATCCATGTATAAATATTAAGGTTGTGTTTGGTATTGGCTTAAAAAGCCAGTTTTTTGTACCATATAGCTTATTTTTTTTGCTACTATTCATGGATCTTATTACATTTTTTTGTATTATTCTTGGGTCCAACTATACTATTTCAACCACATTTTAGCTTTATTTACAGTACTTTTAACAAAAAGTTTTTAAATTCAACTAAATAAGCTGTTCCTAAACAAATTCTAAGACCAAAACTTTTGACTTTTTATTATGTAAAATTTTGACATCTAAGCTTTGGAGACTTCACAATTGTACACCTCAATACCTTCTTCTTCTTCTTTTTTTTAATTAATAAAAGCTTTAGGTTGAGTTTTTACTTTCTACCCGATATGCTCTCTCTCCCTCCCCCAATAAACTCTTCTTCTGAACCTCCTACCTTTCGCACTATTTGCAAAATATGGGAAGGGGCAACAATGAAGAAACGAGGTTTCTCAACGGCTGAATCCAAACAATGTAAATTGGGGTCGTTGAAGGAGAGAGTAGCAGTGGCATTAATTTTTTTTCCTCCTCACTATATTATGGTATAAATTCCTCCAAGGTTCGTTCAAGTTCCCCAAGTCCGGCCGCTAGACTTATCTTTTATTATTCTTAAATATTCTTCTTTACTTGGAACTTGCACTGGGAAAATTAATGACTAATGTTTTTGAGAACAATTACGTGATATTCCTCCCTCATACGTAAATAACAAATTTCATCATAAATTTTATTACTAAGACCTAATATTAATATTATGTGAGATGATATTGAAGTTATATATATATATATATAAAACTAAAGCTATTTCACTTTTTATTTATTTTTAGTTTATAATGTTGTGACATATAAACTTTTTTTTTTTTTTTTATACAAGATATAAATTATACTCTAACCTAATCTAAGTGTATATGTGTGTGAAACACCCTCCTGGAGTCTTAAAGTCTAGCTCTTGCAATCTCTACACCCCACAAGCACTTATACTTATGGAGTGACCATCGCACTAAAAGTGTACGGTGATGATATAAACTTTTGAGACCTCACAATTTTACTCTTCATTATTCTTTTGTGTGTGTGTTGTATTTAAATTATGTTTATATTTAAACAATTCATTACAATCTTGGTATTTAATTGTAATAAATGTATAATCTAGAATATATAGTTCCATACAAACAGAATTATAATAAATATCTATAATAACAAAAATAATTATTGAAATTCATATTTAGAAAAGGAGGGGAGGGGAGAATCTAAAAATTTCATCAATGATAAATATTATAAATAAATAAATAATGAAATTTAATTTATCTTGATTTTTTCAATACTTTTCACTATTGAAGTGAATATAGACACTCCATTTATACCATTATACAACTTAATTAAAACTAATAATAAACTAGCCATAGACCTACCTGACTCGCGGAAAATTTTGATGAATTTTTTTTTTTTTTTTGGAAAATTACTTTTTACCATCTTAAATTATGCACTAGATTATACTTTGCACCCAAAACTATTCAAACGCACACTTTACACTCTAAACTATCACACTCATCACACTTTGCACCCCGGTGTTATTTTTGTTGTTATGTTTAACGAAATCCTACCGTCCGTGATAAGCACATGCTTCTTGCTTAGGTGGGACAAACTTAAAAGACCAAAAATCTCTTCTTCAAAATCAATTAAACAAAACCCTAAACACCCTTTTAGAAATGTTTAAAATATTCTGCATTAAAAATAGAGCAGAAACAAGAAAAGACATACTCCATCACTCTGTACACGTTATTGGCATCCTCACATGTGTGAAATTTGAATCAACATAATTCAGCTATGTCATTGTCACCAACAATTAACTCCATTCTCAGAGCTGAACGACGTTTGTGACCTAGAGTTTGCACTTGCACTAGTACTGTGTGATTGGGAAATCATTAAATAATTGGGGACTTAGGGATTTCGTCACAATTGTGGATTGGCGTTTCAATCTGGGGAAAAAATTTGGGTTTCAGATATTTTTTTTCGGTGAAAAGCGAGAGGGTGAGATACAAGAATCTGAATTTGGGTTTGGGTAGTGGGTACGCACACGAGACACAAAGAGAGATGTGGAAAAAATTAAGTATTTTTTTAATTGATTTTGAAGCAAGGTGTTTCAGTCTTTTAAGTTTTTTCTACCTAAGCAAGAAGCATATGCTTGTCATGGATAGTAGGATTTCATTAAACATAACAGCAAAAATAACATCAAGGGGCTGGACAGAGTGTGATAAGTGTGATAGTTTAGGGTGCAAAGTATGGTAAATGAGACTTATATAAATGTTAGTTCCAAGTGCCAAAATTTCTTAAGAAGCTAGAAGAACTAGTGAAGAAGAAACCAGCTATTCCTTCACCAGTTTCAACAAGTCAGCTTAAGGTTTTAGACTTCCGTACAACCTCTAGTAGTTCCTCCTCTGACACAGAAGAAGAACCCTTAGAAGCCAAATGGAAACGTCTGAAAATGAAAAGACTTGAAAACTTTGTCAATAGGCTTAGTAAGGTAGTAGTTTTCAGCAAGTTTGATATGAAGAGTGGATTTTGGCAAATACAAATCAGAGAGTCTGATAGGTATAAGACAGCCTTCACCACACCCTTTGGACATTACGAATGGAATGTAATGCCATTTGGTCTCAAAAATGCACCTTCTGAATTCCAAAATATCATGAATGAGATCTTTAACCCTTTCTCCAGCCATGCAATAGTGTACATCGATGATGTACTCATCTTCTTTGAATCTTTAGAACAACATCAGAAACACCTAAGAGCATTCCTTCCAAAGAATTGTTCTTAGATACTATCAATAGGATTAACTTCCATAAATGGCATTCCAAAGTCAGGATTGTCATTAGCAAAGATTTCGAATTCGAGGTCATAGCCTTAATTGACTCAGGTGTTGATCTTAACTGCATTCAAGAAGGAATCATTCCCTCCAAATACTTCAAGAAGTCCAAGGAGAGATTGACATCTGCAAGCGGAGATAAAATGCATATTGAATTCAAACTTCCAAAAGCCCATGTTTGCCAAGATAACATGTGTTTCAAAACCACATTTGTTCTTGTCAAAAATATGGCAGATAAGGTCATCTTAGGAAATCCTTTCCTATGCATCCTGTACCCTTTCACAGTGGATAGTAAAGGACTTACTACCCATCCCTTTGGCCAAACCATCAAGTTTAAGTTTCTTACTGGACCAGTGCCTAGAAATATTAGCACCATCCAAGCAGACTCTATCTCCAAAACCTTAAACCTAATTAGTGCCAGGACCATACATCTTAAGTATCTTCAGCAGGAAATGAGATACAAGAAAGTTGAGGACCAACTAACTTGCAAAACCCTCCAAGAAAAGATCAGAAAGTTTGAAGAAAAACTTAAGCAGGAAGTCTGCTCTGATCTACCCATAGCTTTTTGGCATAGAAAGAGACACGAGGTAGCTCTCCCATATGTCAAAGATTTCAATGAAAAGGATATCCCTATGAAAGCTCGACCTATCCAAATGAACCAAGAACTCATGGATACTTGCAGAGCAAAGATAGAGGATCTCCTTAAGAAAGGAATCATTAGAAAGTCTAGATCACCATGGTCCTATCCAGCCCTTTATGTCCAGAAAAATGCTGAGATAGAAAGAGGTGTTCCTAGATTAGTCATCAACTACAAGCCCTATATATATATATATAATGTATTAGATTTTCTAAATTAAGTTATCTATATTTGTTATTTGAAAAAAGTGTTTTAAACTTTGCAAGTGTTCTTTTCTTTCTCTATTTTTAAGGAAACATAATGTATTTTACATTCAACTATTATATAAGACAAGATATTTTGTAAATAATTTAATTTGTAGTTAAAATTTGTTTTTAGTGCTCATTACAAACGATTCATCATCTATATATCTTGAATGACCTAAAGAGGAAGCAGACATAAATAAATCAATCACTTATATTAGAAACAAAAGAATAATACACGACTTTAATAACATAATAAAACAATGTAATTTTATCAAGAACCTACTAATATCACATTGAAAATATGACATAACTGTCAATGAAACAGCTCCCCTTTAATTCTACAACAACATCTTCTCCTAAAGCATCACCGAAGTAGACCGAATGGACCAAAATAGAGTGAAATGAAATGAAATGTTACACTTATATGACTCAACAAGAGCGTAGTAATAATAAATGTTATAATTTAGTTTTTAGACATTATATATAGATAATTTTAGTGTCATGAAAGAATATAGGGAACAAATTTATTGAGTTAAATTAACATATAAAATAAGTATTTTTCTAGCATTATTATTATTATTATTTTTACTTAAAACCTTATTATATTTAGCTTGTCTCCTAGAAAAATTTCTATCCCCACAACTGGTGTGGAGTACCCAAATTGAGAAGGAGGTTGATTCCGTCTGGGGAACTCATAGCCATGTTTTTTTAGAGGATTATGATTTATGACCAGGGAAAGCTGTTAGTCTACTAGTGTGAGTCACCTTCAAGTCTAAAGAGAACTCCAACGTTAGCAACAAGTAAGATAACTAATTAGAGTTATGTTAATCGCCGAGTAGGCATATTTTAAAAATTAATAAATATTCAATTATGGTGTGTAATGCATACTTTTTAAAAGATAAAATACATGTGAATGATTTCAACCAAAAAAAAAAAGAAAGTGATTTATTGACTTATACATATGAATTTATTGTGATTGTATGTAGTTTTTTGAACGTGTGTACAATTTGAATATATTTTTGAAATATATATACATACATACACACACACACACACATATATATATATATATATATATATATATATATATATATATATATATTCAATAAAGCTGTAAATTAGTTTTTGCAAAACGTATTACTAATTAATGTGTCTTTTACATTTACAAATTTATTAACAGATACATTAAGGGTATTAGTTTATGAAACATTTTAAAATATTTTTATGAGAAAATAAAAAAAAATTATAATTTTTTTACTTATTTCATAAAACTTTTTAAAAATGACTTGTTAACAAATTTTTCTAAGACATCAAGACCCTTACATTCATAGAAAAGTTTAGAATTACAAAATTTTTTACAACTTCTTGCTATCATTGTGACGAAACAAAGTATGATTAGTGAAAAAAATCGTAAATATATATATAAGTGATGATTAATCACTCACAATTTACTACGACAAAATCAGCAAAATGGTCGTGGAACAAGTAGTGATCCTCCAACTACGCTACGTTCATTAGCAACAAGTAAGACCAATTTGATTTTCCCAGTTATGCAGACACACGTTACATTTGTCAGACTTTCCATTCCCAAAATTAAGTATTAATATTTTATTCTAAGTAATACGCCAGAGTTGCATAGATTTCCTAAAGTCCCTGGCACCCTGCACCGGATAGACCAGCCAGCATTACTACAAAAACGATTCAGTTTACCAAGACAAAAGAGAAAACCTTGAAATCTATGCAAAGTATAAGACAACCCATCCATAGAAAACAAAGGCTGCAAGTCAACCTCGTATACTTACTTTAGTCGGAGTCTTGGAGAGAGCTCCCCACCCTCCCTCGTTAACAACTAGTAAGATTACTAATTAATATGTGCCATTTCACACATTGGCCTCTTAATAATGTACTTCAAAGAGTAAATTTTATAGTAAGCTAGAAAATGAATAAAGCAATCTTAATTTCTTTGCTTTTTTCTCTCTTAACCCTCTAATTCCAAGTTTAAACTTTGGTACATGTGCAAATTTTTAGCAGTTTGATCTTCACAAATAGAAGGAAAACCATGCAGATCATCCCCCCAAGTGTGAGTAAATTGTGGAGCCTACTGGAGATCCGTGTTCTCGTTTTGTTTAGCCTTGGACTCCAAAGCATCCTCATCTTTACTGGCAACACGAGGAAGAATTCATTTAGTAAGAAGCTCAGCACTCTTCTATGGCTGACCTACTTGTCAGCAGAGTGGGCTGTAACAGTGTCGCTTAGTGTGCTTTCCAACAATGCAGGAAACTCTGTGAATTATTCTGTGAATCCAGACCTTGTAATTACAGCATTCTGGGCTCCATTTCTTCTCTTGCGCCTTGGAGGCCCAGACACCATTACTGCATACTCCTTGGAAGACAACGAGTTGTGGCGCAGGCATGCACTAACGCTAGTCACCCAAGTGACTACAACTATCTATGTTGTACTTAGGTGCTGGAACAGTACTCCATTAAATTTTCTTGCTATTCCAATCTTTGTTGCTGGGATAATCAAGTCTGGAGAGAGGATATGGGTTCTGAGGTATGCGAGCAGCGAACACTTCAGAGAGTCGATGACGCACCCAAGTTATCGCATGTCAAAGAAGTCTCCCAGCTATGTGTTAGATATGCAATTCAACGTGCCTGTTAATGATCCTCTTGAAAATGCAGACATTTTACAGAACGCCTACAATTTCTTCAAAATTTTCAAGCAGTTGTTGGCAGATGTCATCGTTAACTTCCACGATATTAAGAACAGCCGAATCATCATCAAGAATGTATCATCAGAAGACACTTTCAAAATGATTGAAATCGAGCTTGGATTCATCTATGATGTCTTCCACTCAAAAGCAGTCGTGCTTTATTCATTTGTGATGGATGGCTTCGCTGGTTGCTTCACTCTCTGCTGCATCAGTCTCCGTTGCATCAATTTCTTATCAATTAGTTCTGTATCCATGGCCTTCATGATCACCGAAAAGCATGATTACTCAAGAGTGTACGTGATTATCACTTATGTATTGCTAACTGGAGCAATCATCCTTGAGCTCTACGCACTTATATTACAACTATGCTCTGACTGGACAATGCTATGGCTGAGTAAGCGTAATCTCTTACATAAGGGCATTGCGTCATTTCTACTTACTAAAAAGAAGAGGTGGTGTAATACCATGCAACAGTACAACATAATAAGCATTAGCCTTCAAGATACTCCAGCCAAGAGAAGTTCTATCATGAAGGTCTCATCTTTTCTTTGGAAATGTATCCAGAAGGTCTTATGCATACATGGATTATTGGAGAAGCATCGACACAGGTACTCGAAAAAATTTCTTCCAGTACACTTGAAACAAGTGATCCTCGACCAGCTTCAACACAAATTAGAATCAGCTATGTATGATGGGAAGATATTATGTTCTTACAGGGGTGACTGGGTGTTTCAAAATGCAAAATCTCTTGATAATATCAGTGAAGGAGATAGAGACACAATCAAAGGTGCAATTGAGGTAGAATTTGATGAAAGCATTCTGCTCTGGCATATTGCAACAAATCTGTGTTTCTATTCTAATGATCAGGAGCAGGACTTGGATGATTGTAAAGATTACCGTGACACTAGCCAGCTGTTATCAAACTATATGCTGTATCTTCTTGCATTTTGCCCCCTCATGCTGCCCAATGGGATTGGACATATCAGGCTTCATGACACACGAGCTGAGGCCATTGAATTTTTCTACAATTTCAATGAGGATAATGCCGGCAGAACTTTGGGTTGCAAAGAAGAAATTGCTTGTAAAAAATTACTCAATGTCATAAATATTCCTCCAACAAGGGAGCAACAAGAAAAAAAAAAGTTATTGCTTCCCAGTGCACATAAACTTGCTCATTCCTTGCTAGGTATTGAAAACAAGTGGGAGTTTATTTGTCATGTGTGGGTTGAAATGCTATGTTATGCTGCTAGTCATTGTCAATGGAATCAACATGCTCAACAGCTCACCCAAGGTGGAGAGCTCCTAACTCATGTGTGGCTTCTTATGGCACATCTTGGTATTACTGAACAGTTTAAATTTCAGGCGGGAAAGGGCTAAGTTGACTGTGAAGTGAAGTTGTGAAGTCAAATTTGCCTCAAATAAAGGAAAGTAGAAAAAAATTCAAGTTTGAGAGTACTTGTTTGTAGTGTAAAATTATTATTTTGGTGTCTAACATTTGCACTGTATTAATTTAGCCTCTAATATTTCAACTTTTTAGTATTGTTTATCAAAATAGTTCATATTGTTAAGTAGTAGATGAAGGAAAATTATTATGTACTCCCGGAATATTATAAATGCATACTCCCTCTTTTTGACATGAATGGTGAGTCTCACTAATTAAATTCATGGTAGGACTCACCATTTATGTGAGAAGAGGAAGTACGCATTTATAGTATTCCGAGAGTACATAATAATTTCTCGTAGATGAAAAATATTGATATGGTTAATGGACATTTTAAATTTTTTTTTCCCTAATTGGACTACCACGTGGAGCCATATGTCCTTTTAAAAAAAAAAAAAAAAAAAACGCAGCCTTCTAAATACAACCTGAAACTGTGTGTATGCATGTGAGACTAGACATGACAAATTGCACCCAATAACCCGACCCAAACAGCCAAGCCAATCGAACTTGAACCCAATAACCTGAAACTATGCGTATGCATGTGAGTCTTTTTATCTGAGGTAAAAATGGGTTGAACCAGGACTTGATAATTTTTTTTTCCAGCTCGGGTTAAGTCAATCCGATTTACCTGTGATTCGATTTGTTTTAAAAAATAAAATTTAAACTTGACTACGATTCTTTTCAAGGTTCCTCTAATATTGCTTCCTTGGGCTATTGAGAGATGGGTTTTCTCTATTCCCAATTGGGTTCCACTCGTTGCTGTCTGGGCAGCTCTACAGGTAACTTCTTTATAGTTTCCCTTTTGTTTTCGTGGTTCTATTATTGAAAAATTGTTACTTTGAGTTTGGGTGTTGTTGGGTTTAAGTGAACTTGATTTAATTGTTATGTTAGTCTTTTGTGAAGCCCTTTATTCATGCTTGTGCCGTGTAATTATTGCATACTAATTAATTATGAGGAAAGAAACTTGTTTGATCTGTGATATTTTTTAGAAGTATTTGTTAAATGATTAAATTTATCATATCTGAATAGCTTAATCTTTTGGGGCAATCCGTAATTTAACATGACATCAGAGCATGAGGTCCTGAATTCGATTATTGTCTCCTCTACTCTATCTTACATTTAAATTCCTACGTGTTGGACCTTACCTATTAGAAGATAGTATTCTAATAGCTTAAACTTTTGGGAAAATCAATAAATTAACACTATTTACTTTTGAACCTTTTTTTTTTTTTTTTTTTGCTGTTGAATTTAGATTTTAGAGTTTTTTAAATGAACTCAAACTTAACTGGAAATTACAATTCCATTTTTATATCATTATATCTTTTTTTTTAGACGTTAATTTTTCTAATTTTATATATATATATATATATATAATATCATTCCAAGCTTCAAGGCTTCTGAGCTCTGAATCTCCTCCTACGAGAAATGTTAAAAATACACATTTCTCTCAACATTAATTTTTCAATTTCACGGCTCGGCTTAGCAGTCAACAATCTAAAGAGACAAACGTAATTGATAACGTGCTAACAACATCGTGTGAATTATGCCAAGGTAGTTACAACTTACAAGGGGATTCTAGCATTTTGCCCTTATTTTTTTAAAAAAATTAGCAATATATCCCTGTTTTAAAACTATTTAAGTTCATATCCTTATTTTGAAACTCGATTTTCTCAAAATTGAGTTTCAATGTAAAACTCAACTTCTAGAAAATCGAGTATAGGGTGATCAAACTAAAAATAATAATAATAATAATTTGCATGGAACTCGAGTTCATAACGCTTGAGTTTCATTTAAAACGCCGTTATAGGTCCACCTGAATGCAACTATAGGTATGGTCTTAGGTATGGGTGAAAATTTTTTAAAAAAAATAAAAATTGCATGGAATTCGAGTTCATGGAGCTCAAGTTCTATTTAAAACGCCACTATAGGTTCAAATAAACGCAGCTATAGGTATGGTCTTAGGTATGGGGTGATCAAAAAAAATTTCGCATGGAACTTAAAAAAAATTGCATGGAACGCCGTTCAATAGTTTAAGTGAGGGATATCTATATCTCGTTAGAAACACATTGAGTTACTACCTAGTTGAGTTATGAAACTCTTGATACAACGATATAATTATTTTAATAATTATATCGATATTTGTAGTTTTATGTTTTACAATTAGAACATTTCATCTTATTATAAGATTTTTGAATTTTTCCTTGGTGTGTGTGTGTGTATATATATATATATATATATGTGGTTGATGACATCTTAATAACATATAATATTACGTATTGTATATTTTAAATAAACACAAATTAGAGAAAAGAGAAAAGAGCAGAAAGTAGAGATGACTGGATTATTAAGGCCTAGACCTGTTGGCAAGCACTGAGATGAGATTTCTTAGAACATAGTGGGTCAAAGCATGGGGTGTCAAAGACAGAGAGAGTTTAGATCTGGGGACCGGAGTTAAGATTCATGCTGGCTGTGAGTATAAAATATTGCGTAAGATATTTTAAGGATTTGGTTGTTTTACTTTAAGGGGTTATTTTAAAAAAATAAAAAATAAAAAATAAAATAAAAGTCTGGCCACATGGCAGCATATGAGGAAGTCCAAGTGGTATTAAAATTAATATTTTACTATTAGCATTAGTCATGATAATTTTCTTTTTTCTCTTTTCGATCCACTATTTAATTATATGGAGTATTTTTTACCTAATATCAAAATACTGGAGACTAACTGGTACATTTAAAACAATCGCAACCTTTTTAACACATATATAAAGAAAACATTAAAGACTAAAATAATAACAATTAACACTATATTATTCATCTACATTTTCTTTTTATAGAAAGTTTCAATGGGGGGAGGGGGGTAAGTGCCTCCCTTGAACTTCCAAATTTTTACTAATAATGATAGTATATTGAACTAAAATGTCTTATTTGCCCCTCCTACACAAAAGACAAAAAAAAAAAATTTCTATTTATTGGAAACAACCTATTGCTACACGGTTCAAAACTCAGCAACCTTAACCAATAACTCTAAAACTACTAAAACTCTAATATAAAACTATGGGTCCCACCTAGTAATTAATTTAAAAAAAAAAAAAAAAAAAAACCTTACTGCTAATGCTATACGCTTATATGGAATAAGAATCACAACTGTCTAATACTAATAGAACTCTGAGAAAAAAATAAAAAGTGTATATATAATACAGTATAAAGCACGCCTCCCATAAAAAAAATATAATATAAAATAAAATAAAATTCTTTTGATATGTCTCTTTCAATTTGTACCTTAAAGTTTCTGTCGAGTTTTTAAAAGCATTCAAGCTATTGAGTCATGTTTAAATATTCACAAGTATAGTGTATACTCTTAATATTCATGTTTAATTTTTTTAATTAGTTTTTTACTGTCAATCTTGTCTTTTAATCTTGCCCCTTTAACCTAAATTCCTAGCTCTGCCACTAGTTTCAATCTATGGTGTCTGCTCTTGATGATGTCTTTATTATCAAACCAAGACACTAATCAATTTTTGGTATAGGTGAGGATTGAATCTCAGATCTCTTATTCAACTATTAAAAACTTTACCAATTGAGCTAATTTGAACCCATCATTTACATCTTCTAAACGGCACTTTAAAAATGTTTTATTTATTTATTTATTTATGTTAGGTTCTAAGACCTTAGGGACTAATGTATTAGAACTTCAATTTGTAATGTGTTGGCAAACCATGATCAAAACTTAGAGTCTAGATTTAGGCTGCTCAAAGTGTGTTTAATTTTAAAGTTGGAATTGAGTGATTGCAGGATTTATTGGTATAAATCTGCAAGGCTAGATCGATCGAAAATTAGGCTCGATCGATCGAACCTCGTGCAAATTAATTTTTTGAAAATTTTTTCAACTCAGCCCAAGCCCGGTTTGATGCATAGGGTTTTATGTTTTATATCTCATATAAATAGAAAAACTCTAACTACGTTTTAAAGGCTTTTGATATGCTATATGTGTAAATCTCTTGTGAGATCTAAATGTGTTTACCTTCATACATACTTAGGGTTATCAAGATTAAGATTGATGTCAAGATCTTGGTAATCACTTCAGCTGCTGCACAAGAACTTAATGAAGATCTAAAATTTTTGAGTGGAGTCTCAAAGTCACAAGTAGGAGATCTTGTGGTTGTTGTGAATCAATAGAAAGAAGTAGTCCGTGAACTCAGAGCTGTCACGTGGTCGTGGTAATAAGTTTTCTACTCAATGAAGGAATAGGATGTTAGTGGTCTAAGTCTTATTGTATAAACTTCAATTCTTTCATAGTGAATCTGGTTTACCTTGAGGATAGCTAGGTTAAATCCTCCAAAGGTTTTTTACTGGTTTGGTTTTCCTGGATCATCAGATCTTTGTTTTCTTTATGTTTCGGCATTATATTTGTTGTTACACATTGGTTTAACCTAGTGTTAATTAACAAATCTGTTAATCAACTTGGCTTAATATTAGGTTAAACATATTGTGTTAAGGGGTCTAAACCTTAACAAGTGGTATCAGAGCAGGTTAGTTTTAGTGTTAAGATCCTTTGATCTAAGAGTTGATCCTTGACTCCTACTGTCATGGAACACGGTCACTCTCTTATGATCCCACCACACTTTGATGGGAACAATTATGCCTACAAGAAAGTAAGAATGAAAGCATTCCTAAAATCCATTAATGAAAGAGTTTGGAATTCTGTTGAATACGGATGGGAAAAACCTACTACTCCTGTAAGTGGGTAGGAAACTTCTCAAAAAGAAGTAGCTGTTTTTAATAGCAATGTAATGAATGCTATTTTTAATGCTGTTTTTATGGAGAAATTCAAGAGAATCTCTAATGTTGAGGTTGCTCATACTGCTTGGAATATTCTTCAAACTATGTATGAAGGCACAAAGACAGTCATGATCAATAAATTGTCGCAGTTAACAACCAGATTTGAAAGCATAAGAATGTTTAATGACGAATGTTTTGATGAATTTTGTGCTAAACTTAATGACATTGTTAATTTTATTTATAATTTGGGTGACATTTATGATCAACCTAAGATTGTTAGAAAGATTCTTAGATCCATGACTGAGGACTTTAGACCCAAAGTAATTGTCATCACTGAAAGCAAGGATGTGGACTCCATCCTTGTTGGTGAGCTTGTAAACATTCTCCAGTTCTATGAGCTAGACCTACCCAAAATAAACAAATCCAAATCAATGGCTCTTAGGTATGTTGATGATGTTGATGGGAATAAATTTGATGATGAACTCTCTTTTATAGAGATTGCTTATCTTACCAAGAACTTTAGAAATTTTTTTAGGAACAACAATAGAAGGACAAGAGGCAAAAACAATGCTGAACCTTGGAATTTTAAGAGGAATGAACCCACTAAAGTGAACAATACTGATAAATCTAAAGAAAAATTAGGTCAGCCCTCTAATAATTCTTTGGGACAACAATGTTTTGGTTGCCATGGGTATGGTCATGTGAAATTAGAATGTCCTACATTCTTGAGATCAAAGGGTAAAGCTATGGTTGTAACCCTTAGTGATGATGAAGCTTCTAATCATGAGTCTGGTAATGATGAGGATGAAAACTTCATTGATAAAGTGAAGACTGAGAACATGCTGTTGATTGAAAAGATTAAGAATTTGGAACTAGAATTATCTGTTGCTAGAGAACAAACTAATAGGTTTGCTAGTTCTAAACTGGATCACATGCTGAGTGTTCAAAAGTCTCCCTTAGAAAAAACTGGTCTAAGTTTTGTAGAAAGCATCTCAATGTTTGAAATTCATTCCACAAGTTTTTGTTCCTTCTTCTGAACATCCCAAGAGTGAGAGTGTCAAACCAGTAGACGTTACACCACTTCCTAGGAAGATTAGAGTTGATCTTAAAGGGACTAAACCTAAGAATCCTAACCTCCCTAAGGAAAAGGTGCATGAAAGACCTGTCTAGGTTTGTCATTTTTTGTGAAAAGACTGGACATATTTGTTCAAATTGTTTCAAGTTGCAAGCTGCAAAGCGAGCTAATAAACAAAAAGAACCTGTGCTTCAAGCACAAGATCCTATGATACTTATTGGTGAATTGGTAAAGGCTTTGAACCTTTATACCAATCCTGGAGTTGCTCAAAATTCTCATGTGAATAATAACTCCAATGCTAGAGTTGCATCTAAAAGGTTTGGGATGCAAAAGGATCAATTTAATTGAGTCTTTCTGACATGGTCCTTGTGCTTCATCTCTTAATTTCTTGTGACCATTTTTTTTTCGGTGTTTTTTTTTTTTTTTTTCCTTTTTGCCTTTAGGAATTGCATTGCATTACATTCATGCATTTCATGTTAGGGTGCTTTTGTATTGTAGACGACTAAATTTCTTAGTTCGAAATAAATCAAACAAGTAAAATGGTTTCACAAATACGAATTTGTATTAATAAATGTGTGGTACAATTCTCTGTAATTACAAAAGAGTGATCCTCTGATTCGATCTCCTTGAAAGATTTATTGATTGGAATTGTGGTAATGTGATTTTGATTTGAACATAAGATATTCTTCAATTTGGCTGAGGAATGGATTGAAGATTTTTGAAACGGAATTACAATGAATCTCTGGCTATGAGCTTGTTAGAAATTCTTTGTTCTTCGTGTTCTTCGTGTGTTCTTCGTGTTTGAAGGTTTGTGGTAGAAATTCTTCGGGGCTTTGGAGGCTTGAATCCGTAGAGCTTCACCAATTTGTGGTTTGTTGGGGTTTCTGGAGGCTTTTGAGCTTGATTCCAGTGAACTTTGAGATCTGGACGAGTAGTTTGGATGATTTTGCTTCGAATGTTGTCTGTATTTGAGGTTGAAGTTCTTGAAATTCTTGAAGGCTATGGGGTTTGATTCCGGCAGAGCTTCTGGGTTTCTGAACTCAAGATATCTTCTTCCTTTTCTTTGTCCTCTTAAATGTCTTAGGAAGGCTTCTATTTATAAGAGTTTAGGGGCGGGTCAGCGACACGTGGCGGAGTCTGATTGGTGACACTTGCCACAGCCTGATTGGTCTGCTTATGTCATCGCTTACACGTGCTGGATTGCTTGTGTCATCGCTTACACGTGCAGGGCTGCTTGTGTCATTGCTTACGTAGGCAGGGCTGCTTGTGTCATCGCTTACGCATGCTGATGCAGTTTCATGCTTTTATTTCAATGACACTTGGCAAATTTCTATTGGAATCTGAATAGTGATGGCAAAACCTAGCAGCAGTACGTGGCGCTATGTAATTGGTTGTATTTTGTGGACTTGGTAGTATGATGTGTCAGCTTGTGATATGTCGGGAATTTTCCCTCTCTACATGTATTTCAAAAAAAAAAATTTTAAAAAGGAAGGGAAAAATGTGTTTTGCATTATATATCTTGGATTTTTGTAATCAAAGTTGGTCACATTATTTTTACATAACATGTTTATGTACCTTGTTTAGCCTGGATGAACTTATTTTTACTGCACTTTGCTAGTTTTGGCTATATGGTGCATGTTGTGTGTGAATTGTTTATAGTTTTTTATTATATGATCTTAATTTTGAAGAAACATGCTTTTGATTGTAAGGACTAAAAAATCCTAAGAGAAATGCATAAATGACCATCTCACCACTGTTTACTAGCCAATCATAAACACCTTAGTGCATATCATAAGATTTTGTGCTTGAGAAAGTGTAGCACATGCACAAAAAGAACATAAGGTGTAGCCTCGGTTATAATGAATTCAAATAAAATAAAATTAGTGTGTACATTATTGGGCTATAATAATTTCAAATGAAATAAAATCTGTGTGTACATTATGAGGCAAATAAATGAAACTTCCATTATTGCAAGCTTATTTTCTAGGAGATGTAGGAGTTATATGATGTAACTTTTTAGGTGATAGTCACTTTCAAATTCATGTGATGAATTCTGTAGAAAATGTGATTGATTACTGTACGGGACTAGGCCCTAGGCCCCATGGGCCTTGAGCCCAAGCCTCGGTAAGGGTCTAGGCCCCAAGCCCCCTGGGCCTCGAACCCAAGCCTCGGTACGAAGATGGGCCCCAAGCCACGTGGGCCTTCGGCCCAAACCTTGCAACGCGTTATTTGGCCCTACACCCATTTTTGGTCCATCAGCCTCGGGCCAGACGCCCCAGGGCCTAATCTGTGCACCAAAACTGAAATAGGACCTTGCTAACTTAAATACCATAGGCAAATCCCCCCCCCCCCCCCAATTGCCTTTAACTTGGTCGGGGACATTGTTGCCCGAAAAACCCCCATACTTAGTTATCAGTAGTGCCTTCGGGAATATCGCTATCGGGTGGGCTCATGTTGGTGGGAATCAATTCCAATGCCACTACCAATTTCCTACCAGAAACCCACCTGAGGATGATAGAATTAGACCCTTATTTGCATTAGTAAGGAGAGGTAATCATGGCACCTCCATTTATCTAGGGCTATAAATAGAAGAAATAGGGGTTGGCAATTTCAGAAAGATACACAAAGAGAAGAGAGAGACTACCATAAGAAGAGGGAGAGGAACTTAGAGAAATGGAAGAGCTCATAGAGTCTTACGTGATTGTATGGGTCTTAAAGTGAAGGATCACCCATAGTAGGAAACTTAAAGCCCACAAAACAAATAAATTGTGAGCCCAAAAATGTTAACTACATATTTTTGGCTCGTAACATGGACAGACTGAAGAAACCATCATGGATGGATTGAAGAAAAGGTTAGAGGGCGCTAAGGAATGCCCACAATCTGAAGAGATTTTATTATTGATCACCAGTACACGATGTCACATCCTAAGCATAATGTTGTATATTATTAATGCGAATGTGATGTTTATCCATGCTGGTGTGTCTGTACCTATAACCCCATCGTCAATTAATTCATTTTCCCATCTAACGAATGCGCGGAAAGCTAACGTTAATTATTCTAAGGACAGAAGATTGTCCCCAGTCCAATCCCCATCACTAGGTAGGTGGAAATCTAGGCTCTAAATCTTCCTTAAGACAGAAGCATGTCCCCGGTCCGATCCCATCACCTGGTAGGTGGAAACCTAGGCTCTAAATTTACCTTAGGTCAAAAGCCTACCCTCGATCCGATCCTCATCATCGGGTAAATGGAAACCTAAGCTCTAAAACTACATAAGGATTGAAACTTGCACTCGGTTCGATCTTCATCACCAAGTAGGTGGAAACCTAATCTTAAACTGTATCTAAGGACTGAAACCTGCTTCCGGTTCGATCTTCATCATCGAGCAGGTGGAACCCTAATCTTAAACTGTATCTAAGGACTGAAACCTGCTTCCGGTTCGATCTTCATCATCAAGCAGGTGGAAACCTAATCTTAAACTGTATCTAAGGACTAAAACCTGCTCCCGGTTCGATCTTTATCACCAAGCAGGTGGAAACCTAATCTTAAATTGTATCTAAGGCCTGAAACCTACTCCCAGTTCGATCTTCATCACCGAGCAGGTGGAAACTTAAACTATATCCAAGGGCAGAAACCTACTCTTGGCTCGATCTTCATCACCGAGCAGGTGGAAACTATGAATCAAAACATTCATGGGCAGAAACACACTCCTGGCTAGGCTTTAACCACCGGGCAGGAGACTGCTTTTAGCACGAATGAAATCAAGCACCGAGGAAGGGCAAACCTAACGGCCCTTCCTAAACATAAAGGCTCACCTTGGACCCAACTTCGATCACCGACGTGGTTCGTCCCTCTTGAATGAAAGGGTGAGCTTTTATCATAATAAAGGGGTAAACCCCGATGTGGGTACCCAACCATCATGAATGGGAAAGTAAGGTACGATGAGCAGATTAACAAACCACAATTGTGCATAAACTCGGCAATTATCTACAAACATGGATATGTTTAAAAAAGAAAAGGGGGAGAGAAAAGAGAAAAATATCTAGTTTCCATCTTAAGATGACTAATTAAAATAATTCAAAGGTTAAATAATTGTTTTGTCACCACAACCCGGTGACCTAGGTAAACCGAGCACATAACAAAAAAATATATATAATAAAAAAAAATATATTGATAAAAGAGAGTCTGACACAAGTGGAGCATCAATATTCATACAAAAGGATCAGTAGGCAAAAGCTAGGTAGCGGGTTATCCTGATGCATCCTAGGCTGGTTGGGTTGTTGGGGGTGTCTGAGCTTGGACATCTTCGGCAGCGGTACGAATGTTGCTGGTGACTTCCATATCTACCAACTCCATATAGGAGTCAATCGCCCATACCAGCTCTCTCATGCTAGGGGTATCTTCCTCCTCCCCGGCACCGGCTTGACTTTGAATGGGGGGAGGAGGGGCTGGATAGGGTATTTTCTTGGGATTCCTCAATGGAGAGTGCTCGGCCACCCCCATTGCCTATAGGGCAGCCAACCAGCCCTCCCCGAACCCATGATGCTGGGCTTGGTGGACAATGGGCTCCACAGAATTTTCAGTCTCCGTGAAGCCTACATTATACCACTCATCCTCACAGGCTTCAATGGCTGTTTTCAGGTCAGCTATATCGTCAACTTGGGCCAAGTTTTGGTTGTCTGCCTTCTCCAATTTGAGCTTAGTTTCCCCCAGTTTAGACCCCATGTCTGTCAACTTACTTTCTACCGCCAATTGAGCCTTCTCAACAACTTGCACCTTCCTTTCAGAAACCTCAGCAACTTTGCCCCTCTCCTCCACCGTAGCAACAACAATGTCTTTCAACGCCTTTTCTTGTTCGGTTTCCTTGACAGCCTCTTTTAACCTCTCGTCAATGACGCAGGTCAGCTACGCGGCCTAATGACATAACAATGATAAAATGATATGTAAAGACAAGAAAGATGCACATGCGTTGCAACAAATGAAAGAAGAGATAGTAAATTACCACGATAGCGTGCCACTATAGCCGCCTAGCTAGTGTCTCGTCGTCCTGCTTTGAGAAGAAATGAGTATCCTCAGGCAGAAGGAGACCTCGCGCTAAACTCTCTGTGACCCTCCCCCCTTTGCCTTGTGCCTACGTCCACACACTGGTAGTCACCGACAAAGGCCTATCGCCTAATCTAAAGACGGTCCGCCAACCCTCCTCGGACTGAGAAAAGGACGCCACATTGGTCCCGACCTGGACTGCTAGTTGAGAAACACCAACTGGCTCCTAGATTGTGGGCCCGCCAGACACAAGGGGTGGGGTCCTCAAGGGAACGTCGCCCGGAACCCATGGGGGTTTCTTAATAGCACGCTTCCTTTTCTTAGCTTCACTAGTAGGATGAACCTGAGGGTGCTGGGCAAAAACCGATCAATGGTCAGCACTCTCTTCTTTACCATCCTTTCTCCTTAACTGGCCTCTATGCCTAAGGGATTAATCGGCTCAGCTACTTCTAGCTCGGCTACTTAGGTGGGGGCTTTGAGCTCTCCAACAAGCATGTGTTTTTTACGATTCTGAGATACAATTTCAACTGAAATGTCCCTTATCGGTGAAAGATCGTCCGCGATAGTGTACTGGGGGCCAAGATCTCGAGCTTCACCAACAGTGAGCGTAGGCGGGAGGAAGTTTGTGTGTCGAATGTCTATGTATGAGAAAAGCGGACTATCTACCAACAATGCCTAACTGAATGATTTCCAAGTAGTATACACCGGGTTGACGCTGAGTATTAAGTGGGATGCTCAGAGTTGTCCATCCTCGTGTACAAAAATTTCAGACCTAAGTAGGAAATTAAGATCTCTCACGTGCACGACTCTGAAATCTGGTTCAAATCTTCATCCTTCTGGAACAAATCGACAAACAGATTGGTTAACATATGCTTAAATAGCTAAGTAAAATATTCAAATTTAAAGCAAATAGAAGTTCTCTGTACCAACCAACACTACGAGGTAAAAATGGGTAAGGGAGCTCATCGGCAAGCCAATTGCCACTCACTCGGACTAATTCCCCCGTCGAGTTTCTGTTGGAATTGGGAAGGCATGATATTAGCCGTTCCTACATATCCCTAGTTTTTAGGTAGTAATCGGTCTTAATGTTTTCGCACAGACAGTACATGAAGTTAATATCATGGTGGTTTAATTGCAGACTAAATGTTTGGTTTAACCTATTGACACAACTCACCACTCAGTAAAAATTGGGGGGGAATTGGTTGGGACACAAACCGTAAAATCTAAGGGTGTTTATAATAAGAGGGTCCACAGGGAACCTAACCCCACCCTCAAGGATAGCCATTAAAGGGAAAAATACTGTGTTTGAGTTGGAATGCCTATGGAGGTCAATCATCCTCATGACAGTAGGCAATATCAACATCTCCAGAGACATTATAGGTTGTTCTAAAGCTAGCCAAGGACACTTCAAAAGAGAGGAGGTGAGAATAGCCCATTCCTAAACTCAAAGATCAAGTAGAAACCAAAAGAAAGAGAGAAGATAGATTAAAAAAGAAAGATAAACTTACTGTGGGCTCTAGGGAATGATGTTCTAGGCTGGAGAATATGTACACGAGAGAAATGTGCTTGGCAGTGAGGAAACTGAGGAAGAGAGGTTGCAAAAAGTGAAATGGGAAGTCAGGGAAAGCTATATATAAAGGTTAAAGCATTTAATGAGGTTAGAGGGGGAAAAATCCCCCTAACCCTTTTTGGTAACTCCCTCATAAGTACGGGCACGGTTCACAAACCATCAGACGGTTCGCGAGCTGTCAGGTCATAAATACTGATGCATGTGACAGCCTGGGGCACTGCTACTTTTAAGAAGGCTTTGATAATCATCTTCTCTGCACAGCAAATGATGCTCGGGATTCTTGGGGGACCATCAACGGCACTTAAATTCTCCTTGATTCGTTCCCGGTAATCTCACACAAATCAATGAGGGGCTATTGTACGGGGCTAGGCCCTAGGCCTTATGGGCCTTGAGTCCAAGCCTCGGTACGGGACTAGGCCCCATGGGCCTCGAGCCCAAGCCTCGGTATAGAAATGGGCCCTAGGCCTCGTGGGCCTTGGGCCCAAACCTTGCGACGCGTTATTTGGCCCTACCCCAATCTTTGGTCTAGCGGCCTTGGGCCGGACACCCCGAGGCCCAATCTGTGCACCAAAATTGAAATAGGACCTTGCTAACTTAAATACCACAGGAAAATTCCCCCCCCCCCCCCACCCCGATTGTCTTTAACCTAGTCGGGGACATCGTTACCTGAAGAACCCCTATACTCAGTTGCCCAGCAGTGCCTTTAGGAATATCGTTGTCAGGCAGGTTCATGATGGTAGGAATCAGTTCCAATGCCACTACCAATTTCCTACCAGAATCCCACCTAAAGATGATAGAATTGGACCCTTATTTGCACTAGTAAAGAGAGGTAATCATGGCACCTCCACTTATCTAGGGTTATAAATAGAGGAATGGAAGGAGAAATGGGGGTTGGCAATTTCAGAGAGACACATAAATAGAAGAGAGAGACTACCATAAGAAGAGGGAGAAAGACTTAGAGAAATGGAAGAGCTCACAGAGTCTTACATCGTTGTATGGGTCTTAAAGTGAAGGATCATCCATACTAGGAAACTCAAAGCCCACAAAACAAATAGATTGTGAACCCAAAAATGTTAACTACATATTTTTGGCCTGCACAATTACTATTTACTTATCACCTCACATGTATCTCATGTTTTTGCTAGTTGCACACACTATACAAGTTATTCCTTGCTAAACTTAGTACGTGGTATTGTGTGTGAATGTGTTTTGGCCATCCAAGATTATATGTTCCTTGATGTTAATGCAAAATGTGTTTGATGTTTGGTTTTTGAGGACAAAGTATGAAAATTTTGTTTGTGGAAGATCTGGGTTAAAATCAACTGTTTTTGAAAATCTTTTTATCTCATTCTCATGCATTCCATTCATGAAACATTGAGTTTTGAGGAGTTTCTGCATTAAAATGCCTTGTTTTTCAAAAAAGTGATTTTTCAAGATTTTTGACCGATCGATTTTGTCTCTCGACTAATCGAAAATGCAATAAGAAATTAGGTTTGAATCTGCCTGGCTCAATCACTGCTCGATTGATGCTAGATCGATCAAATATGTTTTTCAATCGATCGAGGATTATTTTTGGCCGATCGAATTTCGGTTAGAAGGTTTTTAAAAAAGTATTTTTCACGTGCTCATCACTCTTTTTAGACTTTTTCAAAAGTTCTTTTCACTATTCCTTCTTGACCGATCTGATACAAGCCTATTTTGTAGTTTTCTTCCTAAATTTTTTCAAGTGTTTTTGTCTTCAAGTGCAGGTAAGACCTTCTTACCCATTCTTTTTCATTAAAATCTCATTTTTCGTGCATTTTCATGCATTTTTATTGAAAAGTTCGAACCTTGGGATTTTGGGAATTTCGTTCAAATCATTTGTTTGTTTGTTTTTTTTTTTTTTTTTTATCAATTTTGTTGAATGGGTTTTTGTTCCTATATGATATAAATTTGATTCCTATGCATCAATTTGATTAATTTTGTGATTTGAGAAAAATTGAAATTTCTAGGGCTTGAAACTTTAAGAAATTGGGGATTTTGTTCAATTGGGCTAAAATTGATGAAATTGACTTGTGTTGTTGGTTGATTGTGTCATTATATGATGTTATATAACTAGTGTAATGATAAATTGATCAATTTGTTGTTCTATTGGAAAATGGGTTTTTCAAAATTTGGGGTTTTTGCTCTAAACCTTTGGGTTCAAGTCAATTGATGTGTTATGAAGTTAAATTGAACAAATGTTAATGCATTAGAGCATGCATCATATGTGCATTTCATTACATGTATCATATAGATTGTTATTTATTGAGATTTGTTTTGCTCGAACCTTGTCTAATGCAGTATGCCTTTGTGTTTTTTGTTTTGCTTTTTGCCTATTCTCTTAGCACAATGGGTAGGAAAACTAGGGTCAACAAGAAAAATTCCACCCCCTCTATTCGAACCTGTGATAGCGATAGGTTTCAAACTAAGAAAAACCAAGAGACCTATGAGAAACTAAACATTTTTAGGTCAATCTGGGTTGAACGTAAGGTTGTCCTTGATGAGTTAGATTCGGAGATACATAGGAATTTTGAGCGTAGGGGCTGGTTACCACTCTTAGAGGTTAAACATCCTCCTTCAACTGCTTTGATTAGAGAGTTCTATTCGAACCTCTCTGTTTAGTCTGATACCTCCAACACTCAGTATGTGAAGAGTTGGATAAGGGAAGAGGAGTATGTCATTACACCCCATGTAGTGGCCTCTACTCTTGGTGTACCTTTGGTATAGCAGCTCGTGTATCCATACACTGAGACCCCTCCTTTTGATGACATCATGTCTTTCATTACCGGTACCACCATTAGTTGGGGTATTGATCCTCGTATCACTTCTCATGGGCTTATTGAGCTCAATTATTTATTTATTTTATTGCTTGTCATTCTATTTGGCCTATCTCTCATTTTCATACCATTCCCATTGAGAGATATGTTTTTTTGTATGCCTTAGTTACTGATGCTTCTATGAGTTTTCCTACTCTTTTTATTTGATCTGTTGTTGAGGTTTATCGGAGTAGTACAAAATCTCATGGTCTTTTCTTCCCTGTTTTTATTCATAGGATTCTTTTAGACTTAGGTTAAGAGGATTTTCCAGCGTCTGAGCCAGTACATATCATAGCTTCCATAGGTGCCACCTTTCTTTGGCAAAGAGCAACTCAGATGAAAGCTAGCTCTAAACGCCCTATAATTGAGTCTTCTACAGGTGCATCTCGGCCTCCTACATCTAGCGACCCCATTGCTGAGGAGTATGTCGATCCTACTACCGCTATTAATCCTCCACCTTCTAATTTTAGTGATGCTTCTATATGGAGTTTGCTGGATACTGTGATGATCGTTCATGCGACTCATGGACATATTTTGGTGGATGTGCTTATTGAGCTTCAGCCTTTGCGAGCAGATTTGGTGAGTGCTAGACATTCTTCTCCACTTCCACCTTTTGATGATGAGTCCTGATTGCCCTTAGGCAATTCGTCACAAAAAGGGGGAGTACATATGCATTTGATATGGGGAGTTTTGGGTTTTTGTTGATAGGGGGAGTCTTTTTTGTTGTTATTGGTGTTGTTGTTGTTGGAGTTAGATTGTATTTAAGTGTGTCTATGATGTATTTCTTTTTTATTGGCTCATGATGGGTTGTATATGTTAGGGGGAGATACTTTGTTTTTCCGTTTCTATTATTGTTTCTTGTTTCACATATGATACATTGGTTATTGATTTATATTATGAGGTTATTCATGGTATATGTCTTTTATTTTTCTATTTTGTGAAATCAAGAATTTATTTTGTTTTACTTGTATTTTCCACACATGCATTTATGTGTTTGTTGAGTGTTTCAGGAATATATAGGTTAAGTCAGTCATACTGCTGTCTACACTAGTAATGTGTTTTGTCATGGATTGCCAAAGGGGAAGATTGTTAGGTTCTAAGACCTTCAGGACTAATATTTTAGGACTTCAATTTGTAATGTGTTGGCAAACCATGATCAAAACTTAGAGTCTAGATTTAGGTTGCTCAAAGTGTGTTTAATTGTAAAATTGGAATCAAGTGATTGCAGGATTGATTGGTGTAAATCTGCAAGGCTTGATCAATCGAACCTCGTGCAGATCAATTTTCTGTAGAATTTTCCAACTCAACCCAAGCTCGGTTTGACATGTAGGGTTTTATGTTTTATGTCTCATATAAATAGAAAAACCCTAACTACGTTTTAGAGACTTTTGATATGCTGTATGTGTGAATCTCTTGTGAGATCTAAAGGTGTTTACCTTCATACATACTTAAGGTTATCAAGATCAAGATTGATGTCAAGAGCTTAGTGATCGCTTCAGTTGATACACAAGAACTTAACTAATATCTGAAATCTTTGAGTGGAGTCTCAAAGTCACAAGTAGGAGAACTTGTGGCTGCTGTGGATCAAGAGAAAGAAATAGTCTGTGGACTTGGAGTTGTCACGTGGTTGTAGTAGTAAGCTTTCTATTCGAGATAGTAATAGGATATTAGTGGTCTAAGTTTTATTGTATAAACTTCAATTCTTTCATAGTGGATCTAGTTTACCTTGAAGATAGCTAGGTTAAATCCTCCCCAGGTTTTTTACCGGTTTGATTTTCCTGGTCACCAGATCTTTTTGTTCTTTATATTTCTGCATTATATTTGTTGTTACACATTGGTTTAACCTAGTGTTAATTAACAAATTTGTTAATAAACTTGGCTTAATATTAGGCCAAACATATTGTGTTAAGGGGTCTAAATCTTAAGAATTTATTTATACGTTGAGTTAAATGAAACGTATTGTATGTCATATATATCCATTTCGAATGTTAGTTTCTTTTTTGGAAACTATATTGGTAACTATGATTGTATTAATGTATGAGTCAAAGAAAATTATAATATACATTGGAAGTCCTGTCTGCGATGTCAACCCATGCAGGTTGGCCTAGCTTACACTACAAAAAAATCGTCCTATTGCAGCATTTTTTTCCCGGCACTTTTAAAAACCGCCATAATAGAGGAGCCTGTAGTAGCACTTGTTGAAACCGCTGGTATAGTAAATCCTATTACGGCAGCTAAAAGCCGGCGCTTTACTAATTGCTATAATAGGAGGCCTATAGCAGCGGTTTCCAAAAACGCTGGTATACGAAGCCCAATAGCAGCGTTTTATAACCACTGCTATAGGTTAGGTTTATCGTTTTTTTTAATTACTTTAATTTTTGAAAGTATCCTATCCCAACGCTTCAAAAGCATTGGAATATGGTTGTCCTATCCCAGTGCTCTAAAAGCATTAGAATAGGGTTACTCATTTTCCTTATGGGAGAGATCTATCTCAGTGCTTTTAAAAGCGCTAGAATAGGGTTTACTCATTCCCTTATGTGATTTACCTATCCTAGCACTTCTAAAAGCACTATAATAGGGTTTACTCCTTCCCTTATGTGATTAACCTATACCAGCGCCTTTATGTAATTGACCTATAACAGCGCTTTCAAAAGCACTAGAATAGGGTTTACTCATTCCCTTAAGTGACCTATCCCATCGCTTTTAAAAGTGTTGGGATAGGTAAATCACAATGCCCCCATAAATCACAATCGAAAAAATGACCACAATGCCCTCGTAACCACAAAAAATATCCAACATACACCGGATACCGAAAAAAAGACCAATGCATCGCAGAAACAAAAAAAAAAAAACAAAAAAAAAAAAAAAAAAAAAAAAAGATTGAATTACCTCTAAAACCTAAAAATGATTGAATTACCTCTAAACTTAAAGCTGGATTTTGGCAATTAGGAATCCATCCAAAAGAGAGATACAAGACAACGTTTTGCATCCTAGACCACCATTACCAATGGATTGTTATGCCTTTTGGTCTAAAAAATGCTCCATCTCAATTTCAAAAGGCAATGATAATGTTGTTCCAACCAATTTTGACCAATGCATTAATCTATGGTGATGATATCCTCCTGTTCTCAAAAGATGAAGAATCTCATGAAAAGTTGCTCACTGATTTTTATAAATTAGTGAAATTTTAAGGGATAATGCTTTCAAAGAAGAAAATGGCCATAGGAGCATCTTCTATAGACTTCTTGGGAGTAAAAATTTCAAATAGAAAGTATACCTTGTAGCCTCACATAGCGTTCTCTCTTGGTGAATTTCCAGATAAGCTTACAAGTACCAAACAGATACAACAGTTTCTTGGAATTGTTAATTATATGTCAGATTCTATTCCAAAAATCTCCAAATACAAAGATTGTTTAGCTCAATTGTTGAAGAAATCTCCTCTAGAATGGAATTCTATTCATACGGAAGCAGTCCAACAATTGAAAAAATTAGCAGCAAAGCTTCCCTCGTTATAGATTCCAGGACTAGGCAAACGGATTTTGTAGACAGATGCAAGTGATGAGTATTGGGCAGCAGCTCTCTTAGAAGAAGTTGATGGTAAGAGAAGTATTTGTGGATATAGCATTTAAGCCTTCAGAACTTCATTACCATTCCACTTTCAAAGAAATCCTGGCAATTAAGCATGGGATTGAAAAATTCCAATTTCACCTTCTTGGTCATAATTTTCTAGTAAAAAAAATGCTCCAATTTAAAAGAAAAATGCTTCCACATCCTCAATTACTTCGATGGTCAAATTGGTTTTCACAATGGTCTTTCCAAGTCAAGCGTATCAAAGGAAAAGATAACCTTATCACTGATTACTTTTCTAGAAAACCTCGAGTTTTTAACACCACAACTATTCCTCCACCCCTGTGCATATATCCCATTACAGATCCATACTCATCCTCAGGATCTTCTTTTGCAAGCCCTAATGATATCCTTAATATGATAGAAAGCCTTCCCCCAGAAGTAAAAGACCAAATAAAGACCTTGACCTTTGAAGCCAGATTCAAAAGAATCATTAGAGTCCTCCGTGATTACCTTAGAAAGCGCTAGTGCCATTTTCTTGCAATCTTCCCTGATATAGACCAACCATGGAAAACCCCTTTTGCCTTTTGGATAACCAATTCGACAGTTGCACATTATCTCTACATGTGGTATTTGCTCAATGAGTATTACTTGTGTCTTCATTTTAAGCTAGAATTTTACAAATATATTTTCCCTCATGGAAATAGATATTTTCATAAATTCTGGTTTGATCTTTTGAAGAATGATGCTCATGATGGAGAATGGATAAAGTATCCTAAAACAGATCATCCAAGATTTGGACACAAGATCACTTCAGCGTGTTTAGTTGCTAAACTCAATTCTAAAAATGATGTCCATGCAGAAGGAATCTTCCACTCGGCAGAAATACATTAGGTTACTAATCTAGATGGCACTCTCCACACACATATGGATGTTTCTTGGGTCTCTTGTTACCATGCTCGCACAATGGCAGAATCCCTTAATAAGGGAATCTTACCTGAAATAGTACCAGCTGATCCAGAGGTTTGTAGACAACAGTGGTCACATGAAGATCATTGGGAAATGCCCAATCCTCTTATTGGATATGATGACCCTTACTATCATAACCATGATCCAGATGCTGATGTTGATGAAGAATGGTTCTAAGGAAAGGATGGATGGGATTAGACATTTCTAACAATTAAAAAAAAAAAAAGGTCCTAGAAACGTCTATGTACCGCCTTATCTTCAGCAGTCAGAGATATTTCTTCCTTTGCCAGACCCATCTCTAGGAATGTAAACCTTATCTTTACCCGTCAGAAGACTTTAAGGTTATCTGCAAACTATACAAGCAGCCCCTACTATCCTTGACAGATGTCAACCATGAAGATGGCCCTTGCCATCCTTATCGTCATTTGCCAAATGATATTTACTCCTATGTCATCAGCATATTTGGATGAAGATCACCAACAAGCTAGGCCCCCTTACCCAGTTTGACAATTGTCCACCTAATTTCAAGACCCCTACTTTCCTTGACATTTGTCATCAAAGAGCCAACCCCTACCCTCTGTAGAAACTCCTTATGCTCTAAATGTAAATTATTTCTATAACTTATTGCCTATAAATAGGCCCTTTGTATCTTTGGAATGGACAGAGTGAAGAAAGCCCTTGTAAGATGTCTCTTGTTGTCTCTTATGTCTAATGTAAAAAAGCTGCTAAATATAATAATATCTTTTAACTTATTGTATCCTGTTCTGTGTTCCATTCCTTATTTTCATGTTCTCTTTTATATGTTCTTAACAATATACGTCATTAACCAGTTTCCATAATCTTCTTACACCCTTTTATTTCCAATAGTCATCACTTTCTGATGAGTGGTTGAGATGGAGAGGAAGAGAGAAATGAGACTGAGAGAAAAAAAAATTATTGTGTAGATATATTATTTTAATATGTTGTATAGGAAAATAAAAGATGGGATATTAGGTGTGTTGTAAAATGGTATAGTATAATAGATAAAATAGTTTTTAAGATGGTAAAATGGGATATATTTTACATACCGAATATGAATGCTCTAATTTATCATGCACTTGGCATGGGATCTTTAATGATGTTGGCTAAAGGATGCAAACAAATGCAAAAGATTAAGGACCAAGGATATATGGAAACTAAAGAAAAGACTTGATATTCAGTTGAATCTCGCTTGGTATTACAGACTATAGTCAGCTTTATTATCAATTTTTTTTTTTTTTTTGGAGAAATAGATTTATCTTTAACTTATTGAGATGTTCTTTGTTATAATAGTCATATTATAAGAAATTCCCAAGGGTTTGTGATATGTCTGGGACATTTCACACTTTCATTAAATTATTATTATTATTATTAGGAAATGGTATCCGGCCGGCTAGCCTTTGGCAAACTATTCCTCCCTATTCTCATGAGATACCAAAAAAACCCAATAGACCAATAATTTAAACCCTTTGATATATTGAACTTAAAATTTTCAAATTTACGTTATACCCTTGATAAATGAGTCCACCACTCAATACCTGTAGGGTCTCTTTCATTATTTATGAATTATGAATTCAGGTAACAGTTGTCTTGTCCCATAATATGTATTTGTATATGTAATCATACTTTAAGACTTGTGAGTCTTCCATTATCAGGAAAAAAGAAAAAAAAAGACTCATAAGTCTTCCATGGAGCACCTTTCAAATATGACTTCAAAAAGTTCTACACTATGGAAAGTATATTGCACAGGTTGATATATATATATAGTTATATACACACACACAGGGAGTAGAGTCGTTTTAAGTTTTACCAAAAAAAAAAAAAAAAAAAAAAAAAAAAAAAAAGATGGAATAGTTAAATATATAAGGAAAAAAAAAAAACGCGACTTAGCACCTGCTACATATAAAAATTAACCTTGAGCAATTGGAGTCCAATCTGGCAGGCTTGAAATTAGCCCCTTCCATGTATTAAAATAAAATTTTCATATAAAGTTTCTCGGAAGATAATTCCTAATATTAGTATATTACCTTTGTCTTATCGAGTAAAGACCAATTCCTAGATTAATTTTAATCGTTCATCTGAAATCTGAACTCAAATCTTCCCAGATGAAACTGCCAATGATTCCAAAACTACTATGCTTTCAGATACGGACCCAGCTAATTAAGCAAATTAAGAATGCATGGCCCAGAGATTGCCTAATCTCTACGGTCAACCTTTCACATAAGCACGAGGTCAACTTTCAGATCTTGGACGTCATATATGTTGACCTCATACATGTCTAATAGTTATTGAGTTTTACTTATGTATGCTTTTAAAGCATACATTAATAAATATTTTAGAATGTCCATTAGCTCAGGAATTTATTTATCAAATCAAATACTTATCAAAAATAAATAAATATTTTAGAAAAAATTTTATGAGAAAATGAAAATGTGACTAAATATTTTAATAATTTTTTAAATTTTTCATAATTTTTTTTTAAAAAAAAATAGATGATTATTGTATGTCCTAAGAATATACATTAATCGAACTTGTATTTAAATTATTAATTGAAAAAAGGATTCTTAATAATTCCGAGGTAACTTCCTACTTTTGAAACGTGGTCTAGATATTAGAATTAAAAAACCTAAACCTATAACTATACCATACGAAATCTTGTCTTGCATAAAGCATAATACTCTTCCCAAGTCAACTAATCATTGGTGTACGTACATCCCATGGGTCAGTCCATAGGTTACTACCACTCATCAGCTCTCATATAAATAGACACTGGTACCTCATTTTCCAAAAACACAAATACATATCGTATATAGATCCTATTATAACTTTGCCATTTTTTTCATAATATCAAACATGAAGGTATTCTATTTTTCTCTCAAAAAACATGGCACTTGCATGAAATAATAGTACTAGCCTTTTAGAAGTAAACTCTATTTTTTTGTTTTCGTTTTTGTTTTAGAAGATACTATGAGTAAACATTAGGTCCGGAGCTGGCGTAAAACCAGTGTTTTACGCCAGCCAATAAAAAAGTGACACGTAGAAAGTTTTATTAAATTCCTCTGCAGACAGCCAAAAGCTCACACACATCACCTCAGACAAAACAGAAAAACCACTCAGACAAAAGCTCTGCTTCCTCAGCCCTTCACGCCAAACCTCCACCACCGCTACAGCCTGATCGCCGGAGCAAAACGACCAGCCCTCAGACAAAAGCTCAGGCCTTCACCTCCTTCACCTCTGCTTCCTTCACGCCGAACCTCCACCACCGCCACCGCTGAACCAGAACGATTTCGAAGAAAAAAGTTCACGCCGTGCCGTCCTTTGCTTGCCCAAACCTCCATCACACCACACACCGAAGCTCACCGCCACAGAGGTCGCCGGAGCCGCTGTGAGCCACGATCGAAAGGTTTTTTTTTTCATGATTTTCCCTTTTCCCTTTTCCCAATTTGGATTTCGAATTATTTTGGTTTTTCTGTTTTCTGGGTTTATGGGTTCATTGTGTTTGGGATTTTGGGTTTTGGAATTGGAGTTTAAGGGTTCTGGAATTGGATTTGGATTTCGAATTGTTGATGGGTTTTTCTGGGTTCATGGGTTTCTTTGGAGCCTCATGAATTTTGCTCTATTTGTGTTTGTGTTTGTGTTTGCTCTGTTTCTTTGAATCTATGAACTGGGATAACTTTCTGTGTTCTGAACTATTAGGCTGTGAATTGATGACCTTGCTCAACTGCCTTCTTACTTTTTGGTATATGATATATGCTTCTTGTTTCATTGACCGGGTTCTTTTTAATTTTTATTGTTTCTATGTTCTGAACTATTAGGCTTTGATATATGAGTGTCTTTAATTACTATTATTATGATGATGACAATGATGGGGATTTTATAGTTAATTCATGTTAATTTCATGGCCTTGATTAATTTAGGGGCCTTTGTGTTGGTTGGTTGGACTTGGGAGTCTAGGCTAGCAATTAACTGTCTTGTAGTGAGCCACTATAGGGTCATGAATTATACTGTCATTTAACATAGATTAGGCAAAATTTTCTAAGATAACCATTTCTTTAGGCATTGAATAAGAATTGCAGTCTATTTATTTGTTTAGTCTTTGAACAATTTGTCAACTGAATTAGATGTAAACAATGGGTACCATTCTATAGGCCTAAAATTAAATTGGAAATCAATTACTACATGTTGGATTGGAAGTAATATAAAGAATGAAGTTGTTTAAGCATTGTATCTACTAGGTTGTTTATGCTGTCCTGTGGCTCTTCTATGGCAGCTTAATGCTCAAGTCCATGGCTACATTTTCTTGCATGTTAACCAATTGTAAAGCTGGGTCTAAGGGTCCCTTCAATGATAATCAGAATTATAAGCACTTGCTTTTTTCCTGACCTGGTATCATTCTGTTTTTCATACTACTTCACTATATGAAGGGCAGAGTCGAGTTTGTTACTTATTGTGACATATCCTTGCTGAATTGTTTCCTATATATATTTCTTTCAATTTTTCAATTTGTGTTTCCTTTTTTTTTTTTTTTTTTTAAACCTTGACTTAAAACCTTGATTGAATTGTTTCCTTTTTTTTTTCTTGGATTTGTATTTCTTTCAATTTTGCTTCTTACAGGTGCCTTTCCAACAAGTTTACACAATAGAAACTCTTATAGAAAAAATTGTGACAGGTTTTATTTCAGGTGAATGTATTCTCCATTAGAAACTGTTATAGAAAAAATTGTGACAGGTTTTATTCAGTTGAATGTATTCTTATTTAGAAACTCTTATAGAAAAAATTGTAATAGGTTTTATTTTAGGTAAATGTATTCTTAATTAGAAACTTTTATAGAAAAAATTGTGATAGGTTTTATTTTAGATGTATTTTAGTTCGTATGGTAGAGGAGCATTAGTTGACTTGAATTATTTGAAAATTCATGACTGTTTGTAGAGCCTAAGATGTTATTTTTACTCTTTAAGTTTATAAGCCTTGCAGTAAAGATAAATGTATAGCCCGCCTACAAAATAGCATTAGCTCTACTTGCACAGGACGTCGGTCATCACTCTATTTGAGCAAACAAAAATCAGCTTCCCTTTTTCCTGTACTAGAACTTGAAAAATTGAAATCTAAAATCTTGCATTTGTAACTCTATTTTAAAAACTAGAATAAACTTTATACATAAAATATTTCTCAAAGTAATCCATTCATTTCCAAATCCCAATTCGAAAATTATTCCAATAGTTCTCTATAACTTTTTAATGTATTGACCAAGGTAACAAAATTACCTCCAACATACATACATTAATCACACACATGACGAAAGCTTAGAGCAGCTTTTTATTACTATTACTACATAATCAGATGTGAAATTGTCTCAAAGCTTAGAAGAGGCCACGACTGTTTTAGGAACCAATCCAAGACCTTGTTCCAAACCAGGCAGTAATCTTAGCCAAAATGAATATAAATTTCCAAGAGAGAATCTCTAGTCCTTTGCCAAACATTTGCCACCGCTTTTGGTCTTTCATATCCTGAGAAATTGAAATGAGAACTTTTAGCCAATTCATTAAATAAAAATTTACGTAAAGTTCTTTTAAAGACACCAATGAACCCTATAGCAAATTTAGCATTAGGTGTACTAAAATAGCCAATCATGCATCTAAACAAATTTGCTAAAACATATTTTATCTTCTATTGAGTTCATCATCTTTATTGGAATCTTTTATGGATCAAACACACAATTTTAAAAAAAATCTACCTTATGCAAAGAGCACAAAGAGCACAAGAGACATACACAACAAACAGGACAGCATAAACAAACAGGACATCATATAATAATTAGCAAGAAAGATGTATATATAAAAATCTACCTTATGCAAAGAGCACAAAGCAGTCCAAAAAATTAAAAAGAAAGCAAAAAAGAAGAAAGAAGAAATTAATTACAAATAGGGAGAGAACAAAGGAACAAGGGGATGGAACCATTGGATGCCATGGACTTGAGCATTGAGCTGCCATAGAAGAGCCATACACAACAAATAGGATAGCATAAACAACCTAGTGGTACAATGCTTAAACAACTAATATAGAGACTAAAAATATGTAACTTTTCAGTGCTGGATTACTAATTGAACAAGATCCCAAGAAAAGCAAATCCAAAACTTTAAGTCAAGGTTAAAAAAAAAAAAAGGGAAACACAAACTGAAATTAAAGAAACATGAAAAATTGAAAGAAATATATATAGGAAACATTTTACTTACATTCCCTTTCTCTAATATAAATTAGAAGCAATTTTTTTTTTCTTTTTATAAAAGAAATCAAACAATTCAGAAATCCAATCATACAAGAAGTAACATTCTTTTGAATCTTCAACAAATGGATTAGATAACTACCAACCCAAAAAAATAAAAAAATAAAAAAAATAAATTCAGATTCAATTCAGTCAAGCAGAAAATTTTGCCTAATCTATGTTAAATGACAGTATAATTCATGACCCTATAGTGGCTCACTACAAGACAGTTAATTGCTAGCCTAGACTCCCAAGTCCAACCAACCAACACAGAGGCCCCTAAATTAATCAAGGCCATGAAATTAACATGAATTAACTATAAAATCCCCATCATTGTCATCATCATAATAATAGTAATTAAAGACACTCATATATCAGAGCCTAATAGTTCAGAACACAACCTAATAGTTCAGAACATAGAAACAATAAAAATTAAAAAGAACCCGGTCAATGAAACAAGAAGCATATATCATATACCAAAAAGAAAGAAGGCAGTTGAGCAAGGTCATCAATTCACAAACCTAATAGTTCAAAACACAGAAAGTTATCCCAGTTCATAGATTCAAAGAAATAGAGCAAACACAAACACAAACACAAACAGAGCAAAATTCATGAGGCTCCAAAGAAACCCATGAACCCAGAAAAACCCATCAACAATTCGAAATCCAAATCCAATTCCAGAACCCTTAAACTCCAATTCCAAAACCCAAAATCCCAAACACAATGAACCCATAAACCCAGAAAACAGAAAAATCAAAATAATTCGAAATCCAAATTGGGAAAAGGGAAAAGGGAAAAGGGAAAATCATGAAAAAAAAAACCTTTCGATCGTGGCTCACGGCGGCTCCGGCGACCTCTGTGGCGGTGAGCTTCGGTGTGTGGTGTGATGGAGGTTTGGGCAAGCAAAGGACGGCACGGCGTGAACTTTTTTCTTCGAAATCGTTCTGGTCGGCGGTGGCGGAGGTTCGGCGTGAAGGAAGCAGAGGTGAAGGAGGTGAAGGCCTGAGCTTTTGTCTGAGGGCTGGTCGTTCTGCTCCGGCGATCGGGCTGTAGCTGTGGTGGAGGTTCGGCGTGAAGGGCTGAGGAAGCAGAGCTTAGGGCTGAGGAAGCAGAGCTTTTGTCTGAGTGGTTTTTCTATTTTGTCTGAGGTGATGCGTGTGAGCTTTTGGCTGTCTGCAGAGGAATTTAATAAAACTTTGTACGTGTCACTTTTTTATTGGCTGGCGTAAAACACTGGTTTTACGCCGGCTCCGGACCTAATGTTTACTCAGATACTATATATTTCTTTACATGTAATATATCTAATCGTGCAGCGGAAGCTAGTAATAAAGGTGCAGATGACTGGTGACAAATGTAGAACCAAGGCCTTGAAGCTTGCTGCAGGGGCAGAAGGTGTGAAATTGTGAATCAAATTTAAAACTATCTTATGCTTTTGAATACTATAAGTTAAGGGACTAATTCGATTTATATGTTGCAAATTTTTGTATGATTACCAAACAGGTGTGACCTCTGTGGCAATCGAAGGAGACGATAAAAGTCTGGTGGTAGTTATAGGAGATGAAGTTGATTCGGTTTGCTTGACCCGGTCACTGAGGAAGAAGGTTGGCTATGCAACCATAGTGAGTGTGGCACAACTGGAAGAAAGTGATGAGAAGAAAGATGAAGAACACACCACAACTCCAACTATATGCTATTCGGGTTATGGCCAATATCCACAGTTACCTTCGTACTATAGAGTGGTTTCTGATCCATGGCCTAGCAATTGGTTCTTCATGTGACACATTTGTAATATAACCTGATCGGTGAGATGTAAAATTTTTCTTTGGTTTGGTCATGCTTGTTGTTTCTAGTGTATCCCATATATGACTTCTCCTGAGCTAATAAAGGGTGAGTGCATCAATTTTTTCTTTCTGCTCTTAAATAATTTGTTTGCTGCGTATTTTTCTGAGGATTTGGTTCCTTTCAATTTGAATTAGTTCCTATTCAAATTATTTATTGTAATTGGCCATCGTTATATACAAGAGTAAATGAATATATTTTCACTCATGCATGTATTTCTTTTGATAATTATTATAACAATTGGCCTATCATCATGAAGCTGCCTTTTCTTCAGCAAGTGATGTAGATTGGTTGATCGAGCAAACAATAAATTTTGATATTTTATATCATTTTTTGGAATTTTAGATTTATGATGTAATTTCCTTAATTTATGTATTTTTGATATTTTAACATCATTTGGTATCATAGCAAAGCTGCTCTTTGCCTTAGTTGTTGTCAACTAGCCTAAAAAGTCTATCCAAATCCAAGTTCCATGGAAGAGGAGGAAGAGTAGTTTAATGTTGAGGATGATCACATCAAAAGAGTTTCATCCTTTAATTTGGATTCATCGCAAGCCTATGATGAGTACTTCGATGATTGTGAAGATGTGTTGGAGGTGAGTTGCGTAATTAAGGAATCATACAAGAGAGTAATATACACAATATATTTGATGAAACTTGTAAAGAGTTGTCTTATGCACATTAAAAATTTGCATAAACATGCTGATTTAAATAACCACTAAAATGTTTGGTGAAGTTCCAATTAAAGAGACCGATTTTAATGAAGGTGGATGATTCCACTTGGAAGTTGGAAAGAAATGATTTTAAATTGTTTCTAATTAAATCGACATAACATTAAATTGTTTGGATTTTTATTTTTGAAAGAGTTGAGAGCTAGATTTGAATTAATTTGGAAAGAATTAAAGGAACAAGATTCAATTCAACGAGATTCAAGAGATGAAATGATTAGTTTTCACAATCCTTTTGTAGAACTCAGTTCAAACCGAAATAGGTGATGTCGTTTCTAAGCATGATACTTTCTCTTTAAAGTGAGGAGAGTGCCATATGATCTAAGCTAGCAACAGATTTGTGAAGGATATAAGCATTAGGATGCAAATGTTTTCATGGAGATCATCAACTCCTCTATCCAAAACTCTCATAAATAAAATTTTTCTCATAAATAAATTTTTTCCCATCATGTGTATTGCACTACGTGAAGTGAGATCCTGGAATTTTCCATTTCAATTAATTAACTGGTATGAATTATCCTTTTATTTTATCTCTTTTGACCCATTCCACTTTATTCTACCCGTTTTGGTTCGTTCCATTAAAATTTATCCGGTATGGTGATTTTGGCCGGTATCTAACGAATCATTTTTTTTAAACCCATTTATTTTTCATTACTTCACTCACACATGACATTTTATTATTATTTTCTTTTAACAATGTGCTTTTCTTGTTTACTTTACTGACATATAATATAGTTTTTTTTTTCTTCATTATAGTTTTCACTTATATATGACTTGTTATATATTTATATTATTTAGCAATGATATTAAGAAAGTGTATTATTTGATTTTGAATTAATAATTTAGCAATGGAGCTCACATAATATCCGTAGGTTCCCAAGCTCGCGGTAGTTCAAACTTAAGTGCGTCATTGTGAGTGGCAGGGCTGTAGGACACCCTTTGCCGATGAAGAAGAAATTTTAGCTTTTACTGCCTCCCTAACTTCATGCTTATTACGTTTAGGAGTGAGGACTTCATTAACACCATTGTCATGCTTCTTCTTGTGTAGCTGAGTTATTTCTTGATCTTCAAGGCCATTCAGAGGATATATTACCTTCGCAAGCCCATCTCTTCCACGTCTTAAGACGGTTGGGATTTTTAGTCAAAAGCTGACTTGGGCCGGTCTGGGTAAGTTAATGAAGAATATTGGGCCAACGTTTGATTATTGCTCTTTGTGGTTAGTAATTTTCCAATGAAGCCTTACTAGCCTATGTTGTCAATTGGGTTCCGGTAGCTACCCCAATTCATCAATTGGAATAAAATATTTTGATAAATATCTATTATGTCATTCAGTTTCAAAGCTACCACTAGAGTTTTATATATATATATATATATATATATATATATATAATATAACATGTTTTATACGAATAAATGAAACAAAAATAAAAGACAAAATATACTCTTAATGAATAAAAAAAAAAAAAACCCTACGTCATATCACATATGTGAGTAAGGTAAATAAGAAAAACTCATTTTTAATGAAAAATAATAATGAAATGACATTAAATTAAGTAATAAAAAAATAGGTTTAGGAAAAAAAATAATGATTTGTTTACATACTAGTTGAAATCATTATAGCGAGCGAAATTTAGTGGCATAAACCAAAATGAGCCAAAATTTAAATAGTGATGGTATAGAGAGGTGATTTGTGCTGGTTAACAAACGGAATAGAAAATTCTAACCACTTCAAGCTGAATGGAACGAAATTCATAACATTGCCTTCAGCTGCCCCTTTTGTATAATGTGTCTTTTGAGTAGACATGGCAAAATGGGCGGGCGGGTCGGGTTCGGGTCGAGTCAAACGGGTTGCGGGTCAAATGGGTCACGGGTCAAAACGGGTCATTTTAAGCAGGTTAAAAACGGGTTTGGGTCAATTAGGTTGCGGGTCGGGTCGGGTTGACCCGTATTTTTCACATAAATTTTTTTTTTTTTTTATACAAATAAAACAATATGTATTTGTCATTTGGAAAGTTATGTAATAAATTATTTGATGTACAATGCATTATTTTGACTTCACCACTTATATCAAGAATGAATTCAGTTAAACTTATTAATACTTATTCAATAATTTTAAAATTATACAAATCCTAACATTACTATCTAAGACAAAATAACACAAACATAGGTAAAAACAAATACACATGTTTTATTTCTACACAATATCAACATTCCAAAATATAAAACAAAATTGCAAATGACTTATTGGATAACTCATTTGATAAAGAATAAAAACATATAAGAAATTTACAATCTTGAAAATTAATTTTATAATCTATTATCAATTGTGGTTGACACTCTATTTCAATTTGAGATATACATTAAAATTTGATTGCTTACTTATTTATACATGGTCTCTTTTATGAATATTATATCATTGTTAGGCAACACACACTCTAGAAAATATCATAATTTATTTTGAAAAGCCATTTATTTTGGACATAGATTATTAAAAAATAAGTCTCATAATTTATGCTAATTTGATACTTTGACTTCACTATTTTTACACTTGTAAATGTTTCTCACACATGTCTACAATTTTAAATCTATATTTTTAACTCTACTGTAACCATATTATCTTGGCATGTACTTTGTTATTTGATATCTAAAAATTTTTACTCATTATAGAATGCTCAACCTTTTATCTTTCAATTAATTTGCATATGTAAATGTATCAATTGTTTCCTTAAAGCTCACAATAAACAATTAAACTACTATTGTCTTAAATTTACTTTTTTTTTACCAAAAAAAAAAGTTTTAAAAAAGTGATTCGAGTTCGGATCAAGTCGCGAGTCAGGTCGGGTTGACCCGCAAAAAAACTCGGAAAACTCGGGTCGGGTCACGGGTCAACCCGTTTTTGTTTCGGGTCAAAAAAATTGGGTTCGGGTCGAGTATTTTTCGGGTCGGGTCGGGCCGGAAAATTTTGACCCATTTTGACATGTATACTTTTGAGTGCTACCTAGAAAAAAACCCACTCCAAACAAACCCCCAAACAGCAGCCACGGTTTGAAACCGTTCAAAAGACAATTTGTATCAATGAAAAAAGCAAGAAAAGAATGGCTCTATAGATATGGTAAGAGTGTAAAGAGGTACACTGGGCACATGCAATTCAACTTGATGGTATGTTTACATATAGGCTCGCTGCCGACAGCATTACCCCCTTAGATTTCTCTACTCTCAAGCCGAACAAATAGAGCCATAACAAAGGACCAAGGCATTCACTGAATTTTACAAAAATGGGCATTAGCTTGCTTAAATTGCTAGGCTTAATTCGTGATAAGATCACCCCAACAAAACTTGCTCTACTCAAGGTGGTGTTGGTGATGAATTCACAAGGCATGATCTCCAACAGCCCTTCAAAATATTGTGGTGCTGAGGTTTAAAATGGATTTTAGTTTATTTGAGTGAAGGTTTTGCAGATTTGGCATCCAGTAGCTCGAATGGCATGATTGGGGATCGAGTTTTTGAATAGGGAAGGCATACCAACAAAAACGCTGGTTGGAAGCTTGTACATGGCAATAAGTCTGATCGCCTCCACGAGGAATGGAAAGCGTACAAGGAAGTCTCCTCTGTAGATGGATTTTCAACCGACTATTGCTACATATTGTTGATCAAGTACCTTAGAACCAATCGAAACAATTGGAATAAAAAAACACATTACAGAGACAGTAGCATCCTGTTTGTGACATCGTACTATTTTATTCGAGTACATGAGTCAAAACAGATATATGCATCCAGAAAGAAAGAACATATTCCATATGTCCCCCAACCGAATAAAAGAACACACATATATCACTTTGTATAAGAAATCGTACAACATTATTCCAGTCATTTGCATGGTAAGCATCTGACTATTACATATTTTTATCAAATGCATCAGAACCAAGAGACACAAAAATAATACACACCCAGTAGTACTTTGTAACAAAGCGTACTATTTGATTCTAGTCTTCTCCAGAGCAAGCATATGACTTTTATTGATCAAACCCATAGCAACACATTAAAGGAACTAAAAAAGAAGAAGAAAAATAAGTAACCTGGTGAGCCAAATAGTAAATTGAGACATCATGTCTAAATACCTCTTTAGGCTTTTGTCCAACACGTACATCATCCTTCATGGTCAAATAAGTAATGAAAGGAAGCAGCAATCTGTTAAAAGTTGCAGTGTCAAAATATTAATGCTTTGTTTTAAGAACTAAAAAAATGAATTAGAACAGAGAAATAAAAAGAAAGACTACCTTCCCTACATATAATCTTGAGCTCCATTCAGTATTGACTATGGTCATCAATAATTTATGACCGGAGATAGAGCAATGTCGTCCCAAATTATCTCCTTGGTTTTCTCAATTTCTGCTATGAATTTCACCGGCATATCCTTTAACTTCAATTCACTAAGAGTCTTCAGAGTCCCCAACCCAGTTGGGACCTTCAAACTGTTGCAGGAACGAATCTCTAACTTCTTGAGCTTTGGCATTGCTTCCTCCACCACATTCCATTCTTCCAATTCCTTAAGCATCCAGAAGTTCAGAACATGAAGCTGGGGAAAGCCTCCCTTGGAGCATGACATGCTTTTCCCAGTATAAGAACCAGAGTACAAACTGAGACATTCAAGCTTTTTAAGTTTCTCTAACTCTGGCATTGGATCATCTAAAAGTCCAGAGGCAGATAAGGTAAGGTCAGTTAGGCTTTGTGGGAGTCTATTAATGGATGCATTCTCTAGTTTTCCAAACAGATATAGGTTGGAAAGATTTTCAAGGCCTAACAAGAAAGTCGCCTTTAGATCTTGAGGCTGACCCATTTCATCAATTGATTTCAACTTCAAAGCTTTAAGCTGCTTCAGGTTCAAAAGACTCTCAGCTAGTGCCATTTGCTGTGACAGGTTCAGTTGGAAAGCTAGTGCCAATTTTCTAAGGTTGGTCAACCTACGGAGGCTATCCTTTAGAGGACTGTCCTTATCTACAAATGCACCCCTCAATGTTTGGAGATTTTGCAAAGAACTCCCACTTGATTGATGCTTGATTTGGCTTCGATAAATTTGGTTCATGCATAGGTGCTGAAGTTTCTTCAATTTCCATATTGAACTAGGGAGAACACGGATATAAGTATGCATCACATCCAGAGTTTGGAGGTTTGTTAAGTTGCCAATTGACGATGGGATCTTCTCCAGGTAAGTCCACCTTAACCCCAAATATGTTAAATGAATTAATTTTCCTATAGTGTCTGGCAATTGGGGTCGAAATACGTGTTCAAGATCAAGGACTTGTAACTGTAATAGATGACCACTTGCAATACCCAGAGAAAGGAAGTTACCTATTTCTTCTCCAGGTTTATTTCCTTCTCGAGTATCAAAAAAGAGAATTGAGCGGGGATTTCTGCAGCTTCGCAATAAATTTTGTAAATTTTTACCATGTTCATGTTCATCAGCATTATGAGCAAGCCGCTGATCAAAGCTTGCATTTGATCGCAACCATAAATCTCGCAGAGCACTAGGGAAACTACATGTCTTTTCCTTCCCGTTAGGCCTTCTTTCCACCACTTGTACCAAGTTGAGGTTTATCAACTCTTTCAGAATCTTCCTTGCAACTAATTCAGGAGGCTCTTGCTCACTTGGCTTTACCAACCCTTCTGCAACCCACAAAGCAACTAATCTCCTTGCTGAAGTTTCGGTGTCCTTGGGGAAGAGTCCAAAATAAGAAAGACATTGCCCTAGAGGTGGTTGCAAGTCTTTTACTTCGGAATCTATAATTTCCGTCCATGGTGTTTGGTTATGATCAATATGGTCAAGCACCTTCAACAACTTCTCATAAGTCACATTCTCCGTCCCTGAAAATAGATACCCAAGACTTAAGATGGAAAGTGGCAAGCCCCCACACCTTCCTACTACTTTGTGTGCGAGCGAATTCAGTTTTTGTGATTCTCCTGCTTCTGGAGAGAGGTCAGGCTGGTCAGAAGTTTCAGAGGGAAGGTTGACCATCTGTTGAAACAAACTCAAGCTCTCATCTTTGGTTCGTAGTCGAAGTTTGTAGTAGTGCTCAGCATTTGAAGCTACACTCTCGTGCCGTGTGGTGATCAAAATTCTACTCCCATTTGTGCCATCCCGGAATGCGGCTTTTAAACTCTCCCAGGCTTCCACTGACAAGATGTTGTCCAGAACTATAAGGTACTTCTTACCCTTCAAGAACCCATTCAGCTCCTTGATCGAGTAATCTTTTTCCTTCCATTCCATATTAGTCCCTTCCTCTTTTTCCTTCCCTTCCTTATTGGTTGCCGGTGCAGGCATTAACGTCTGTCCTAATCTTTTCAGGATTACATTCTTTTCCTCATCCACTCTATCAGTTAGAGGCACCCAGTATCTGGACTCAAAATGGTTCTGAATAGCACTATGGTAAAAAACCATCTTCGCCAGTGTTGTCTTACCGATGCCCTTCATCCCCACAATAAAATGCGTGGAGCAATTCTCACTGTTGGTGATTAGTTGTGAGACTACTTTATGTACATCTTCATCCATGCCGACTACCAAGTTCTCCTCTCTCCTCTGTTCGATGCGAAATATTGTTATGCTTCTCCCGAGAATTCTGAGTGCTATATTAAATCGCCTAATTTCTTTGAACTTTGACGGAGACTCTGTCTTGTTTTGATTTTCACTCCACTCCGAGCGGGAACTTTCTCCATGGGATTTCAATGATTTTCCTGCATCTTCAATAATTTCCTTCAGTTGATCCGTCCAAGCCATTCTTGAATGCTTTATACCTTCAATTGCTTTTGCATCCATGAGAAGTTTGTGTACATCCTTTAAACGACTGTGTAGTTGTGTGAAATCTTCCATGGCTTGCCCCTGACTGAGCTGATTGTGAAAGTTGTTCAGATGAGAAGAAATACCATCGTCACTGGCTGCTGTGGCCTCAGATGAAAACATTTGCTTTTTCTGCGACCGATGGACAGATTTTAATGAATCTCTTCTAATAAATTTGAAATCACAGATGTCCTTATGTGCAATGAGGTTCCGAAACTTTCTTTCGTAGTGCTCATGGCTCTTCTTGAGCTTACGCTTTGCTATCCAATTACCGATATAGAAAATCCAACTCATTCGATTTGCTATTTTCAGTATGCTCTCCATGTCTTGCTGTAGTTCGAGTATGGCCTCCTCCACAAGCTTCACCCAGGCCTTCTCCGTTTTAGTGTCCATTCTAAGCCCATCTAAATCTTCCAGGAAAGCAAGCAGTAGCTTCACCCGAAACTCAATTTTGTACTGTATGTCGTCTTTCTTGTCTCGTACTAAATCCGGCTTTCTATGGATTAGGTCCTTCAATTTCTCTTCAATAGAATGAGTTGGTGGCAGTCGCACAGCTCGATTATAAGTATAAGAGTTTTGTTCCACCAGTGGTCTGTCCTGCAGGCTTCTAACAATAGACCTTGACCTCTCTAGTGATCCATAGATCTTTCTACATTTCCTGCAGAGATGATCATACATCTCATCGATCACAGCATCTATTTCAGTGCGGAGGCCACTGATTTTTCTGAAATCCATTACAACGGAGAAAACCCACCTCAGAAATTGTCTTCTTCGACTCAGTCTCTGGTAGGTTTGGCGGCAAGACTTTGCCTTATGAACCACTGCATCGATTGCTTTTACCCATTCTTTCTCAACATCGCTTAGTTGTACAGTTGCTCCTGGTCTCATTTGTGAATCCCAAAGGTGATGGGCTTTCTTATCTATTTCTTTCCCCAAATCTGAAACGTATTTTACATCTTTTATGAGAGCATTCATAAACTTCTCTTCAATTCTAAGCCACTTGAACTCGTCCTTCAATTTTTGAAACCTTCTGTAACTAAAGAAGATTATAGCCAAGTACGCAAGCCCAAGGACTAGGGATAAATATATAATGGAAAAAGCACGGAGATGAGGACGAACATGAGCACGAAACAATTGACAGACACTGGGTACAACATGGGCATAAAAGTGCTTAGAAATTACGAACAAAGTGGCCATGGTTGCTCACAAAGCCACTCTCAATTTCTTCAAAGAACACAGTGGCTTTAATGAAAACAAAATGGCCATTACATTGTCCAGAAGGTGATCGTCATTGATCCTGTAGAATAAATTAAAAGATGGATCAAGTGAAATGGCTTTTTAACATAAAAATGAACCGAAGCTTGGTTAATGAAGATGAACAGAATCCATGGTAGAGCCAATGAGAGCGCTCAACCGTGGGGATGGATTATGGATGAGTGGGTTTTTTTCGACTTAAAACTTCTTTTGTGCCCAAAAATAAAAAGCATTGTTTAAAATATTTAAATCCAATAATTAGAATGAGGAAGGAAATCAGACATTTTTGTTAAATCTAATACGAGTTTGACCCAAAATAGACTTCGGGTTATTGTGTAAATAATCAATGGTTAATTGTAAATCTTTTTATTTTTTGAGCCACAATAAACCATTCAATCTACTAAAAATAATAAAAATTTTGGTATATATTGTAATATTGATATAAGAATTATATTGTATACTAAACAAATGTGTACAATATTGTACATTTTTTTACAAATATGTACAATATTATACACTTTTATTTAGTTTATAATGTAAATCTTACATTGATAGTACATTGCAAACTATTAAATTACTAATTTTTAATAGGTAGTCAGTCTTTACATAACTCGGCCCAAACTTAGTCTACAATTGATAGAATTTTTTTTTTAAAAATGTCATCAATGTAGAAATTATCAAATTAATGGAGATGTATTCTGTTTTTTGGGATAGATTTATATTAATAGAGTTATTATATAGTTTGTTAGGATTATGTAAAAGTTCCCTGATTAGATGATAATTTAGGTCTGTTTTAAGTATAGTGGTTGTATGGTACTAAACAACTAAATTTAATTTTTTTAAGAAAAATTTAATAAATTTTCTACAATGGTGCTATAAAATGAAAATAATTAAATTAAATTAAAAAATATAATCCGATCAATCATTTGGATGAAGTGCTATTCTGTCACCCCAAAAAGCACATGCAACTAGAAAGCGATGAAAATAATTAAAAGCATAGCTTGCTTTAATTTGGCACTTTGCAATAATTGGAAACAGAAAGTCATTCTTTTACTTTCTATTGGTGGGAAAAAGAAATCATAAAGAAGTAAAAAAGGATCGGGCCCTGTACATGTCTGTCCTCAAAGGACTGGATAGAACATTAGAATTGGTAAGAATCATTTTAGTTTGGACGGTATTTGTTGAAGAATCTTGGGCCAATGACCATAAAGAATCACACTTTATTTTCAACCAACTCATGAGGTAGTGACAGAGCTAAATTTTGTTATCAGGAACCAAGTAAAATGTTTTTGGAAGGTTTATTAGAATTTTTTACTTTACACATTTTAGACCAAGATTTTTTTGCCAAATAAAGTATAATTAAATAGCTAGAATATTTTAATATTTTTTAAAATGATGAAACATCTAATGCCCGTTTGGTAATGTTTTTAAGTAATGTTGTTTGTATTTTTTGAAAATACATTTGGATAAAAAAGTCAAAGGACCCCCTAATGTTGGAGAAAAAAATTGTTTTACCAAAGACACCAACTGATAATATAGTTGGTTGCACAATGACTCTAGAAATATATACTTGTAAAAAGGATCAGTCAAAGGACAAAGGTGCAATAATGTCAGCTATCAGTACTCTGATACTTAAGTCAACAATCAAGTTTTTCTTACTTCGATAGGTAAAGATATGAGTCCTAATCTTTTATCTCACTTTTCCTGCTCCACTCTATATTCCACCAATAAATACTTGCCACATGTTTACCTAATTAATTAAATACTACCATTATTGACTTTGTTGGGAGGACACAATTTGACTCCCTACAACCACTCTAAAAACAAGCATGCGTGGTGTGATGTCGAATGTCAAAAAAGATTTGAGTGTGTCTTCCTCATTACCAATTGGTTTTGAGGTGGAATAATATAGCTCACAGTCTGATAAATGGTATTAGAGCCAAGGTCATGGGTTCGAGTTACGGGAGCGTCATTGTGAGGGAGGGATTGTTGGGGGAACCACAATTTGACTCCCTACAACCACTCTAAAAATAGACTCGCGTGGTGTGATGTCAAATGCCATAAAAAATTTGAGTGTGTCTTCCTCACTACTGTAGATGACTAAATTTCTTAGTTCGAAATAAATCAAACAAGTAAAATAGTTTCACAAATGCGAATTTGTATTGATGAATATGTGGTACAATTCTCTGTAATTACAAAAGAGTGATCCTCTGATTCGATCTCCTTGAAAGATTTGTTGATTGGAATTGTGGTAATGTGATTTTGATTTGAACACAAGATATCCTTCAATTTAGCTGAGGAATGGATCGAAGATCTTTGAAACGGAATTACAACGAATCTCTGGCTATGAGCTTATTAGGAATTCTTTGTTCTTCGTGTGTTCTTCGTGTTCTTGGCGTTCTTCGTCTTTGAAAGTTTGTGGTGGAAGTTCTTCGGTGCTTTAGAAGCTTGATTCCGTAGAGCTTCGTTGATTTATGGTGTGTTGAGGTTCCTAGAGGCTTTTGAGCTTGATTCCAGTGAACTTTGAGATTTAGGAATATGATTTGGATGATTCCTCTTCGATTGTTCTTTGTATTTGAAGGTTTGTGGTGGAAGTTCTTCGAGGCTTTGAAGGCTTGAATTTGTAGAGCTTCACCAATTTGTGGTTTGTTGAGGTTTCTAGAGGCTTTTGAGCTTGATTCTAGTGACCTTTGAGATCTAGACAAGTAGTTTGGATGACTTTGCTTCGAATGTTGTCTGTATTCGAGGTTGAAGTTCTTGAAATTCCTGGAGGCTTCGGGGTATGATTCCGGCAGAGCTTCTGGATTTCTGAACTCAAGATATTTTCTTCCTTCTCTCTCCCCTCCTCCTTCTGTCCTGGGAAGGCTTCTATTTATAGGAGTTTAGGGGTGGGTGAGCGACACGGGGCGGAGTTTGATTGGTGACACTTGTCACAGCCTGATTGGTCCGCTTATGTCATCGCTTACACGTGCTGGATTGCTTGTGTCATCGTTTACACGTGCAAGGCTGCTTGTGTCATCGCTGACGCATGCTGATGCAGGGCTGCTTGTGTCATCGCTGACGCATGCTGATGCAGTTTCATGCCTTTATTTCAATGACACTTGGCAAATTTTTATTGGTTTCCGAATAGTGATGGCAAAACCTAGCAGCAATACGTGGTGCTTTGTAATTGGTTGTATTTTGTGGACTTGGTAGTATGATGTGTCAACTTGTGATAGGTCAGGAATTTTTCCTCTCTACAAATGCCCCCTCGAGACTCGTTCATGCACACAGTTTTGGAGTGTGGTGAGTGAATGAGTCTTGAAAGAAAATGGATTTTTTTATACTTGACTCTTCTAGTAAATAGTTGAAGGTGGTGGAGCTTTTAACAGGATGAAATAAATGCAGAAGAGTAGACCCACCCATATGAAAGGCTTTGATGAGACCGAGAAGGGGTTTGCGAGAATTTGGCTGTACTCATGTGACCGAGCTTTCTTAGCAGAGGTTAAGTCAAAGTAATTTCAGAAGAGTACTTTGGATCGTTGGTGGCGATCACAGGGTGTTGAAGATGGAGAAGAGGTGAGAATATTGGCTGGGTACAGCATGTAGAGCTCTGGAGCTAGCCCCTTATTTTTAAGGACTTCTGGTGAAGTTATATCTGAAGGGTATACTTTGGATCACAGAGAGAACATGTGGGAGTGTGGTTGAATGTGCTTGTGTTATCGCATCACTCAGGTTAAGTTGAGGTAATTTCAGAAGAGTGTTTTGGGTGTGTTGATGTTGATGGTGAAGAAAATGGTGATGAAGCAAAGTGAATGGGTGAAACATATGACACCATGGGATCTGACCCTGCATGTTGGGGACTCTCTGGCGTAGATGTCTCTGGGAAGTACACCTTCAAATGTGGGACTGGCTGCATGCTGAATGAGGTCCAACAGCAAGTCGTTGAATGCGCATATGTAACTGGACCATACTGACGGACATTAAGTTGAAGTAATTTCAGAAGTATATTTTCTGAAATTCTTCAAGCTGATCTTAAGTTGGAGTAATTCCAGAAAGTGTGTTTTGTGGTACCGGCAATGATGACCTTTGGGCTCCACGTTGGTGGAAACATGGAATGAGGCTTTGGCGACCATTTGCTGACACCAAAGGCTAATTTCTGATGAGCTGGTACCTTGGAGGTCATCATAAGTGTTGGATGGGAGACAATTTGTAGGATACCCCAACACTTTTTACCACCTTCACCTGATGCAACTTTATTGGGAAAGCATAACAAATGAAAGATGGAGCTAACTTGTGATCCTAGTTTTAGAAACCAGCCAAGTTGCTGTTTGTTCCGAACCGCTACTTCTAATGGGAGACCAAACAGTTGGAAAGAGACTACGGAAGCCCTGATTTTAGGAACAGGTGTCTCTGCTGGACTTGGATTTCCTGGTGAACCAAATCCAAGAAAGCATGGAACAACGATGCCGACCTTGTTATGAATAACTTTATGAACAAATGTAGTCGTTAAGTGGGGAAACAAAATTTGTTTGAATCCTAAAATAGCGATGATGTTGTGAGAAGGGTTTCTACTAAACCATGAGAGGGTTGATTTCAAACTGATTATGAAGCGATTTTGGTTGCTAGGTATTGAGAATGACGAGGCCATAGTGAGAACTGGTTGTGAGAAGGAGGATTTGAAAATTTGAAAGAAGCAAATCTTCATTTCATGATTTAGTGTATGTGTGTTGTTTTTTTTTTCTTGATGGGTTTTAGTGGATCCGGCCCTTCTATTTATAGTGAAAAGATGAAGAACGGTAGTTAGGTAATTAAGAACGGCGAACGAGACCCTTTGGTGAGAATGGTGGATGGGAACGGTAGGCGCCGAATGAGAATGTTAGGTTGGAGACTGGTAGGCACCGACGGAAATGGTAGGCTGAAGTAGTGACTCAATGTAATTTCAATTTTGAGACATACTTGTGAGAGCTCATCTGTTCTTTGAAAGGGGAGCCTTGATCAAGTTTGGAGGATAATTTTGAGGGAATCCAGACCAAATGGATGGATCTCAAATTATGATCTTGAGAGCTTAAATTTTGGACACTGCTAGTACTTTGGAGAAGCAGATGTAGTTTCTAAGTCCAAAACAAATACCTAGATTTCAAAAACAAATACCTAGATTTCAAAATCAAAATCTTTGCAAAAACCTGATAGTACAAGTTTTGCTTGAACATCTTGATCTTCGGTCAAAGTTTACATCAAAGCCAATAGTTATAGAATCACACTATTTGAGCAATTTTGGATTCTCAAATGAATAAATAGACCCCAAAATTGGAAAGTACGCGAAAAATTGAGCAAGACAGGTCAATCTTAAAAATTTTGACTTTTGGTCAAAATTTGTGCAAAAGTCAATTCTTTTAGAAATTGGACTGTTGTGCAATTTTCGAGCCTCGGTTGAAGAAACAGACCCCAAAATTGGAAAGTACGCGAAAAATTGAGTGGGACAGGTCCGTTTTGAAAATTTTGACTTTTTGGTCAAAGTTAAAGTCTTAATTTGTCAAAGTTTTTTTTTTTTTTTTTTTTTTAGGCGGTCCGGATCCGGTCGGGTTTTCGGGTCGAACCGGGTCAAGGAGGATGACGTCATCCGTGACGTCATCGACCTGGAGCGCGTGTGACGCGTGCCAGCGCGTGTGGCGCGTGTGGGAAGATTGTCGGCGCGTGGCAGCGCGTGGACTCATCTAGCGGCGCGTGGGAGCACGTGCAACTGAAGCTGGGATTGCCAGACCTTCTGGCGGCGCGTGTCGGCGCGTGGCTCATCATTTGGGCTTGAAATTTTCACATCTTGTAGTTATAAGGCCGTAGAAGACTTCTATATGGTCAGTTTTGTGAAATTGTGCACAAATTTGCACAGTTTTGATGGACTAAACCGGTGGTCATCGCGAGCTTGTGGCGGCGCGTGGTGGCGCGTGGTTGATCGTTTGGACCTAAAAATTTCAGGTTTTGTAGATCGAAGGCCGATAGCTCTAATGGCGGTATCAGTTTTGTAAAATTGTTCTCACATTTGCGCAGATTTGAATGAGAAACCCGCGGGTCACTGAGAATTTGTGGCCATGTGTGGCGGCGCGTGGCCGGGTATCTGGGTCTGAAATTTTCAGGTTTGGTGGATCGAAGGCTGTAGAAGACTCTTGTGGTGTCAGTTTTGTGAAATAATGTCTGAATTTTCACAAATTTGGATGAGAAAGTCGTGGGTCTTTGTTGGACTTATGGCTTTTTTTGGTCTAATTTTGTGGTGGCCGCCCTGACAGGATGTAGAAATTTAGACTTGTCATGTGGGTACTGAGCCATTATCTTCTGTCTCCATGGGTGAATATGCTCTTTCATTTCAAAATTCAACGCAGACTTCTCTGATTTTAAGTGCATTTGAGTTTGCAAAATCTGACTTTGAGTTCCAATTGTTTTCACATTTCTGAAATGTGAATATAAGTTTTTTTTTTTTTTTTTTCATTGGTCAGTTGGTAGAACCATTTAATGGTTTGCTGACTTTCTTTAATTTTTTTTTTTTGTCTGCTAGTTTAGCAGAAATTCTCTATATAAGATGTGAGATTGGCTTCGTTCATTTGGGCATTCTTAGCCTTCAGTCTTCTTCTCCAGCTTTTAAGAATTTTTTTTCTTTTTTCTTTTTCTTTTTCTTTTGTCCTTTGTTTAGACATGCAATGAGATTTTCCTCTGACATTTTTTTTTTTCGTTGTTGCTTGTTTTTGTTTTGCAGCTCAGTTTCCTTGATCTTTGGGTTTTGACATCAAATTTCACGCTGACGTTCTCATAGAAGTGTTTGCCTTCATTTGGTGACTTTGTATTTCATTAACAGCAACGTTGCAAGAACGTATGCCTTCATGTTGTTACATTCTTTTCTTGCATCAACAATCTTTTAGTGATATTCGTCTTTGCAATGAAGTTTCCATAAGGATATTCAGCTAGGCAATAATGCTATCGCCCATGAAGCTACGTCAACACTTCATTTGCATCGAAGCTGGGCCAACAGTTCATCTATATTGAAGTCGTGCCGACATCCATCTTTGTCATGCAGTTGTGTCAACACTCCATTTGCATAGAAGCCATGCCAACATTCATTTTTGTCATGAAGCTACGTCAACACTTCATTCACATCGAAGCTGGGCCAACAGTTCATTTACATTGAAGTCGTGCCGACATCCATCTTTGTCATGCAGTCGTGTCAACACTCCATTTGCACAGAAGCCATGCCAACATTCATCTTTGCCATGAAGCTACGTCAACACTTCATTCACATCGAAGCTGGGCCAACATTTATCTTTGCCATGAAGCTACGTCAACACTCCATTTATACAGAAGCCATGCCAACATTCATCTTTGCCATGAAGCTACGTCAACACTTCATTTGCACAGAAGCTGTGCCGACATTCATTTTTTATCCTGAAGCTATGTCAATACTTCATTCGCATCGAAGTTGCACTAATATTGGCTTTTATAATGAAGCTTGAAGTTTCAAGAAGCTCCCATCAAGACTTTGAGGATGCAAAGAGATGCCAATAAAACCTTGAAGATGTGAGAAGAATGCCGCCATGATTTTGACATTGCACGAACATGCCCTTAGAGGAGAGATGATGCAACATCAACTTCAGATGTTAGAGGAAGGTGACGTTGTCCAGATTTTAAAGACATAATGCGAAACAACACCACTCAGAAGGGAGATGATGTGGTTCAAATTTCAGATTTGTGAAGTGGCACAACCTAGAAGAGAGACAATATAGCCTAGACTTGAAAGGTACAAAAAAAGATGCCCCCAGGAGATAAGTGATGCAAAGTATACTTCAGAGACGTGGGAATATGTCCACAAAAGATGGGCAATGCCATGCAGACTCCATTCCTTGCAACAGAGGTTGAAGATTTTATTTTACTCCACAACCGAGAATCAACTTATCATTATTTCAAGGAAAGCTAAGTAACACCAATTCTTTGCAGCTATCACTTTCTACCACAATGATCTTTGAACATCATATAGTGAGCAATTGATTGATCTTAAGCGACGCCTTGCCAATCAAAGGGTTCTTGAAAGCATGTTGACGACTTTTGGACAAACTCTTCAAGCTAGACTGGCAGTCCTTCTTCTTTTTATGTGACTGAACTTAGTGAAAAGTACTAAGTTGCCTACGTACCCCGGAGAAGGATCAAGTCATTACGTAGTTCAACTAACAATTTTTTTTGATGATTTTTTTTGTTTTTTTTTTTCATGGTTTTGATGATTTTTTTTTTCTTTGTTTTTCTTTTGTTTTGTTTTGTTTTTTGTTTTTTTTTTTTTTTTTGTTTCTTTTTACAAAAAGGGAGGGCTCGCGTGTGTAATCCTCGCCCTACACCCCACGGCATTTCATGGGTACCAATTGTGCAATAGTGGGTATCACCTCTAATCGAACCCGAGACCTTGGCCTCAAGGGTGACATGGGCATCCAACAACTACGCCACACTCACAAATGGTGACATAGAGTGGGATTAATTTCTCCTTATTTGTGCACTTTCAAAGGTAATGGGAAAACATCATGTACCCTTATAGTGCTGCAGTGGGTAGTTTAAGCTCTTACCGATGAGCAGTTCTCGATTTTCAAGCAGAGAAGTGTTTGAGGAACTTCCCATTGATGGGGCCGATCCTTACGCCGTCATTGTCAATCAATTTGTAAGCCTTCTTGGTGTTTGCCCCTTGCTTGAGAGTTGGCAGTACATCACAAACAACGGTCACATAGTTTGACCCAACAACTTCATCAAGGTCTAGATCAATCTTGTTTTCTTTGGCTAGCTTCATGATTTGTTCTTTGAAGACGAAGCATTTTTGAATTGGGTGGCCAATGATGCGATGATATTTGCAGTAGTTAGGGTTATCAACTTTCCCTATGTCTTCTGGTCGCTTGCATTCTGGCAATTCAACCAGCTTCAATTGCAATAGTTGTTCTAAGATGTTTGGCACATCTTCATCGGGGAACGGATATGTTTTTTGCTCACGTTCCTTAAAGGTCAGACGACGCACTTCGTTCTTTTGTCATCCCTCAAGTTGTTTTTCATTTGCCTTTGCTTCTCTCCTTGAAACCTTAATTATGGCAGTGTTAATAGTTATTGGGTCTTTGAGATTGCCTTTTGCATTCCCGTCATTCATCTTTACTTCCTTTCTGCTTTCCTTAGGTACGGGAGGTTTCATATTTTCGTGGCAAGAGATACTCAATTCCATGTCATGCGCACGAGTTGCCAATTCTTCAAATGTTTGGGGCTTTATCCCTTGCAGGATGTACAGAAGTCCCCAGTGCATGCCTTGGATGCACATTTCTACAGCATATATTTCAGAAAGTCTATCCTTACAGTCTAGACTCAAAGAACGCCATCGATTGATATAGTCAACAACGGGCTCGTCTTTCCACTGCTTGGTATTGGTAAGCTCCATCATGCTTACCGTACGGCGTGTGCTGTAGAACCGGTTGAGGAACTCCCTTTCAAGTTGTTCCCAACTATCGATTGACTTGGGTTCTAATTCTGTATACCAATCAAAGGCATTCCCTTTAGTGAACGAACGAACTGCTTTACAAAGTGGCCTCCTTGAGTCCCTGTGTTCTCGCAAGTTTCTACAAAGTGAGCAACATGTTGCTTAGGGTTTCCCTTTCCATCAAATTGTAAGAACTTAGGGGGTTGATACCCATTTGGCATTCTCATATTGTCAATGCACTTCGTATAGGGTTTTGAATATATGAGAGAATTTGTAGAAGAACCTCCATATTGTGCTCGTATGGTATTCGTTATCATGTCCTGTAGTTGTTGGACAGATATTGAGGCCATTGAGGTGGATTGTTCTTGTCGGGGAGTGTTTTCAATTTCTTTCCCTTCATCATCCTTTGCAGATGTGAATTTATGACCATGGCTTGATTCACCAAGATCTTGTACTTCGAGTTTGTTCATTAAAGTTGCAATTTGAAGGTCCTTATCTTCAAGTGCTTTTGTGAGAAGGACGACCCTTTGTTCCATTTCAGCCATCTTTTCTTCCATGGTAGAGGTGTTAGTCATCATGACTGACACAACTTCCACAGATGATGGAGAAGGAAGTGAATTGAAGTGAGCACGTGAAATCTCATCTTTTGGGTTCCCTTTGATGAGAGAGAAATCGTGCGACCAACTTCTTATGAAGGAAGAAGGGGATTTGCCCCCATACTTGTGGTGTTCCAAGGTGGAGATGTCCTTGTTGATGACCTTGTTTCTTTTAAGAGGGTCTAAGGAGATGATTGTCTGGACCTTGGCTTCCTTGGTTGATTGAGATTGAAGTTGATTGTGAGCTTTAGGTTGGCTACAATTGATTGCTCCAATGCAACTGTTGGTAGTAGCCGTACCAAGTTTAATTGAAGTAGCTATTGTTGAAGCTTGAATGTTCTTGCTAGAGGCCATTGAAGTTGGTAGCAAGATGATGAAGATTTTTTTCTTTGAAGGAGAATGAGATGAGAGGCAAAGAGGTCCCACTGGGCGTGCCAGAATTTGTAGAAATTCAGACGTGCCAATTGAGATTCTTCCTTTAGCACGAATGGAGGGTTTTCCTATTCTTTCCTTTATTGGAATTGGCTAGAAGATGTGCTTGGTCGGTGTGAGCACCTCCTTGATGCGGTCCACCTTTACAATGCTGTCTTTGCCTCCCTATTCACATATGATTATGATGAGAATCTCATGAAGGCGTTGTGTGAGTGTTGGAGTCCATCTACCAATACCCTCCACACCTCGGTTGGGGAAATTTCTATCACACCATGGGATCTTTCCATTCTTGGCGGACTTCCTTGCACAGGTGCATTTTATGATGAAGTGGTACCCAATACGCAAGAGCTAGATGGAACTAATGACCAAGGACGACCCTATCTACCGCACAACTGTCGCTACCTTTTCATGGCGTATCATCACCTTCAAAACCAGATGAAAAGGCAACGGAGAGTGAGTGTTTGTGACTGGATTACTTTTTGGTATAGAGGAAATAACAAGTACTCAGCTCCCAGAAAACCAGCAAGACGAGCAACCGTTCCCAAGTGGAGTCAGAATCCCTTTGGCGAGATAAATGAGCCTGCACCATGGTTTGATAAAGAACACGGGGTCTTTGTAGATCTTCAAATTGAGGGTGACTTAAAGGAGGAGACTTACCTATCGGCACTTCTTTCCTGTTGGCTGTGCATATTTGTCTTTCCTAGCAAGGATCCGAATAGCATCCGTCCCGGCACTTTCAAGATTGCTAGTTCCATGGCCAATGGTCGTTCATTTGGCCTTGCTCCCCCAGTACTGGCTAGCATTTATCAGGGGCTTAACACCATTTCTTCCTCTCCTACTCCGAGCAAGTCTGGAGCTAGTTTTGCTATTCATTATGTTTACGCCTGGGTAGGTCATTTTTTCAGAAGCAACCGCATCGCCCATGCCAAACTATCCCATCCTTTGATGACTAAATACTCCGGTGTAGGTTCTGCCTCTGTGTTCATTGAATTTTCCGCACGAAAGCAGATACGAACTGCCATCGACTTCTTTTGGCACGGGACTGCTTTTAATAAAAGCTATGACCAGACTTTCGTCGACAATGATCATTTATCCATTCAGCGGTTCGACTACTATATGAGCCTTCGCTCGAGGTACTTGTCACTTCGATGTGAAGACCAACACATTGTAGAAGCATATAGCCCCCACAGATTCAGTCAGCGCTTTGGATTTCATCAAGACATTCCAAGTGACTTAAAGGAAGAAATTCATACAGGCTCTTTAAAAGATCTGTACCAATTCTACCAATCTTTCACTTGCCGCAACACAGATTCCAAGGTACTCATTTTGGCTTTTGCGTTAGACTTTGGAAGCCGGGTCAGACTTAGCTACAAACAATGGTGGGAAGGAGTATATAGAACTGATTTTACCAGAGGAACAAATTTACAAGTTGAAATTGCCTCCTCCTCTGTTAAATCACTGATGTTCAACAAACCTCAAAAGGGAAAGAGGGATCTACAAGACTCAGACATTCCACAACCCTTGTCAAAGTTTGCACAAAATACAACCAATTACAAAGCACCACGTACTGCTGCTAGGTTTTGCCATCACTATTCGGAAACCAATAGAAATTTGTCAAGTGTCATTGAAATAAAGGCATGAAACTGCATCAGCATGCGTCAGCGATGACACAAGCAGCCCTGCATCAGCATGTGTCAGCGATGACACAAGCAACCCTGCACGTGTAAGCGATGACACAAGCAATCCAGCACGTGTAAGCGATGACATAAGCGGACCAATCAGACTGTGACAAGTGTCACCAATCAGACTCCGCCACGTGTCGCTCACCCACCCCTAAACTCCCATAAATAGAAGCCTTCCCAGGACAGAAGGAGGGAAAGGAGACAAAAGAAAAAAGAGATCTTGAGTTCAGAAATCCAGAAGCTCTGCCGAAATCAAACCCTGAAGCCTCCAGGAATTTCAAGGACTTCAACCTCAAATACAAACAACATTCGAAGCAAAGTCATCCAAACTACTTGCCTGAATCTCAAAGTTCACTAGAATCAAGCTCAAAAGCCTCTAAGAACCTCAACACACCATAAATCAACGAAGCTCTACGGAATCAAGCCTCTAAAGCACCGAAGAACTTCCATCGCAAACCTTCAAACACCGAAGCCTCTAAAGCACCGAAGAACTTCCATCTACTTGCCTGAATCTCAAAGTTCACTAGAATCAAGCTCAAAAGCCTCTAAGAACCTCAACACACCATAAATCAACGAAGCTCTACGGAATCAAGCCTCTAAAGCACCGAAGAACTTCCATCGCAAACCTTCAAACACGAAGAACACACGAAGAACACGAAGAACACACGAAGAACACAAAGAACACGAAGAACAAAGAATTCCTAATAAGCTCATAGCCGGAGATTCGTTGTAATTCCGTTTCAAAGATCTTCGATCCATTCCTCAGCTAAATTGAAGGATATCTTGTGTTCAAATCAAAATCACATTACCACAATTCCAATCAACAAATCTTTCATGGAGATCGAATAAGAGGATCACTCTTTTGTAATTACAGAGAATTGTACCACATATTCATCAATACAAATTCGCATTTGTGAAACTATTTTACTTGTTTGATTTATTTCGAACTAAGAAATTTAGTCGTTTACAAATTCTGGCACTCCCGGTGGGACCTCTCTGCCTCTTATCTCTTTCTCCTTCAAAAGAAAAGAAATTCGATTTGCTGCTAGCTTCGATGGCCTCTAACAAGAATGCTCAAAAATTAGTGATGTATGCTTCCATTGCGGATGATTATGTTGGCCCAATCACTCGTAGTCGATCCAAAACTCTTGATCAACCGCAACCTCAATCAACCAAAGAAAGCAAGCTTCATAATACCATCTCTCTAGAATTTCTTGCAAAAAGGAAAGCTACCGCTAAGGATTCATCTGTCTCGAAAGAATTTGAGATCAATGGTGAATCATCCCCAACAAAGACCTTTTCTATCAACTCTTCACCCGTGATGAGAAACTTAAGGAACAAAATGCCTTTGACTCATCCTGTCTCATCGTTTTCTCCATCATATCTAGAGGTCATGCCAGTAATGATGACCAACACCTCTACTATGGAAGAAAAGATGGCTGAAATGGAATAAAAGGTCACCCTTCTCACAAAAGCACTTGAAGATAAGGATGTCCAAATTGCAACCCTGATGAACAAACTAGAAGTCCAAGATTCGGGTGAATCAAATCTTAACCTTGAGCACCCTCCTGGATTTACCTTGAAGGGAGAAAACGCTAGGGGTGGTAAGGGAAAAGGAGGTGAAGGCACTTCTCAATAAGGACATTCCACCTCAATGGCCTCGATATCTGTCCAACAACTGCAGGACATGATAACGAACACCATACGAGCATAATATGGAGGTTCTTCTACACATTCTCTCATATATTCAAAACCTTACACGAAGCGCATTGACAATATGAGAATGCCAAATGGGTATCAACCCCTCAAGTTCTTGCAATTCGATGGCAAGGGAAACCCTAAGCAACACGTTGCTTACTTTGTAGAAACCTGTGAGAACGCAGGGACTCAAGGAGGCCTCTTTGTAAAGCAGTTTGTTTGTTCACTGAAAGGAAATGCCTTTGATTGGTATACAGACTTGGAACCTGAGTCAATTAATAGTTGGGAACAGTTGGAAAGGGAATTCCTTAACCGGTTTTACAGCACGCGCCGCACGGTAAGCATGATGGAGCTTACCAATACTAAGCAGTGGAAAGACGAGCCCGTTGTTGACTACATCCATCAGTGGCGCTCTTTGAGTCTAGATTGTAAGGATAGACTGTCTGAAATATCTATTGTAGAAATGTGCATCCAAGGCATGCACTGGGGACTTCTGTACATCCTGCAAGGGATAAAGCCCCAAACATTCGAAGAATTGGCAACTCGTGCGCATGACATGGAATTGAGTATCTCTTGCCACGAAAATATGAAACCTCCCGTACCTGAAGAAAAGAAAGAAAGGCGGGAAATAAGGAAAAATGACAGGAATACGAAAAGTAATGTCAAACACTCCATGAATGTCAACCCTGCCCCAGTCAAAATTTCAACAGGAAATGTGAAGGCTAATGAGAAAAGGCCTGAGGAAGGCCAACAACGTGAAGCGCATCGCTCATCACTCAAGGAATGGGAACAAAAAGTGTATCCTTTCCTTGATGATGATATACCCGAAATGCTAGAACAATTGCTCAACCTGAAATTAATTGAATTGCCAGAATGCAAACGACTGAAAGAGGTAGGAAAGGTTGATGACCCGAACTATTGTAAGTATCATCGCATCATAAGTCATCCAATCCAAAAATGCTTTGTTCTTAAAGAACTCATCATGAAGCTAGCCAAGGAAAGGAAAATTGACTTAGATGTTAGTGATGTTGCTCAGTCAAACCTTGTAACATTTGCTTACGGGTCGCCTAGTTACATGTCTCTAACTACTGAGCAGGGGGCAAATACCACGCTCAACCGATTTGGTTCTTTGGAACTTGTTCAAGTTCAGCTCTCACAAAAAGCATCTGATTATAACTCAAATGATGATAAAAAGTCAACAGTGGATGAGGAAGAGGGTTGGACGCTGGTTACTCGTAAGAGATGGAAGAAGAGACGAGTATTCCCTCTTCATTTGATCACCCAAGAGTCCAGAAAAGCACAAAACCAAATTCAGCCGCAGTCAAGAAGAAAGAATGATAAAAGGAAAGAAGGACTAAGAACGGAAATGTATGATGATCCGGCACAAACCCAAAAATTTCGAAGTCTTGTCACATTGGAAGAATTCTTCCCCATAAAATTCTTTCAAAACAAATCAGCGGAGGCTGTTCACACGGTCTCTCATTGCGAAGTTGATGAAAAACAAAAAGGTGTTGATCATGGTAGTTCACCAGAGACTTTGTCATCTTTAGAACAACTCAAATCTTAGGTTGATGAAGTTGAACCCTTGCAATCCTCCACCTCACCAAAAGAAGGGATCACCCAAGCTCTTGAAGAGCCAAAGATTCACACTCCTTGTACCAATACACTTCAACAAATACAGGAATGTTGCGCGTGCTCTCCAGACTTAACTTTCACTAATGAGGATCTATTGTTAGGCTCTAAGCCTCATAATCGTCCCCTTTATGTCTCTGGTTATGCTCGTGAACAAAAGATTGATCGCATTCTCATTGATGGAGGTTCAGCTATTAATATACTACCGAAAATGGCAATGAGACGACTTGGTCTTGCTATGGAGGAATTATCGCACAGTCGCTTGGTCATACAAGGTTTTAACCAAGGAGGACAATGCGCCATCGGCATGATACACTTGGAGTTAATTATTGGAGAATTGACAAGCAATGTTTTGTTCCATGTCATTGATGCCAAGACAACCTACAACATGTTGTTAGGACGTCCATGGATCCATGGGAACGGAATAGTGCCGTCAACTTTGCACCAATGTTTCAAGTATCTTCAAAGTGGAATAAAGAAAGTCGATGCCGACTTAAAGCCTTTTTCTGAGAATGAAGCTCACTTTGCTGACGCGAAATTTTATGTAGAAGATGATATCCCTAATGAAGTTCTCCCAGTTGAAATCCCATCCATGAAAAGCAAGCAGGGTGAAAAGAAGCAAGTTAAATTCATCACTAGAAAGGATATTCCTTCCCTAAAGGAAGATCCAGGATATGGGAATAACCAGTCTAGTGAATCTACTAGCAATTCAGAGACGTGGGAATATGTCCACAAAAGATGAGCAATGCCATGCAGACTCCATTCCTTGCAACAGAGGTTGAAGATTTTATTTTACTCCACAACCGAGAATCAACTTATCATTATTTCAAGGAAAGCTAAGTAACACTAATTCTTTGCAGCTATCACTTTCTACCACAATGATCTTTGAACATCATATAGTGAGCAATTGATTGATCTTAAGCAACGCCTTGCCAATCAAAGGGTTCTCGAAATAAATCAAACAAGTAAAATAGTTTCACAAATGCGAATTTGTATTGATGAATATGTGATACAATTCTCTGTAATTACAAAAGAGTGATCCTCTTATTCGATCTCCTTGAAAGATTTGTTGATTGGAATTGTGGTAATGTGATTTTGATTTGAACACAAGATATCCTTCAATTTAGCTGAGGAATGGATCGAAGATCTTTGAAATGGAATTACAACGAATCTCTGGCTATGAGCTTATTAGGAATTCTTTGTTCTTCGTGTTCTTCGTGTGTTCTTCATGTTCTTGGCGTTCTTCGTCTTTGAAGGTTTGTGGTGGAAGTTCTTCGGTGCTTTAGAGGCTTGATTCCGTAGAGCTTTGTTGATATATGGTGTGTTGAGGTTCCTGGAGGCTTTTGAGCTTGATTCCAGTGAACTTTGAGATTTAGGAATATGATTTGGATGATTCCTCTTCGATTGTTCTTTGTATTTGAAGGTTTGTGGTGGAAGTTCTTCGGGGCTTTGGAGGCTTGAATCTGTAGAGCTTCACCAATTTGTGGTTTGTTGAGGTTTCTGGAGGCTTTTGAGCTTGATTCCAGTGACCTTTGAGATCTAGACAAGTAGTTTGGATGATTTTGCTTCGAATGTTGTTTGTATTCGAGGTTGAAGTTCTTGAAATTCCTGGAGGCTTCGGGGTTTGATTCCGGCAGAGCTTCTGGATTTCTGAACTCAAGATATCTTCTTCCTTCTCTCTCCCCTCCTCCGTCTGTCCTGGGAAGGCTTCTATTTATAGGAGTTTAGGGGTGGGTGAGTGACACGTGGCGGAGTCTGATTGGTGACACTTGTCACAGCCTGATTGGTCCGCTTATGTCATCGCTTACACGTGCTGGATTGCTTGTGTCATCGCTTACACGTGCAGGGCTGCTTGTGTCATCGCTGACGCATGCTGATGCAGTTTCATGCCTTTATTTCAATGACACTTGGCAAATTTCTATTGGTTTCCGAATAGTGATGGCAAAACCTAGCAGCAGTATGTGGTGCTTTGTAATTGGTTGTATTTTGTGGACTTGGTAGTATGATGTGTCAGCTTGTGATAGGTCGGGAATTTTCCCTCTCTACAACTACCACCAAACATGTCAGTACTGTCAGCCGCCGCCCTTGGATTCTTCGATCACAGAAACCACCATCACCAATCTACACTACGCAGGACATCGAAGCTGTTACTGCCCCTTACCAATCACCATGACTCTTGCGTAAACACCAACAGATCTAGAATCACCATCAATCAAAGCAAGACTTTGTCTTTCTTAAATCCAAATATTTTAGATCTCTCTATCTTTGTTGTTTGTCAAATCTGTAGATTGTCTCCAATATTAGTGATTCTTCTTTTGAATCCAATGCATGTATCAAAATCCAAAACAAAATGCCAAAACTGTAACACACACACACACACACACACACACACACACACACAGAGTCTTTGGTTTGTTTTGAAGGTCTAGAGTCTTGAAGGGGTTATACTTTAATCTCTTTATGTACAAGCTTTGAATGCACCTGACACGTTTGGCTTGCATGGGTTTTAGATTTGTTGGGTTTATCTGGGGGTGAAGTGATGGTTGTTGGAGGGATTAGCTTGGATGCTGGTGGTGACCGGTGATGTCTGTGATAGAGGCTTCCAGCGCTGGCCAAGTTTGGTGGGGGACCCGTGGTAATGGCAGGGAGTTGTTGGGTATTTTATTTAATTTAGGTAGTTAAAATAAAAAAAAAAAGTTCAATAATGGTAGTATTTAATTTATTTGGTAAACATATGGCAAGTTTTTATTGGTGGAGTAGAAAAAGTGAGACAGAAGATTTGGACTCTAAAAATATTTATCTCTCTCATGGTTTTTCCATTTTTTTTCTTTAAATTTTTTTTACCTAGTGTTTACTCATTGAGAATCATTTACTTTTCACATTGTTGTGTTAAATGGCTGATAACAACTTCTTAAGCCCTGGAGTTGATCCTAGGGTAGAACATATCTTATCTTGGATTGGATTGGTCATCATATGGGCATTGTGGTCGCGAATTGACATTAAGGGAGGTATTTGATAAATTAATATTATCAACAATGTTATTAATTCGATCTGTTTTGTTCTGCCCAAAATGGCCAAAAAATTCTACTCTGATTAGCCAATTGGTATAAATCACTCATCTATTCTATCTTGTTCTAAATTTTAGTCAATTCTAGACAATTCCACTAAATTTTGTCCAGTAGATATAGTAATTTTAGCCAGCATGTAAACAAATCATTCTTTTTTCCTAAACCCAATTTTTTCACAACTTTACTCGTGTATGAAACTTTATCATTATTTTGCATTAAGAATTTGTTATCTTGTTTACTTTACTTAGATGTGACATTTAAATATATATATATATATATATATATATATATATATATATATATGTGCCCACATTGTAATTCCTGAGCTAAATTTGTGATTTTGAAAATCAAATAGTAAATTTATTGTATTGAGTTGATAATCTCCCACTACATTGGGGTTGCGAATCTTCAAGAAAGAATGCATCTCCTTTATCTATAGGAGGGATCTCAAAATATTCAGGCTCAGGGGCGGCTTGATGCATTTGGAGGCCTAAGGCGAAAATTAACATTGAGGCCTTTATATATATATATATATATATATATATATATATATATATATATATATGACTTAAAAAATTTAAATATTACGTAAACTCCATTAGCTTGTTTTATGTACAAAATTATTACTAATTAACATAGATTACGTAAATATTTTTTTTTAGAAAGCCTATAGATACAAAAAAATTTGACAAAACTTTTCACGCCTATTGATGTGGTAGATTAATAGTGGTAAGTAAAATAATGATGTTAGTGGTGGACCTAAGTGAGAACTAGCAAAAGTTTGTCAAATAAACATTTGTGAAAAATGTTGTGAATTTTTTATTTTTTGAGAAGTGCTACATTCACAATATTTTTCACAATAAATACTAGGTGTTAAATTTTTCTAATTCTAATTTAAACCTACTACTAGAATTATTTTTTTACCATTTTATCAAATGAAAGACAAGAAAAAAAGAGAAAAGAAATGCTACATCCACAACATTTTTCACGACATTTTTACAAAAACTTCTAAATAGCAAGTTGTTATAGAACGTTAAAAAAAAAAAACCCTATTAGTTAAATTTTGAGGGCCTTTTTTCTACTTGGGTCTTAGGTGATCGTATCAATTCCATTTACTATATAGCCGGCACTGTTCAGGCTAATCCCAATATTGTCCCTCCCAAAATTTCATTCGCATGTGAACAGCACTTTAACGGGATGGCCATGATTGTCTTGGACCGTGCGTCACAAAGTCCATAATGTTGTGTTTGAACGGGGGATTTGTATGCACAATTAGAAGCATCACAGAATTTTTAGTTTCCATCAGATAAAGTTCTTTATTTGGTTGATGTATGCATGGGATGAAATTTAAAAAATCACGGGGCAACAATACCTGAATTTGAGGATCAAAATGACAAAATCCCAGCTAAAAGTTCCACCAACAGATACGTTATTTCCAAAAAGTTCATAACACCACCACTGCATCATGTAAGGTCTAAGCTTAAACGTGCTCTTGAGCCTTCATTAAATCCTTCATAATCGGCGTGAGGGGGCAAAGGCACCCATCCTTGAAACTTTGAAAGCCCTGAATAGGTAACACTTCGCGGCAATGTTCACCCCTAACAAAGAAGATAGGGAGAAGGTGGGAGTAAGGAGGTTGTCCGTGACTGCTAGTGATGTTGTAGTTATCATCATGGTTGTGTGGTAGTCTGGTACAGGCTTGAGATCAGTCATGGAGGAATAATCAGGACATGAAAGAAAAATAAATAAATAAAATAAAATCCCTGATGTCTGAGCATATTAGTCAATAGAGCTTCAAACCCATGCAATTGTTGATGCCAATGCTTTTTAGTTTTTTGGCTTTGCATTTCAGGGCAATTTTTTGTTAATGTTATGTAGTTTGTATTAGTCTAGTAACAGTAGAGTGAGATTTTCTTTTCTATACTTAAACAATCAAATTGGTAATTAGATGTATTTTTAATTACTGACTGTAAATCACATAATTTTAGATTTTCCATGAGAATATCAATTTCTTCATCCAAAAAATATTAGGGACGCTTTCATATGGAAGATAAATAAGGAAAAATATCAAAACAAAAAATATTGTTAATTATAATATTGTTAAGCATAAGCATCCATTCTTTCAATGCTTTATCCTGAACTTAAAAGCACATAGCATACAATACATGCTTTTTCAATTCACAATCAACTTAGCCCTTGCATGACCCTTCGAAATTTGAAACTGTTCAGTTATACCAAAATGCGCCGAAAGGAGCCAGACATGAGTGATCAGCTCTCCACCTCGAGTGAGCTGTTGAGCATGATGGTTCCATCGACACTTATTGGCAGCATAACAGAGCATTTCCACCCATACATGACTTACCAATTCCCACTTCTTTTCAATCTCGAGGTGTTGCAAAGATTCAGCAAGTCGACATCCTTCAAATAACACTGACTTGCTTCTATCTCCTTTCACTTGAGATGGAGGAACTTCAGTGCTCACTTTAAGTAAACTTATGCGAGCACGATCTCCAACACACACTGATTTTCTCTCTTGAAAAAATTCAATGGCCTCAGCACATGTGTCTTGGAACCTGATTTGTCCAATTCCATTGGGAAGCATGAAAGGACGCATGACTAGAAGATATAACATATAGTCTGATAACAACTTGCTGGCTTCACAATTTGGAATTTTAACAGAGTTTGGGGATGTGTTCCAATCATCATGATAACAAAGGTTTGTTGCAATATGCCAAAGAAGAATGCTTTGGTCAAATTCTTCCTCAACGCTCTGTTCGATTGTTGTACGGTTTTCTTTACTGAGTTCAAAATGGCATTTTGCATTTTGAAGAAACGGATGGAATTCTACCTCAACGCTCTCCTCCTTTGTTTTACTTTTTTCTTTCTTAATGCAATCCTGGCATTTTGCATTTTTAAGAACCCGGTCACCCCTACAAGCACATAAGTCCTTGCAAGCTTTGAGATCTTTGGCGAACTCTGATTTTTTTTGAAGCTGCTCAAATATCAAGTTCTTCAAAACCATAGAAACTTCCGCAGAATCTTGGTATCGAAGCTTCTCTAGCAACTCAGACATGCAAAAGAACTTATGGATAAAACTATACTTAGTTGGCTTCTCTTTAAGACAATATTGTATTAGATTGTATTGTCCCATGGTATTGGACCACCTCTTGTTTCTGTACAACGGAATTGATGAAATGGTTGTATACAAGAAATCCACCACAGAATTTTTGTGCTTACTCAGCCAAAGCAATGTCCAGTCTGAGGTAACAAGTAATAGCACTGCATATATCTCTAAGAAGATTGCTCCAACCAGCAATACATGAGTGATAATTATGTCCGCTGTTGAGAAGGCGTGCTTATCCATGATCAAAAATACCAAAAGCACAACCACGGTGGAAGAGGAACTAATGAGACGTAGAAGACAACCCTTTAGAGAATAAACCAGGAAAGCCTTGGTAAAAAACACGTCAAACATGAATCCGAGCTCAACCTCAATCACCTTGAAAGCTTCTTCACAAGATGCTTTCTGAAAGAATAATTGGCTGTTCACCTTATCTTGGATGCTTAGGATCAGATCTGCAAATAGTTGCTTGAAAGTCTTGAAAAACATGTAGGCATCTTGTAGTGTGGCAGCATCTGGAATCATGACATTTTCTGGGGCTGTTAAGGAGATATCCCCTACAACCTGAGCTTCACTGAACTTACCAGCTTTAACGTCAAACCCCTCCTCTTTCTTTGAGCGGTATTCTTCCATGTATCTTGCATAATTAGGACCCGGATCAGGAGGAGGAAGCATGGATGCTTTAAAATTTGCACTGCTCGCAGACCTCAGAACCCAAACTCTCTCCCATATCTTGATTATCCCTGGAATAAACATTGGAATTGCCAGAAAATTCAGAGCAGCTCTTGTCCAGGCTCTGAGGAAGACATAGACAGCCACTCCCACCTGGATAGCTAGCGTTAGAGAGTGCCTCCGCCACAACTCATTGTCTTCCAAGGAGTACGCGGTAATGGTGTCTGGACCACCAAGGTGCAGCAGAAAAAATGGAGCCCAAAATGCCGTTATCACAAACTTCGGGTCTATTTTATTGTCTCCAATACTTCCGGCATTGTTGGACAGTACACTCAGTGAGACTGTCGCAGACCAGTCTGCAGACAGGTAAGCGATCCACATAATGATACTGAGCTTGTCACTGGTCCAATACTTCCTCTTATTTCCCATTACAAAAAGGATGATTTGTAAGCTAAGGCTAACTAAAACCAAAGCCTGAATCTCTCTTTCCTCCAAAAATGTTCTGAGTCTTGGTGGGAAAATCTCCATAACCTTTCTCTTTCTTGTGGAGATCAAACGGCAATCTACGGAAGAAAGACACAGATGCATTAATTTGTCACTAACGTACTATGTAGCATATATAACAGAACATGATAATCAATGACAAAATGCACAAATGATGAATAGGCTATTACCTTATCAAAGCTCTATCTGACCTCTACAAGTAACGGTGCTCAGCAGTTCCAAATTAAACTAACATGAAAGCTTATACGGGTTTTCAATTATATCGTGGCGGAGCAAGAAATTTTTACTTTTGGGGGCCGAAATATTGTATTGATAAATGATAAGGATAAACGATAAGTAAAGTCTTCAAAAACTAGAGTTCTTGGCGATCACTTTTAAATGAGAGAATTTTTTCTTCTAAAAAAAAGAGACAATTTTTTTATATTTAAAAATTAATTAAATGATATTTCTTTAACTTGAGATTTTTTTCATTTACTATTTTTTTTTTTTTTTACTTTTTTATGTGTAAAATTATTAATTAAGTTTTTGTAATTTCAAGTTTTGTTAACATTTTATTTTTAATTAACAATATGGGTAATCAATCAATATTTTTAATATTTCTTGTGACATAATAGATCTTAAATAGAATTTTATCAAAACTTGTTGCAGTGCTCTTGAATTTGCTTTGGATCCGAATTTCATTACCTAGTGACGCGATGCAAGTTTTGTGTCTTATGCTTTAGCTCGTTATGCTAGACATATTTCTTCTGATATTTTCTAGATTGAGGACTCTCCTCCCATGCTACAAAGGTTTTGTTTTACAATTTGGCTCATTTGTAGTTATAGATGATTTTAGGGTTATATTTTCTATGTAATTGGCTAATCCTTTGACAAAACGCACTTTACTTGTAAGTTGTGTAGATCTATGTTGGGTTTGATACATATCAAGTGGTTGTATTAAAGGCATGAAGATTAATCCACGAAACAAGTGGAGAAAAGCTCTTTTACTGAAGCTTGACACAAGCTCGATTTATTGAGCTTTATGAATTTTAAAATTTCTAGATCTGCATTTTGGACCATGCTGAAGTATTTATTTAGGGTTTCTTTTCTCATAACCTTAAACATATATAAGGGTTATTTTAAGAGCCATTGCACACGAATACAAAGACCAAGAGTTTATTTTTCCCTATGAGGAGCTACTGTGTTTGTACGTCATAGGTTTTTGTAACCAAGTGCTTTTTGGTCTTCATTATTGATGAAGTGAAGAACTTTATAGCCAACAACAACCATTCAATTAGCTGGAGTTAGTCACGTACTGGAATCCGTGCAAAGGAGTTAATCATAGATTGGAGATTTGTGTAACAAAGGAAAGAAGGCTACTACAAGATCAAGTCCAATTAGGCATTGGAGCAAAAGTTCAACTATAGGTTAATATTTCAAGATAGGCCAGGGTAGTGGTAAGATTCTTTATACTGGTAACCGCTTGATTGTTGATTAGTAGATTATTAGGAGTGATAACCTTAAATTCATCTAGTGGGGTTCTTGCCTTGCGAAAGGTTTTCCCTATCTGTTAACAAATCACCGTATCAAATTTATTTTCCACTGCATTTAGTATTTTTGGTGATTTGTTGGTGCCTCTATGATTTACATGCAATTTAACCTAATTAATCAACTTGGGTAATTGAATTAATTAACCGGGGTTAAGCTATCTTAACCCAACAAATGATAATTTGGTTTGTTTTCAACACACACACAAAAAAAAAAAAAATTCAATTTTCATTATGCAGATGCAAGTATAACAGATATTTGTTAGTAGAATTTATTTATCACATGACAGATGATCTAAAGAAGATGGGTCGTCTATAGTGGACGGATAACGCTCCGGACGGATACTGAGGTCGATGGTGGCAAATATGCCACGTGGCAATGACATGGCTTACTTGGCCCCCAAGGAAATTTCAAATAACAATAACTTGTGTTCCACGATTAACCCTAGTAAATAGAACCCCTATATGGAAAGGGTCCCTTAAATTATACACATTTATGAGGATCTTCTTTACAAGGAAATATCTCTCTTTGCCATTGCACCAAGGTCGGTTCCCCACTACTTTAAAAAGGCCAAAACCTTCAGAAAATGAGGTACGCATAACTCATCCCAGCTCTGGCACTCTAGAGTTGTGACAATTTCTCTAACTTAACCTTCGGAGGGTATTAGGCCAGTACCACACCGGTACTCTCTTGAGGTCTTTTCCTTTTTCTTGGTGTTGTGCAGGTGTTGTTTCGGGTACGTGAGGATTTTGCATCTTACTGACGATTTTCAGCATCATCAGTTGGAAGAGTAGGTAAGCCGTGTTGCTGCTTCCTGGGTAAAAAGGTTGCATGATGCTTACTCGCTCGATGGCAACAAACACCAACAACCAAGGAGATGAACCACGTACCGCGGTCCATGACTTGGAAGAGCAACAGTGCCAAAGGGACGCCGAGCCCCGAGACCAAGAGGGGGAGCAAAAAAGCAATAGCCTTCAACGCAACAACACCAGACAGAATCGAGAAGGGCCGGAAGGCAGTAATGTCATGAATAGACTGATGGCCAAGGATATCGCCCCACCAAACCTGGTCGCAAGTATGTAGATGATGAGGGAGCAAATGGACCTGATGATGAATGCCCTCAAAGGGTGGGGTGTCAAGCGATCTCGACGAACTGGTGCACTGGACAGATTCACCCTTCACCGCACCTGTTACTTCGTTCCCTCTACTGCCAAAGTTTCGTATGCAGCAGATAGAGGCCTATGACGAGTCAAAGGACCCGTTAGACCATCTGGAGACGTTCAAGACCCTCATGCATTTTCAGGGCATAGCGGACGAAATCATGTGCAGGGCCTTTCCCACTACACTGAGGGGTCCTACAAAGGTATGGTTTAGCAGTCTAACACCAAACTTCATCAGTACCTTCAAGGAATTGAACGCCCAGTTTGCCTCACACTTTATTAGGGGACATAGATATAAGAAGTCAACCGCATGCCTAATGAACATTAAGCAATGAGAGGACAAAACGCTAAGGTCTTACATCACCCGTTTTAACAAGGAGACACTCTTGATTGATGAAGCTGACAATAAGATACACGTGATGTCGGATGGGTAAGTTTTTGTTTTCTCTATACAAGAACGATCCAAAGATTATGTCAGATGTGCTTTACAGGGCTACCAAATACATGAATGCGGAAGACGCGTTACTTGTGCAAGAAGAAAAGCCTAGAAAGAGAGAAAGGCAGGAATGAGCAAGATAGGAGAGAGGATGGAAGGCCATGAGGATGGGAGACAGGCGAGAGGATAAACGCTCCAAGACCCCAGCGGTAAGGTTCGCAAATTTCACTCCGCTGAACGTTCCGATCGACCAGGTACTAATGCAGATAAAGGACGAAGGATGATTGACGTTTCCTAGCAAGTTGAAAGGTGATCCCAACAAGAGGTCCAGGGACAAGTATTGCCACTTCCATCACGACCATGGCCATAATACTTCCAAATGCTACGATTTGAAGCAGCTGATAGAAGTCCTAATCAGGCAGGGGAAATTGCAGAGGTTCGTAAGCAAAGAGAAGACGGACCAGCCGCAAGAGCAGGGCCCCCGGAGGGAAAACGAGCGCCCCAACCCACCCATCGAGGATATAAGGATGATTGTAGGGGGCACAACAACTTCCTGTTCAACTAGGAAGGCACGCAAGACCTACCTCCGAATGGTTCAGAACGTCCAGCTGACAAGATTGGTCTCGAAGATGGCGCGCATTGACAACTCTGTAATTGAATTCTCGGAAAAGGACGCTTGACGTCTACATTAGCCGCATGACAATGCACTGGTTGTAAGTATACGAATCGTTGACTATAATACCCACAGGGTCTTGGTAGACAATGGCAGCTCTGCCGATATACTCTACTACCCCATATTTCAGTAGATGAGGATTGGGAGGGAACGGTTAATCCTAACCGATGCACCACTCGTTGGGTTTAGAGGAACAAGAGTGTACTCGTTGGGCACGGTCAACTTGCCCGTCACAGTTGGCGATTACCCCTAGCAGATCGCCAAGGATGTCACGTTCCTGGTAATAGACTATTCGTCTGCTTACAATGCCATTCTAGGATGCCCTAACTTCAACTCATGGAAGGCTGTGGCATCCACTTACCACCTAATGATCAAGTTCCCACCGAGTACGGGGTAGAAGAAGTACAGGGAGATCAGGTTGCTGTGCGTAAATGTTATATCGCCATGCTAGAGATGAAGGATCATTTACCAGCAATGTGCATTGAGGAACAACAGACGGTGGCAGAGCCAGTAGAAAGGATAGAAGAGGTGCTCCTTGGCTACTCTAAGCCTGAGTAGACAACAAAAATAGGTGCTCTTGCAAACCCACTGGTACGTCAAGCCCTAATATCATTCCTAAGAGAGAACCAGGACGTCTTCACTTAAAACCATGCAAACATGCCCGAAATCGACCCCTCGGTTATTGTCCACAAGTTGAACGTATTGCCCTCTTTCTCTCTCATCTGCCAAAAGAAATGGGTGTTCGCTTAAGAACGGGACTGGGCCATTGCAGAAGAAGTTCGCAAACTACAAGGGGCAAAATTTATACAGGAAGTATACTACCCTGACTGAGTGGCCAACGTGGTGATGGTTAAGAAAGCCAATGGAAGGTGGATGATGTGTGTGGATTTCACAGATCTAAACAGGGTGTGCCCCAAGGACAGCTACCCACTCCCAAGGGTTGATATCTTAGTGGAGTCAATGACAAGACACCAATTGTTGAGCTTTATGGACGCATTCTCTAGGTACAACCAAATAAAGCTTGACGAAACTGACCAGGAGAATACTTCTTTCGTCATAAGCCAGGGTCTCTTCTGCTATAAGGTGATGTCGTTCAGCCTCAAAAACGCCAACGTAACGTATCAAAGGCTTATGAACAAGATGCTTACGTACTAGATTGGAAGGAACGTCGAGGTGTACGTAGACGACATGCTGGTTAAAAGCATAAGGGAGGACGACCACCTGGATGACGTAAAGGAGACTTTCAAGACCCTCAGGCACTATAACATGAAGCTAAATCCGAGCAAATGCACGTTCGGAGTAACGACAGAGAAGTTCTTGGGGTTCATGGTATCCCAAAGGGGTATTGAAGCCAACCCGAACAAGGTACGGGCTATCATGGAGTTAGCTCCACCAAAAACCACCAAGAAAATTCTGAGTTTGAATGGAAAGATTGCTGCGTTGAACAGATTTGTTTTGAGGGCGATGGATAAATGTCTTCCCTTCTTCCACATATTAAAAAGGGCCTTTGAATGAACGACCGAATGCCAACGAGCGTTTGAAGATCTTAAGGCATACCTGTCTTCCCCACCTCTGCTAAGCCCACCCAAACCAGGAGAAGAGTTATTCCTCTACTTAGCCATCTCCTCAACAGCCGTCAGTGCAGCTCTAGTGAGGGAAGAGGACGGAGCCCAGAGACCCGTATACTTCACAAGCCAAGTGTTTCGAGGGGCAAAAGAGAGGTACCCCCTATGGAGAAACTCGCCTTCGCATTGGTAACTGCAGTGCACAAGCTCAACCCATACTTTCAGGCCCATAATGTAGTTGTCTTGACAAAAAAACCCTTGAGGAGAGCGATGAGCAGTCTAGAGTCGGTTGGGCAGGTGGCGCTATAGGCGATCGAGATGAGTAAGTTTGACATACAGTATTGTCTGCATACAGCCATAAAAGGGCAAGTTCACACACGAAGAGCAAGGGATGGAAGGGAATTCCCAGTGGACGATCCATACGGACGGGTTGGCAAACAAACATTCAGGAGGAGCTGGAATAGTGCTTTACAGCCCAGAAGGGGATGAGGTTGATTGCATGGTTCGACTAGACTTCCCAATAACAAACAATGAGGCCGAATACGAAGCTTTGATAGCAGGATTGGATCTCGCGTGAGTAACAGGGCCTCGGGTGCGATAGTTCACTGTAACTCCTAAGTAGTCACAAGCCAGATTAATGGTGGTCACGAATTTAGGGGAGAACGGATGAAGGAGTACCTCGAACAGGTGAAGAATTGAATGCAGTACCTCAATGCCAAATTTGTTCAAATCCCGAGGAAGGAGAATGAGCGAACCGACCGCTTTGCCAAGACAGCGTCAGCCAATGACATGACTTTCCCCAGTCAGGTACTTTTCTTTGTCCAGAACTCACCAGTAATAAATACAGTCAGTGTGCAAGAGATAGGTATTGAGGACAACTGGACGACACAAATTATCTCCTACCTAAAGGACAGTGTATTGCCTAATAACAATGAAGCTGCGAGGAAGTTGAGAGTCTACGCTGCACGATTCGTGCTTATCATAGATGTTGTATATTAAAGGGGCTTCTCCCTCCCCTATCTGAGATGCCTTGTCCCTGAGGAAGCGAACTATGTCATGAGAGAAGTCCACGAAGGTGTGTGTGGGAATCTCTCAGGATCACGATCCTTAGTTCATAAGCTAATCAGGGCCGAATACTACTGGCCCACCATGCAGAAGGATGCCCAAGCGTACGTTAGGAAATGTGACAAATGTCAGAGGTTTGGAAATCTCATAAGGCAGCCAATGGAGGACCTCACCCCGATGACAGCCCCGTGGCCCTTTGCTCAATGAGGGCTCAATATCATGGGACCATTTCCTATAGCAGTCAGGCAGCTGAAATTCCTTCTGGTCGGCATAGGCTACTTCACCAAATGGGTGGAGGCCGAAGCCCTAGCTACCATCATGGAACATTGTTTGCAGGTATGAAATACCAAGGGTCCTAGTCTCAAACAACGGGAAGTAGTTTGATAACGACGCATTCAGGGATTTCTACTCGCAACTTCGGATCAAGAACCACTATTCCTCACCCGCACACCCTTAGGCCAACGGACAAGTTGAGGTCACGAACCGATCCTTGCTAAAAATCATCAAAACTTGGCTTGAGGGGGCAAAAGGTATCTGGCCAGAAAATTTGCCAAGCGTACTATGGGCGTACAGGATGACGACAAGGACATATACAAGAGAAACACCATTTTGACTTGCGTATGGCAGAGAGGCGATCATCCCAACTGAGGTAGACCTCACAAGCTACCGAGTAGCGAACTATGACGAGGAGAAAAATGATGAGGCGGTGCACCTACAGCTCGACATGGTAGATGAGGTCAGAGCGATGACTGAACAAAGGTTAGCGCGATACCAAAACCTCATGGATAGGAACTACAACTCCAGGGTGAAACGCAGGGACTTCCAGAAAGGAGATCTCGTCTTGAGGAAAGTAATGGGGGCAATCAAAGATCCCTCTCATGGGAAGTTAGGGCCCAATTGGGAGGGACCGTACAAAATCACATCATGGCATAGGAAAGGCACTACTACCTTGAGACATTGGACAAAAAAAAGGCTCTAGCATCCCTGGAACGCAGAACACCTGAAGAAGTACTACCAGTAGATAAAGGCGCGGGCAACGACACTTCTCATCTTTAGTTTATTTTTCAATTTATAACTTTTGTTTTTATTGTTATCGTCTACAGTATTTTTTTGGGCCCAAAGGGCGATTTTTTATTTTTCATGGACAAGATTTTACTTATCACAATAAGAGGATTTTATTCAGAATATATCGTGTTTTTCCAGCCCTAATCTACAAGTACACAAACTGGATAGATCATCCTATGAAGGATGAAACTTATTCTACAAATCCATAAACTGGACAGATAGTCCTATGAAAGATGAACTTTCTTCACAAGTTCATAAGCTGGACGGATCATCCTTTGCAGGATGAAATTTATTTACAGTCCATAAGCTGGATGGATCATCCTATAAAGGATGAAGCTTACACAAGTCCATAAACTGGACGGATCATCCTATGATGGATGAAACTTATTTTACAAGTCCATAAACTGGATGGATCATCCTATGATGGAATAAAGTCCATAAACAGGACGGATTATCCTATGGAGGATAAAACTCATTTTACAAAGTCTATAAACTAGACGGATCATCCTATAAAGGACAAAATTTGTTTAGTCCCTAAACTGGACGGATCATCCTATGAAGGATGAAACTTTCTTCACACGTCCATAAACTGGATGGATCATCCTATGATGGATGAAACTTATTTTACAAAGTCCATAAACTGGATCATCTTAAAAGGATGGAACTCATTTAACAAAGTCCATAAACTGGATGGAACTTTATCAGAAGCGTGGAACCCACTCGTCTAGTTCATGGACTGGACGGATCAATTCAACCACACAATGAAAAAAAAACTCATAAGCAAAATGGATGGATGTATATTATAACATGTAATCAAAACACTATAAAGGTACGTCTACACAAAGCCTACAAAAGGAAACAGTTAAAAATTTACAAGGGTACTGTTTTCCCATACATTTTCAAACTTAAACAAGAATAAAAAAATATAAACTACTCTGGGGTAACAAGGATTTCCTCCTTATCATCGAGCATCTGAACTGAAGGTTGACGGGTGCCATCCTCAACGGACCTCTTTGTATCTGCTTTTTGAGCATCGCCGACAATAGGGTCGTTACCAAAGAGCTGGTCCGTCCCTTCAGAGTCAACGGGGTGAGCAGGAGTCTAGCCATCAGGGTCGATGGTAATATGCAAAAGGTTCAAGTCTGGGAAGGAAGCCTTGACTTGACGGAGGCAATCATTGAAACCGTCAGCGAAAGATGTTCCCAATTCACTTAGGAGGGCATCATACTCTTGAATGGCGTCCATCTTTGCCTGACGGAGAATAACCTCCTTGGCCTCGAATACTTTTCCCAGCTCCTCCACTTGCCTCTCCAGCTCACCTCGAAGTTGCTCCGACACCTTGAGCTTCTCTCCCTAATGAACCTTCCAGGCTTTCAGCTCCGTTAGCTCTTCTTTCGTTGCATTTGCCTTTGCACGAACACGCTCCAGTGTCTTCTCATGAGCATGGCAGCGCTCCACAACCCCTTCATCATCAGGACCCCCTGCACCAACCACAAAGAATAAGGATAATGATAGACAAATATGACAGAAACAAATTGAGACGGACACAAACTTGTGTAAGGTTGAACAGATCTGTCTCCCCCATAACCTCTGTGGCGTGGTTGCCCAGGTCCTCGTAGTCTTCGTCCTTGATGATGGAGGTAATGTGCTTGAAGGCATACTGAAAATCCTTGCAAAGAAGGACGGGAGGTTTCTCCTTGACAGGGTCTGGGTTAACCATCAAACCCTTACCCTTCCCCAGGCCAAGCTTGGGGGGCAACTTTAACTCGCTGGAAGCTTGCCTGATAGCTAGTCCCGTCACCACCTTTTGCTTCTTTGCGTGACGTTCAAACTTGTCAGACAATTGCCTTTTGGTGGATGGGTGAGCCAAGCCCGTCTTAGGGGGAAGACTCCCCTCCTACTTTTTCTTAGCAGCAAAATATAAAAAGATGGACAACGGATAAGAAGATAAAGCAACAAAACTCCTTAAAGATGGATGGATGATCTAAAGAAGACGGGTCATCTATAGTGGGCGGATAATGTTCCGGACGAATACTGAGGTCGACGATGGCAAATAAGCCATGTGGCAATAACATGGCTTACTTGGCCCCCAAGGAAATTTCAAATAACCATGACTTGTACTCCACGATTAACCCTAGTCAATAGAACCCTTATATGAAAAGGTTCCCTTAAATTATGCACATTTATGATGATCTTCTCTACAAGGAAATATTCTTCTTTGCCAAGGCACCAAGGTCGATTCTCCACTACTATAAAAAAGGCCAAAACTTTTAGAAAACGAGGTACGTATAACTCATCCCAGCTTTGGCACTCTAGAGTTGTGACAATTTCTCTGACTTAACCTTCGAAGGGTATTAGACCGGTACCACACCGGTACTCTCTTAAGGTCTTTTTCTTTTTTTTTGGGTGTTCTGCAGGTGTTGTTTCGAGCACATGAAGACTATGCAGCTTACTAGCGATTTTCAGCATCGTCATATATATATATATATATATATTTGATAATCGAAAAAAAAAAAAAAAAAAAAAAACTATTGGCTAATGGATGGGGCCTTAATATATATATATATATATATATATATATATATATATATATATATATATATATTAGGTGAGGGGCATAATTAAAATGTCCATTGTGTAAGGCAAATGAATAGAATATATTTTATTAATCAATAATGGGACCTTTTTGCATTGCCTACTGATTAAAATTTGGGAATCTTTTTTTACATAGAGGCCTTGTGCGATCCCTTAACTTACTTATACTATAAAGCCGGCCCTAGTTCTTACATGTCACAACTACAACCTAGCAAATGAGCTAATCATGTAACAGTGACCGCACACTGACAAAGTTTCCACCTCCAAAAAAAAAAAAAAAAAAATCTAATTGCTATTTTTGAAGAAATATTACATCAAATAAAATGCAAAACAGACCGGAGGTTGGAGTACAGGTGTATCTGCGACAAAATATAGTAATCATAATGCACCTAGAAAATTGTGATAAATAATTGATTGATAGTATAATGCAATGTCCAACCTTTTGAGAGGAAAATATATATCCTCTCATGTATCACGAGTCACAACTACCATGTGAATCATGCTTTAGGCGCATCTATCTGTCGCTCTCTTTGATTTCAAATTGGAGGGACCAAGGAGATAAGATTGTTTGAATCCTTGAAAAAAGAAGAATCCACCAAATGCGAAAAAAATTCAGAAAGAATCCTTCACGACCCGAACATAGAGCAAAGTACCTATCTGCAGCACATCACGTTAACAAGAAGAAAAATATTGTGGAAGCAAGCAAATAATTGATATACGTCAATCATCATTTTCCACTTCGCATAAATCAAGAGACAGAAATATTAGAGTAGAAACTGTCAATGATTTCAATACTACAATTAATTTTATTAATTTTTTTCTTATTTAAAATTTTTTAAAGAGTATATCTTTTAATCCACAACAATGAACTGACTATGGTGTACAGCTAGCTCTTAGAGCAGTCAAACAAGGAAAGAAACTGTTCATGCTATTAACTCATTACCAAATACAATTCAGAAGAAAAGTGTAGCTTTTTCCTTAAATTTCAAAACTAAGAAGATTAATTCTTTTTTAGAAGGAACTAGAATAGTGTGGAAAGAAATGAATCTAGCGAGTATAAGATGTAGAAGCCATATCTAGTTTACAGCTTCAACAATCTTATCTGTTGGAAAAAGGATTCTGTGAAATCAAAAGGGCAATACCACAAGAAATGGAGCCATGTTTCCAATAGTCAGGAGACGTGTAAAACTATTTCTAAGAGATCTACAGAGTTGAAGATGTTTATACTTTTAACTAGTTCAAGAAGATCCATGACATCATCCATATATTGCAAGCAAGCCACCGGCAGCAAAATGAAGACTAACTACTCTGTTTTCCACAGTTAACAATTATTTGCTTATAAATATAATTTACAATTATTTACTTATTTTTAACATTATTAAACAGTGCAGTAGAGCACTTGGTTAAAACATTTAAAGTAAGTTTGTGGAATTTTGATACACTTCCAGGTAAAATGACCAAACGTGAGAGGCATTGGGGCTCATGGCCCCCCTTGGGCCTCCCTTTTAGACATCACCAATAACTGGCACTGCAAAGCTAAATTACAGGCATTCTCTACGCATTGTGGGACCAAAAGGTTATGATGGTTCATAAAGTAATACTTTAGAAGTCACCATGTTCAATTTGTTCATCTTATCCATACAGGTAATTTCTTTGAAAGCAAAGACTATACGTAAATGGTAATCAACTACGGAATACAAATCAAGATACTTGCTCAGGTCCTTTTGGTGGAACAGGAAGGCTAATTCTTGTAGCATTAGTACTAGGTGGTCGAGTGATCTTCCTTTCCTCATACGTATTTTTGGAACTAGAAACATGGCCGTGCCCACTTCTTTCCCCAGGCCTCTGCCAATGCATAGAAGCCTTGTCTTCCTGCCCTCTAGTTGGTGATTTTGGTTTTCCATCCCTTGCAATCCATCTCTTCTCTTCATACCTAGAAGAATGTGCTAAAATTACTATAAATAAAAAAGAAAATATAAACTTATAATTGTAACCAAATGTACATTAAAAAGAATAACAATACACTAAAATGATATATTGTAAGATACAAGTTCATAAGGCTAGCTCTTATCACATAATTTTCACGGATAAAATTCTCAATTCCAACTCTATCATAATTTGGCGGAAGCTCTGCTTCCCAGTAACTTTTTGACTTCTGATTTCCCATTGCTACATAGAAAAGATAAAATCAAAAATCTGTAGGCAGTTTCTCAATCTTAAATTCAATGTGAAATTAGTCAAGATATATTCAAGCCAATGAACTAATAAACAAGTTTACATTGAATAAACACAACCTGTTCTGGAAGCCATGTGTCAAGCGCAGTAGACCGCACCTGCAACCAAAGCCATTTTTGGATACACAAATCAGCCTATTGCGAAGAAGGTTGTAATTTGACAATGGATATAGATTAATTGACATATAAATTTAAAAATAAAAATAATCATAATGATAACCCACCTTTGATATGTGTACCCCAAGACTTCTATGGATTTAAGAACATTGCATGCATGTAACAGTGACCGCACACTTACAAACTTTCCACCTTCAAAAAAAAAAAAAAACTAATTACTATTTTTGAAGAAATATCACATCAAATAAAATCCAAAACAGACCGGAGGTTGGAGTACAGGTCTATCTGCGACAAAATAAGTAACCATAATGCATCTCGAAAGTTGTGTTAAATAATTGATTGATAGTATAATGCAATGTCCAACCTTTTGACAGGAAAATATATATCCTCTCATGTATTACGTCACATCTCCCATGTGAATCATGCTTTAGGTGCATCTATCTGTCGCTCTCTTTGATTTCAAATTGGAGGGACCAAGGAGATAAGATTGTTTGAATCCTTGTAAAAAGAAGAATCCACCAAATATGAAAAAAATTCCGAAAGGAAAGGCTCTTTAATGTTAATAAAAGAAATCCACCAAAGATTTCTAAAATGTTCGACCGCTCTTTTGAAGTGAAACTAGGCCTAACACTAATAAATCTAATCCTTAGAGGTTGGAGTACTTTTTTAAAGTAGAATTAGGCCTAACACAGTCTCTTTTATTCACTTACATACACAGCATAAAAAAGAGAGTTTGATTTACGTTCAGTACCTTTTTAACTGCAATTTTCTTTAGTTTTAATGAGAAATTGTTACATTATTTATTAACTAAATAAAAATTAGAAATTAAAATTTACTATTACTTGTCATTGTGTATTTGTCTTTTGAACAAAACTTAAGCGGGGTATTATTAATCAAACTGAAAAAATCAAGGTACATCCGATTGGAATATAACATCCAAATTACTAGGTAAATTCTCTACCCAAATATCAGTGTCAGCAGCTAAAACCACTCGTCTAGCTAGGCCATGAGCCAATCTATTCCCATCCCTTTTCACATGTAGAAATTGACAATGCCACAATAACCTTCCCACTTTTTTTGTCTCATCAATAATATGACCATAGAGAGTATAGCACCGATCAGCAGCTTGCAAAGCTTGAATAACACGAAGACAATCTCCCTCGACTTGCACATAAAAAAAACTCAACTCCCTTGCAAAATCAACTGCTCGTTTAGCGGCCAGAGCCTCTGCCATCTCCACTGATTGAACCAGCCCCACTTTCTGACTCAAAGCAGCCAACACATTACCCTTAAAGTCCCTACACACCACACCTAACCCAACTTGGTTATAACCATCCAGAATTGCTGTATCGAAATTAATCTTATAGCACGTAGCTGGTGGAGGACTCCAACGCACAAGAGCTCGACGAACACAATTTTGCATCTCTGTGCAATGGACATCCCAGAACTCCTGAACTAGTTTCAAAGCACTATCACCAACTTCGTGGAGCTGCCAGGTACGTTGATGAACTCTTAAGCGATTTCAACGCTCCCACAAACACCAAGCAATCATGGCGAATTGAGCACACCGAAAACCCGTCGCAACACTGAACAGAGTCTCCAAAATCTCCAAAAAAGAACTGCACTTCTTCTGAGTAAGAAACAAAAACCTAGGATCAGACAACCACACAGACCGAGCTTGATCACAGAGCCATAAACAATGAAGTAGAGATTCCGATTGATCATTACATCCTTCACACGTATCATCAATTGGAATGTGTCGACGTCTCGGATTCTGCTTGGTAGGAAGAGAATCTTTCGCAGCTCTCCACATAAAATGGCAAACCTTCTTGGGAACTTTTAATTTCCAAATCTTCTTCCAAATACTCTGCTCAAACAGGGAGAAGAGGAACTCGGCAACACAGAATTGTCAGCCTCCATTAACATGCGATATGCACTTCGCACGCTATAGCTTCCAGACGAGGACAACGGCCAAATCAACACATATTCAATGGCATCTTCACCCACATATATCCCCCCTACCTTCTCAGCCTCCCAAGGTAGAAAACAAGCAGCCAATTTACCTGGATCCCAAACTCTAGAATTTGGATAAAACAAATCACTAACCCGAACCACATCAGAACCCACCCTTGGAGATATTATTTTACTACACCCTGGTTCAGGCAACCATTGATGATCCCAGACCTTAATTGTTTCGCCACTCCCAATCCTCCAAATTGCACCCTTGTGAATCACCTCATGTGCTTGCAAAATACTTTTCCATGCATAAGAACTCTTCGGATGGACGAGAGCATCAAGTATACTACCTTCAGGAAAATATTTGGCACTAAAAACTTTATACAGTAGAGTATCTTTATTATGAATTAAGCGCCAAACTTGTTTGGCCAACATAGCATTATTAAATTTTTGAAGATCCCAAAACCCCATACCACCAATCGACTTGGATGAACAAAGAGAGCTCCACTTTACCCAATGAATCTTCTTAGTGTCACCATTACCACACCAAAATTTTCGAATCATTGCCTCAATATCCTTACATAAACCCCCCGGTAATTTAAAAATATTCATGGAATAAACTAGAATAGATTGAACCACAGCTTTTATCATAACCTCCTTACCAGCCTGAGACAGCAACTTCTCTTTCCACCTTTGCATTCAAGCCCGAATTCTCTCTTTGATCATGGTGAAGCAAGCTTTCCTGTTCCTACCAACAAAAGAAGGCAGCCCCAAATATTTATCATAATGACGAATAGCCGGGACTTGTAAAGCTACTTGGATAGCCAACTGAGAGGACTCCTCAGTATTCCTACTAAAGAAAAGAGTCGTTTTCTCCTTATTAATCATTTGATCGGAGGCCACTTCATAGTACCCAAGCAGCTCCTGAATTTTATGGCATTCCTCCAAGGTAGATCTGCAAAAGATTAGACAATCATCGGCAAAAAATAAATGTGTTAGTCTAGGACCATTACTACAAATAGAGAACCCATGAATATCACCCCTAGTTGCTGCATCACATATCAAGGCATTTAAACCCTCCGCACAAAATAGGAATAAATAAGGAGAAAGGGGGTGTCCCTGCCGCAAACCCCTTGACCGTGTGATCATACCCTTGGGTTCACCATTCACAAGAATAGAGTACGAAACCGTTGTAATACATTCCATAATCAAATCCACCCAAGATTCCTGAAATCCCAATTTAAGAAGAATTTGCTCCAGAAAAACCCATTCCACCCTATCATAAGCTTTGCTCATATCCAACTTCATAGCCATAAACCTCTTTTTCCCCAAACAAGTAGTCTTCATATGATGTAAAGACTCAAAAGCAATTAAAATATTGTCTGTAATCAATCTATCAGCAATAAAGGCACTTTGTGTTTCTGAAATAATAGAATGAAGCATAGGCTTAAGGCGATTGGCTAACACCTTACTGATTATTTTGTAGATCACATTACAAAGACTTATAGGTCCAAAATCAGTAACTCTCTCTGGATTTTTAACTTTAAGGGATTAGGGTGATGAAAGTATGATTAATAGATTTAAGAATAGACCCAGAATTTAAGTTAGAAAGCACAGCCTAAGTAACAGCCATACCTACATCTGTCCAGTATGTCTGATAGAACAATGGAGGCATCCCATCCGATCCAGGAGCTTTAAGTGGAGCCATTTGCCTCATTGCTTCACCCACCTCCTCACTAGTATAGGGTTTACCCAACTCCGCTCTCATATCATCAGTAACCCTTGGTTGAACTCCATCCAAAATGCGCTCTAAATCATACGGATTAGAGGAAGTGAAAAGTTTTGAAAAATACTCAATAAGGAGGGCCGAAACAGCCCTCTCATCCTCCTGCAATACTCCCTGAGCATCCCTCAAACCCTTAATAAAATTCTGCCTTTTTCCTTTGTGTTGCAGAGCCATGAAAAAAATGAGTATTCTGATCCCCATCCTTCAGCCATTGTACACGATACCTCTGATGCCACATCTTTTCTTCCTTATCACATAAATCAGACAACTCTTTTTTCAGACGATCAACCTCATCACAACTTCCAGATCTGACCGCATCCTCCTCAGCCCTCCAAAGCCTCTCTTTAAGTCGTTTTATGCTACTTTGAACATGCCCAAAATGATCTCGACTCCACAACCTCAAACTATGTTTACACTTTTTCAATTTCATTGTCGTTTCATGCATAGGAGTACCACCGGGTGAACAATTCCATGCTTGAGAGATAGTATCTCTACATCCTGAATCCGTGACCCACATAGCTTCAAATTTGAAAGGTTTTTACCGCCAATTATGACGCTCCCCACCTGCATCCAAAGACAAGAGAATGGGACAATGATCTGATGTGAAACAATTTAAATGCCTTACCCTCCCCGTGGGAAATTTTGTCAACTATTCATAATTTGCTACCCCTCTATCCAACCTCTCCCAGATCATCTCACCCCTTCTTCTGCCTCTCCAAGTAAAATCCGGACCTGAGTATCCCAAATCAACAAAGCCACAAATATCTAAAACCTCATGAAAGCTTTCCATTAAGTTATGAGCTCTCGGGACCCCACCTCTCTTATCCTGAACCTCAAGCAATTCATTGAAATCCCCAAAACAACACCACGGAAATTTTGGTTTTGAACTCAACATGCGTAGCATATTCCATCCCTCACTTCTACGACTTGCCTCAGGCTCCCCATAAAATCCAGTCAAATGCCAAGCACACTCCGAATTACCATCTACTATAGAGTCTATGTGATAATCCGAAAAACTATCCACCCATACATCAACCCCATTTTTCCAAAGGAGGGCCAAACCCCCTCCTCTACCATCCGTAGGAACCGGAAAACAACCATCATACCGAATCTTGTTCCAAACCCACAACATATGCTCTCTAGATGACCATGTTTCAGATAAAAACACAATCATGGGATCTTGAGCTTGTACAATATCTACAAGCTCCTGAACTGCATGACGATTCCTAAGCCCTCGGCAGTTCCATGCTAAGAGTTTCATGGCTGTTGACGAGGCTGACCATCAGCCTCCACCGTTAAATTATCCGAAAAAGCTACCCTTTTCCTACACCTTTTACTGCCTTCCTCCAAAACCCCACCCTCCTCCTCTTGTTGCGACTGTTTAGACAAAATTACACCCAAAGGTTCAAGGACCATACTAGAATTTCTAGGGACCCGAGTAAACTTAGAGGTACTTGGGTTGTGTATAGAGGACTTCTCCTTTGTGAATAAATTTTTCAAAAAAAGAGCTGACCCCATCATCCTAGACCCCACACCATCTTGTAAAGTTTCTGAGTCATCTTCCACTTGATCAAACCGTGACAACTCACCATCTATCTCGTCCAACTGCGCCTAAAAAGATTATGAGGAAGTGTGCTCGGTCTGATCTGTCTCACAGCCATGACCCGAGACCCTCTCCACCTCTGTACGGACCTCATTCTCTGCTGCTTGATCTCCCTACTCATCCCCATCAGACTGAACGTGTTGCTTATCCATGTGCATAGTCCTTTGGGCAAAGTGCACTTCAGCCCATCCCTGCCTCTCTTGCATTCTGATAGATGAAGGTTGTTTAAAACCCCTCGGATTGTCATCCTCATAACCAGCCACTCTAACAACCGTCCTCTTGGCCAAGTTCGGAGTACCAGCACGAAATCACGAACCAAACTGTTGAGTTCTTGCCAGCATGGATCCCTTTCTATTCTGCCAAAGTGAGCAATCCTGATCTTGGTGAGTAAGACATCCACACCAATAGCATAAATTAGGCAGATGCTCATATTTAAAACTAACCCAACTCTCTTCCCCATTGTCAAACTCAACCTTCTTGCCTCTACTCAAGGGTTTTGTAATATCAATAGAGACCCTTACACGCATAAAATTACCTCCTTCAAACTCCTCAGCGTCACTCGAGCTTGGAATCACTATGCCCGCAGACGACACAATAACTGAAGTAATTCGCATGTTCAGGCTACCTAGCGGAAGATCATGTACTTGAATCCAGAAGCTAACTCTATCAAAATTCAACCCTTTCACCTCTGCCGGCCTCGAAACTCGCTTTAACGCAACCAAATTTTTATCAAAAGACCATGGCTCACCCGCTACTCTAGAACTTTGTCTACATCAGATTCCTCCATGAAAACAAATAACACACAGTGATTTCCCATATCCCTCACCTCAAAACCCTTCTTAACGTGCCAAAGTAGTTTAAAGGTTCTAGCAATCGCTTCCATACTAAGGACTCTACTTGTGAAAAACCGAGCCGCCAAGAGGTATGGACCCTCCCTACTGTTTCCACACACCCTATACTTGCTTCCTTCGGTTTCAGTCAACGAGAAAGTTTCCCACTTCGCCGAGAGATCATCCATCACGTCCTCACAGTTATGCAAACCTCGACCTTCTGATCAAAACCTGAAGAAAAACTGAAGCCTAACCCAGAGAGTAGGCACTCCTTCTACTGCCACGTGGGGTTTCACACGAACCCTGATGAAGCAAAAGTTCGTCAGTCGATATGAGTTCGTCCAGATAGTGCCGGTCACACTCCTGCGTCACAACGGAGGCAAGAGCTCCTTCAAATGGTCACCGGTGTGGTGCCTGCCACAATGCTTCCAATGCCAAAGTTAGTGCGGAAGAAGGTTTTTAATAATAATAACAGAATAACTCAGTATCTCTTGTGACTATATCTGTCAATGTACCTTGTGTTGGAAGTGTGAAGGCTTTATATACCTTCTTCTGGATTCTAGCCGTTGTGGTATTAATGCCTTGTTCAGTAACGTTCCCAGCTGAGTAATGGATCTTTAATATGCCCCCAACGGTTTACCTAGCTGGTGTTGTAACCGCCTGAGGTATTGCTGGCGGCATTGAATGATTCTGGTATCCTCGTTAGTGACGTGGCTGGCTGCTTGGGTTCGTCAAAGAGAGCGGTGTCGTCTGCAGTATTGAATTCGTCCGTGATCTATTTCGTCAGTCCCATCAGATGCCCCCGGATTTTATGGTCGTCGTGACATGTCATGTCGGCCACAGAATGCGAAAGGTTTATTAGACTGTAGGCGACTCTTAGGATTTCGTGTTGTATTAAAGGCGTAGTGGCGGCGCCATACTGGTTGTGGCCACGTGGCGCTTTATGGTGGGTGTGGTTACTGTTCCTATTGTATGACCCTTGGGTTTCCCGCCGATTTTCGGTTTTTCTGGGCTTTGTTTTAAAAACCTCATCTTTTCTCCTCTTTTCTTTTCATCTTTTCAAATTCCCTTTTTGTGCTTTAAGCATCTCTACCTCTCTAATTTTTCTGCAAGCTGGTGCGACGCGGGGTTTCCTACTTTCTCCATTCGAGGTATGTCCCTCTTTTCCCCTTTCGATTTTTTTTTTTTTTTTTTTTTTTTTTTTTTGCAATCCCATATCGCGGTGAATTTCTGATATCTTCCCTTTTTTTTTTTTTTTGGTCTAGCTTCTTTGGTTTTTCTATGATTGGTAGTTTTGAGGTTTGGACTATTTTCCCCTCAATTTCTTTCCTTTTTGCACGTTTAGGAGGGTTTCTAGGTGTTTTTCCAAATCTTGAGGATTTTATTTTTGAGGGTAACGGTTTGGGTGTTGTTGTGGCCGATTTGTTGCCCTTGCTTCGTCAGTCCATCGACTAGTTCGAGAATTTGGTGAGGGAGGGGGTAAGGATGTCCGAGGTGAGGACTAGTGAGCTCGAGACTGGGTTGTCGTCTAGCGACAACCCGGTGGAGGGAGATACAGCCGTTTCTACCTTTCGAGAGGTTAGGGCTTTCCACGCCCTCAGAGAGGTATGTGGGCTGGATTCTGAGACGTTAGGCAAATTTAGGGATAGGTTTCAATTCCTGGAGCGGGTTAGGGTCCCTTTGCCCAATGAGGAAGATCAGGCATGTCATTCCTTTCCTGGAGAGGTTTGTTTCTATGAATCTTCCTTCGTCTGTGGGCTGAGGTTCCCAGTCCACCCCTTTTTTATGGAGCTTTTAGACTGCTACGGTATTGCTCCAGGGCAGCTCATGCCCAACTCCTAGAGGATAGTGGTCAGCTGTATGGAGATATGGCTAGCCGCTACGGACAGTAGAGAGCTTAAAGTGGACGAGCTCACCTATTTATATCGTTTGAAGGAGTTCAAGGAATATGGGTATTATGAGCTAGTTCCTTGGGAAAGGAGGACCAGGATCGTCCGGAATTTACCTTCGCCTTTCAAGTATTGGAAGTCCCAATTTTTCTTTGTGTCGGGGGACGATTTTGAAACTTCCTCCGGAAGGGTTTGGGGTGAACTCCCGAGGTTATCTTGTCAGTGGGGGACCCAGACCTTAGGTGCGTCATTACTTCTTCTCATCATTTGAGTTTTGTGGTGTTTGCTTTTTTGGTCTTTAACTCCTCCGTCCATTGTTTTGTGCTGTCAAGAAGCGCCCTAAGCTCAAGAGCAGGTATAAGGAGCGAGTGGAAAAGGTGATCGAATACGCGAAGACAATCGAGGATTGGGACGATCTGGTGGACTCGAGGACTCTTGCATTCTATTGCCTTGGCCCAGAGCCTTCTGCTTTTGTCTTGCGTAATCTCCGGATCAAGGGAAAAAAGAGTAAGTGGATGTTTCATCTGCATCGAGTTTTCTTTCATATACATATATATATATATATATATATTTTTTTTTTACAAGTGTTTCCCTCTTGCAGAAATGACGACTAAGTTCAACAAAGGTATGTATGATAAGATGAGGGCCAAGAAGGACGAACCATTGTCCCATCTCAGGAAGAAGGTGGTGCGTGTCACTAGGAAGGGCCCTCCTATAACTTCAGCCGCTTCAGTTACTCACCTTGTCTCTGGGACAGATACAACGAGGTCCGCCTCCCCTGCCGCCTCCATTGAAGAGATCCCTACCTCTGCCTCAAAAAGGCAGCGCACCTCTGATAAGGGGAAGGAGAAAGTTGATTCTCGCTCGTCCACGATCTGGGACGACGAGAAATTGGCAATGGACAGGGCTCATGAGGTTGTGACTACGGAAGACTTGAGGACCTTTTCAGGCTCGTCCACAAAGGAGCTGGTGGGTCATCATCTCCACAAGCTCGTCCAGGTAACGTTCTTGTGCCAATTTTTTTTTTATTTTTTTTTTTTTATGTCTGTTTCTTTTTTTCTTTTTCTTTTTCTTTTTTTATTATTCTGAGGTTCTATCTCCTTGCGTGTTCTTCAGGTGTTGGGGGAGGGCATTCATCTTTCCTCCGAGTATCTTGCTCAGGAGGCCAAGGTCGAGTCCGCGCTATCACGAATAACGGCCTTAGAGGTGGACAACTCAAAGCTGAAGAAAGAGCTGATAACTTCTATGGGTGAGGCCAACCTTGCCAAGGAAGAGGCCAAGAAGCTTAATGACGACCTCAGAACTGAACGGCAATTGGTTTTAGAGAAGGACGAGCAACTTGCTGCTGCCAGGGAGAGGGTGAAAGGTGTCGCTGCTAGGGCCATAGAAGGCTTCCAGCAAACTAAAGAGTACAACTCCGTGCTCTTCAGTTGGTACTTCAAGGGATTCGAGCTGTTGAGGAGATACTTGATTAAGCACCCCTCTGGAGTAAATCTGGAGACGCTGGATATGGAGGAGGTAGACAAGGAGATGGCTGCTGATGAGACTGCCAATAGTTGGCCCCTGAGACTGGTGTTCCTGCGGATGACGCTTTTACTGACGACGTTGCTTCTGACACTTGAAACTTATGATAATTCCTTCTTTCTCTTTTTTTTTTTTTTTTTTTTTTTTTTTTTTTTTTTTGGGTGCCTTTGTATTTTGGGCTTAAATTTCAGAACAATTTTATCTTTATCTTGAGAACACTAGTTTTGGGTCCGATGTTTCAGGACTTTTGGATGAAAAAGTAATTACTTACTATTTTGGTTTTTATATTTGCATACTTTCTTGCCGTCATGTGGTTGTATGTGATATGTTGCACTTGTTCGCGCTTTTCTAGGGGTTTTCCCCCTTTCAATGATCTTGTTAATCTCCTAGATTCGTCAGTAATGTACATCCGCCTAGGCGGAGTTTTATTACTTAGATTTTTGGGATTTTGCCTCGCCAGTAATGTACATCCGTCTAGGCGGAATCTTATTACTTAGGCTTTTGGGATTTTGCCTCGTCAGTAATGTACATCCGTCTAGGTGGAATCTTATTACTTAGGCTTTTTTTGAGATAATCTCTTGGTCTCGTCAGTAATGTACATCCGTCTAGGCAGAATCTTATTACTTAAGCTTTTTTTTAGATAATCTCTCGATCTCGTCAGTAATGTACATCCGTCTAGGCGGAATCTTATCACTTTGGATTCGTCAGTAATGTACATCCGTCTAGGCAAAATCTTATTACTTAACCATTTTTTATTCTTGTAACTTGTACTTGCGACCTGGCCTGTTAGCATGAATATATTAGATGAACAATGCTTTTATTAATTTCAAGAGCGGATACATTAATTTGTTACATCCTTTGGTGGTACTTCTTCAAGTGCTCAATGTTCCATGGTCAAAGGAGCCTTTGCCCGTCCAAGGTCTCCAGGTGATAGCTGCCTTGCCTGGAATAATGGATAACTCGGTACAGTCCTTCCCATGTAAGGTCGAGTTTTCCTTGGGAAGAGTCTCTAGTCATTGTAGTGACCTTGCGCAGGACGAGGTCACCTATGTCGAGTCGCCTGAGTCTCACCCTCCTGTTATAGTATTCGGTCATTTTCTGCTGGTATTTCGTCATCCTGTTAGAAGCTTTGTCTCTTACTTTGTCTAGGCAGTCCAGGTTGACTCACAATTGGTTGTTATTATTTCCTTCGTGGAATGCTTCTCGTCTGATGCTGGCTACTCCTACTTCGACCGGGATTACTGCTTCAGTACCGTATGTAAGCCTGAATGGGGTTTCGCCCGTCGGGGTTCTCGCCGTGGTTCTGTAGGCCCATAAGACATTGGGCAATTCTTCTGGCCAGGCACCCTTCGCGTCGTCCAGTTTGGCTTTAATTATCTGGAGCAATGTTCGATTCGTCACTTCCGTCTGTCAGTTCGCTTGTGGATGCCCTAGGGATGAAAACTGGTTCCTGATGCCGAGGCCGGAGCAGAAGTCCCTGAAGCCTTGGCTGTCAAACTGCCACCCATAATCTGATATGATCGTCCGTGGGATCCCGAACCTGCAGATTATATTTTTCCACACGAGGCTTCGGATTCGTGCCTCGGTGATGGTTGCCATCGCTTCTGCTTCAACCCATTTTGTAAAGTAATCAATCTCAACAAGTAGGAATCTTACCTGACCTTTACTTGGGGGTAATGGTCTGATGATGTCGATTCCCCACTATGCGAATGGCCACAGGGATGATATTGTTGTCAATTTCTCTGCTGGAAGTCATTGGACATTCCCGAATCTTTGACACTTGTCACAATTCTTGACGAGTTCTACCGCGTCAGCTTGTACAGTTGGCCAGAAATAACCTGTTCGAATGACTTTGCTTACCAGGGACCTAGGGCCAGTGTGATCTCCACAAATACCTTCGTGGATTTCCTCTAGGATGTATCTGGCTTCATTTTTATCGACACACTTCAAGTAAGGTAGGGAATGGCCCCTTTTGTATAGGTGGTCATTTAGGATCATGAACCTGGTCACTCTCTGCTTGATCTTCTTAGCCTCCTTGGCATCCCGTGGGAGGTGTCCGTCTTGGAGGAAGGACACGATCTGTGTCATCCAGCTGTTTATGCCCTAGATTGCGAACATCGAGATTTCTTCGATGCTGGGGTGTTTTTGCATCTCCATGCTTAGCTCCGTGCTCGTTGGTTCTTTCTCTAAGGAGGACATTTTCGCGATCTCGTCTGCTTCCATATTCTGGCCTCTTGGGATCTGTACGAACTCCAATTTGTCAAACTCCCGGGCTAGATGTTTCGCCATCTTGAGGTATTTCTGCACTCTTTCCTCCTTTGCTTCATACTCCTCTTTGATCTGTCCTATTACTAACTTCGAGTCACTCTGAATGAGCAGATTTTTTACTCCGAGTGCCTTCCTAAGTCTCAGCCCCGTCAATATTCCTTTGTACTCCGCTTCGTTATTGATGGCTGGAAATTTAAGTTGAACTCCATACCTGAGCTTTTCTCTGCCGGGGGTGATTATGACCCCTACTCCCCCCTCTTTTGGGCTGATGAGCCATTAGTCTGGATTGTCCATTGTTCTGCCTCATCACCGCGGTCGTTATCTTTTGGGAGGGTGAACTCGACAATGAAATTTGCTAAAGCTTGCGCCTTGATGGCTGTTTTGGGATGGTACTCGATGTCGAACTGGCTGAGTTTGATTGCCCACTAGACCATTCTCCCTGCTGCCTCAGGTTTGTTCATGGATTTCCTGATCGGTTGGTCCGTCATTACCAGGATGGGATGTGCTTCGAAGTATGGTCGCAGCTTCCGTGAAGCCACTTTTAAAGCGAATGCAATCTTCTTAATCCTGGGATACTTGGCTTCTGCTCCCTGGAGGGCTTGACTGATGTAGTAAACTGGAAGTTGCTTCTTATCCTCCTCTCAAATTAGGGCTACGCTGACGGCCGTGGCTGATGCCGCCAGGAATAGATAAAGGTTTTGTCCTTTTTTCGAAGGACTCAGGAGGGGCCGATTGCTCAGGTAACATTTGAGCTCTTGAAACGCTGCTTCGCATTCGTCAGTCCAGGCGAAAGCTTGCTTCAATGTCTTGAAGAAAGGTAGGCATTTGTTCGTTGCTTTAGAGATGAACCTATTGAGTGCAGAAGTCCTTCCTGTGAGCTTTTGGACTTCTTTGACGGTCTTTGGTGACGTCATGTTTAGTATTGCTTGCACCTTCTCCGGATTTGCTTCTATCCCTCTCTGGGACACCATGAATCCCATGAATTTTCCTGAGGCTACCCCGAAAACACACTTACTAGGATTTAGCTTCATCTGATATTTTCTAAGGATGTCAAACGTCTCATCCAAATCGTCCAAGTGCGTCAATTCATTTTTGCTCTTGACAAGCATATCGTCTACATACACCTCCATGTTTCTGTCAATTTGCTTGCTGAACATCTTGTTTACTAATCTTTGGTATGTTGCCCTTGCATTCTTCAGTCCAAAAGGCATCACCCTATAGCAGTAGAGCCCTTGGCTCGTGATGAAAGCGGTTTTTTCTTGATCTTCCTCAGCCATCTTTATCTAGTTGTATCCTGAAAAAGCGTCCATGAACGTCAGTAGCTTATACCCGACCGTAGAATCTACCAGCTGGTCTATCCGAGGCAGAGGGAAACTGTCCTTTGGGCAAGCCTTGTTTAGGTCCGTGAAATCCACATACATTCTCCATTTCCCATTCACTTTTTTCACCAGTATAACGTTGGCCAGCCACTCAGGATAATAAACCTCCCGAATGAAGCCTGCCTGCAACAACTTATTAACTTCGTCGGTGATCGCTTGGCTTCGTTCGGGGGCAAAGACTCGTCGTCTTTGTTGGATGGGCTTTCTCCCAGGATCCACATTCAGCTCGTGCTGGATGACCTAGCGTGATATGCCGGCCATATCCTCATGACTCCATGCAAAGACATCCAGGTTTTCCTTGAGGAATTGAATGAGTTTCGTCCTCATCTCGAGACTAAAGGTTGTTCCTATCCTCGTCATCTTGGCAGTCTCTCCCTCGACGAGTTCCACTGCTTCCAAAGCTTCTACTTTGTCTTCTTTTTCCTCCTCAATTGTCCATGTGTGGTTTTCCTTCGCAGCCAGTACTGCCTGGTAGCATTCCCTGGCCAAGACCTGATCCCCTTTCACCTCGCCGACACCGTCCTCGGTTGGGAATTTCAGCTTTAGGCAGTAGGTGGATGTAGCCGCCTTCCACCTGTTAAGCGTGGGTCTCCCAATGATTACATTATATGAGGAGGGGCAATCTACCACCAAGAAGTCCAACTGATGGGTCAGCTGCTTCAGGTTGGTCCCTATTGTGACTTTTAGCATTACTATGCCCTTGGGGTATACCCTGTCCCCGCTGAAGCTGACGAGGGGGGAGTCAAACGGGCGCAATCTCCTAGGATCTAGTTTCAATTGTTGGAAGGCCGGTAAGTACATGATGTCTGTGGAGTTGCCATTGTCTACAAGGATCCTCTTGGTGTTGAACCCTTCGATTGTGAGCGTTATAACCAGGGGATCATTATGTGGCTGCCTTACTCCCCGAGCATCCTCTTCGTTGAAAAACATGTCCTGGTTTGTCCGTCTCTGCTTGAATGGGGGTTCCATATGGACGCTATTTACTTGTCTCTGGCATGTTTTCTTGAGGGACTTGTATGATCCCCCTGTGAATGGCCCTCCTTCGATCGTACTTATCTCCCCGATCACATCCTGTGGTGGTTGGGATGGACGGATCTCACTCTTGGACGAGGATTCGCGGTGGCTTTTGTTGTCGTCTCTGAACCTGCTAGACTCTCCCTTCTTCACATACTTCTGCAGTTTTCCTTTCTGTATCAACTCCTCTATCTGTCCTTTCAAGTCTGGGCAATCCTCCATGTAATGGCCATGATCCTTATGGAATCGGCAGTATTTGTTCTTGTCACGCAAGTTAGAGGATGAATGTAAAGGTCTCGGCCACTGAAGGTAATGTTGATCATGAATCTGTGTCAAAATTTTGTCAATAAGCATAATTAGTGGGGTGAATTTTACCGTTCGTGGAGCGTTTTCGTCCTTTCGTTTATCTACGTCACTTCCTCAACGGCCTGGGCACTCCCTCTTTTGCCCCCTACGGTCGTCTTCCTTCCTTCCCTCCTTTCTCGGCCTTTCCTCGTCCACTATGGCCGCCAGTGCGTCCTCGGCATTCATGTACCTTTGGGCCTTCAAGAGCATCTCTGCCATCATCTGAGGCGGATTCTTTGCCAGTGAGACGACGAATTCTCCGGACCTAAGCCCTGCTTTAAATGTCGTCAGCTGTACCTTGTCGTCTGCGTCGTCCACTTCTAGGGTCTCTCGAGTGAAGCGTTTCACGTATAACTGCAAGGTCTCCCTCTCCCCTTGCTTAATAGTGAGTAGGTGATCCGGTGGTCTCTTAAGACATTGCCCTCCGACAAAATGGCGCAGAAAGGCGCTACTAAACTGTTCGAAGTTGTCAATGGATGAAGTGGGCAGTCTCATGAACCACTCTCTTCCAGCTCCCTTCAGCGTAGTAGGGAAGGAACGACACATTATTTCATCAGGGGGCTGTTGAAGGCCCAGTGTCGTCTTGAAGGTATTAAGGTGATCTTGGGGATCCTTAAGTCCATCAAAAGGCTCAAGTTGAGGCAACCGAAACTTTGCTAGCACTGGTCGTTCCAAGACTTCCATGGTAAAAGGAGAATCCGTTGCCCTGACCATTCTATCTAGGCTCCGATCCATCTTCTCCTTAATGGCATTTCTCAACTCGTTCATCTCCTTCCTCATTTCTTGGAGAAGATCAGAATGTTGTTCATCTGGAGTAATGGTCCTTCGTCGATCGCTTCTCCCGTGGCTTTCTCCCTCATCCTCGTGGACAGCTTTGGATCGACCCTCTTCTTGCTGAAGCCTTTGTCTCATCTCCTGATTCTGCTTGGTGAGTTCTTCTCATGTCCCCCTATGTAAACGTTGATAAAATTGATGTTTTGGAAGATGCCAGTGGGATGAAAGCTAGCAAGACTATTTCCTCATTTTTCTTTTTTTCTTTTTTGATGGAAACGGGGGTTTTATTTATAAGATGACAGTTTATACATCAACAACATTTAGCCGTCAGGCACAAAGTCTAGGTGTCCCGACGCCTGCCAAGTCCCTCACATAACATACAGATACAAAACTAGGACATGAACTATAAACAGCAAAAATGTGTTGCTCGTGTGCTCCCTGCTTTGCCAAAGCATCTACACATTCATTTGCTTCACGGTAAATGTGAAGCACTTGTACGTCTTAGTCTCTGTCCATGAGGTTCCTGCAATCACAAATTAAAGGTATCATATTAGGAGGATAAGTTGAATTTTTCTCTGTTAACCAAAAAAATTTATGATATTAATGGGATTTCTTTAGATTGAATTGTCAAAAAAAAATTACAAATACTTTTCGGGTTGTAGTTTTCTCATGCTGGGAGCTTTTGAGGTTTGGGGCGTGACGTATCATATAATGCAATGGCCTACCTTTTGACAGGAAAATATCCTTGTGAAGTGGACCAAACCCCCTCTCAATTGGTATAAGGTGAACTCTGATGGGTCCTCCCTTGGTAATCCGGGCCTTGCGGGGGCTGGTGGTCTAATTAGAGATGCCACAAGTAAGTGGATTAAAGGTTATGCCAGGGCTATTGGCGTAACTACGAGTGTAGCAGCAGGGCTTTGGGCCTTGTGAGATGGTATCCGGCTGTGTATAGCCTTAAAGTTCCAAACAGTTGTGTTTGAACTCGATGCCAAACTGGTTGTTGACATGTTAAAGAAGGAGGATTGGTCCAGGAATAGCAATGATAATTTAGTTGAGGATTGCAAGAAAGGTTTAAAAGAGATCCCTATGGTTTTGGTCCAGCACTGTTACAGAGAGTCAAATAGGTGTGCAGATGCTTTAGCAAGGCTGGGAGCGCATTTGCCGCAAGATTTTGTTGTCTTTCTTGACCCTCCCTTGGAGGTGTCTCCCTTTTTAGATGCTGATGCAGCAGATACTTTGTTTAATCGCAACGTTGCTGCTGTAAGTTCTGTTTAGTTTTGCTTAATGAATTTCCAGTTTACCAAAAAAAAGACAGGAAAATATCCTCACGTGTAATGGCATTTCAAGCGTGTAAGAACATCCTCGCAACATGTATCACTACTAGCGTGACAAGTATTGTTTTGTGTACTCTGTCGCACCTCGCACGCTTTGATTTGAAATTGGTGGGACCAATGGAGTTAAGATTGCTTGAATCTTTGAAGAAACGTGTCTTGGCCTAACAATTCTGAATATTGAAGAATCCACCCAATTCGGAAAAGAAATCGGTAAGGAAACCCAAAAAAAGATAGCGCTTTTACAATTTTACTTGCCATTTCAGTTAAAATATGAATGAATGGATGGGAAAAAATATGAAAAGTGAAATTCGACAGTCCGAATATAAGAAAACGTGAGCAAGTATACATTGTTACAAGTTTGCTATAATAATTTAGGCCCCGTTTGCTATAGTATTTTAATAATATGTTTTCAGTTTTTAAACAACATTACACTCATTTTCATATATTTTTTTATCTATATGTATTTCAAAAAAATACAAATAACGTTACTAAAATAACGTTACCAAATGGCCCTTTAATCCTTAGAGGTTGGAGTACTTTTTTGAAGTAGATACTTATAAATTTAAGCCTTTCATCTCTTTTATTCGCTTACAAATATACAAGATAAATAAAAGAAAAATTCTATGTTTCTATTATAGTTGCAATGTAAGCTTACATTATAAACATATAAAAAATGGTAAATAACTAAATATTGAACACATTTACAAAAAGCAGTAAATATTTACAATTTTTAGCAAATGAGTACAATATTTACCACTTTTTGTGTGTTTGGAATATAAATTTATATTGCTCAACGAATGAAGTAAAAGTCTAGTTGTTGAGCAGTTTCAAGCCGATAAAAACTAGAACTTTCTTTGGCTATTGAGCTGTGTTTCAAGCCGATAAAACCAAAAAAGAGTAATTTTCTTACTAAGGCCAAAATGGCCCAATACCACAATTTTCAGAAATTTTTAGCAAAAAGAAACTATTTCGGAACTAATTTTTAGCAAACTATTTTCGGAACTAATTTTTACCACAATTTCGGAACTAATTTTTAGCAAACTATTTTCTGCATAAACTATTTCTAGCATTCTGCATAAAATTATTTTCTGTTCAACAATTTTTATGAGAAAACAGTGAACAGTTTTACTTAATGTAGAAATTAAATTCATATTTTGAAATTAAAATCTCTATATTTTACAATGCTTCTATTTAAATAAATAAATACATAAAAAAACTACTTATTTTTATGTTTATGTTTATTTGTCGATAATCCCAAAAAAAAAAAAAGTTACAAGGTACTCGAGCTTAGTGAGCTGGAGTACTATAGAAATAAAATAAACAGCATTTTATGTTTATGTTTATTTGTCGATAATCCCAAAACAAAATAAAATAAAGTTACAAGGTACTCGAGCTTGGTGAGCTCGAAAACTATAGAAATAAAATAAACAACATTTTATGTTTATGTTTATTTGTCGATAATCCCAAAAAAAAAAAAAAAAAGTTACAAGGTACTCGAGCTTGGTGAGCTCGAGTACTGTAGAAATAAAATAATTGACTTTTTATTTATAAAAGGTACTTGAGCATGTTATACTCGAGTATTGTGTTGCATAGTACTCGAGTATACCAAGCTCGAGTACCACATTATTTTTTTATTCGCCAAATTTCCATCTCAGCAGTGTCACGGTGGCAAAACTTCTAAGAACACGAGTGTCTTAAACTCGAGTTCCAAATAGTACTCGAGTTTGCCAAACTCGAGTACCATAAAAGTGGTATTTTCCTATTTAGTTCCAAAACAGTGTTTTTTTGCTAAAAATTTCTGAAAATTGTGGTATTGGGCCATTTTGGCCTTCTTACTAATGTTGTCATCAGCGATGGACCCAGGTGAAGTCCAAGGGCCCGGGCCCCCTGGCCCAATTTTTATTTTATTTTTATTTATTATATATTTCATTTTTGTAGTTGTTCCTTTTCTAAAACTAGCTCCCTTCCTCCATAGTCAGCGTAGCTAGCCTAGCTCAACTAACAATTATCCAACATAAAAACTTAACAAAATACAATAAAAACATTTTCAATGGTGATTACATTTTAGCACCAAAAAAAAAAAAAAAAAAAACTATTTTACCACTAAAGAACTAAAAAACAAATGTTATTGGAGAAGCTAAATCTAAATTTTTTACAACTACAGTAAACTGGTATAAATATAAATTAATTATAGCAAGTTGTTAAAAATAATATACAATATTTTATTAAGATTATCTCTCATCTTTTAATTAAAAAACTCAAATTCTTTCCCTTTCTTTATTATTTTAATGAATTTTTTATATTATTTTATATTATTTTAATGGGTTTATTTTTCACGTGTCTATGGTTCTCCAAAAACCTAGAACGGTGAAACTCTTCGCCTATCTCACAGTTGGCCATCTTTCCCTTCAATGGAATCATTGTTCTTTGAAACCTTCACGACCAGATTATGGAGGACATCACGACCACTACTGTGAATACTCTAATTTTTTTTTTTTTTAATCCTAACCATCGTAGTATTAAAAAAAAAATTTATATATTATTTTTTTTTCTTTGTTGGTAAATGATTGCATCTTAATGTATTAAAAAAACACTAATTTTAAGTATATATAATTTGTTAATACTATATGGATGCGTATTTATAGTTTTTTTTTTTCTTATATTCCAACTGCCTCTAACTTGAAATCCTAAGTCCATCCTTGGTTGTCATCTACATGTCATGAAATCCACACACTACACTCTGTTTATCCTTCGAAGTCTTACTCAAATATCATCCTTCATTTTTAATGATCCATCATCCATAAAAAAGGCAATGGGCCAGCCACGATATTGAGGATCTCTTACTAATTTAATTGAAAGTTCGTGGCTCTTTTGTCTTAACTACCAAATGTCCTGAATGATGTGTAGCAACGTTTCCGACGATTCAATAGCATTCGCTTGTGAAATTTTACTCTGTTACGATATCGTATCACGAATAACTATTGTGTGGTAAGACTTGTTATTCTTTGGGAGTAGTAATCTGAAATTTACCTGTTCAGATTTTTGCCTTCAAAGGTTTTTTACATTAGTCAACAAATCACTGTTTCAATTTAATTTTTGTTATACTCTAGTTTAGATTGGTGATTTATTTGTGTTTTCCCAATAATTAATCAACTTGGGTAATTGAATTAATTAACTAAATCAATCTTTAACCTAACATGTCTCAGTGTTCATCCAAAAAAAAACCTGACATGTCTCATTGTGATTTTCCTTTGGTTTATTGTAATGATATTTTCATTTCGTTACCATACGCTTGTGTACTTTAATATTATTGCTTTACATATGGTGATTTTTTTTTTTTTTGAAACTAGAATAAACTTTCATTTAAATCAAAGAAGCATCAAAGTTTACAGAATCATATGCAATTGATGGAACCTCTTCCATCCAAAATAAATCAGAATTAACATGTTGGGCATATCTAGCAAGCACATGTGCCACCTTATTTCCATTTCTCTTAGTGCAACTCACAGAAATCCACTCCAATTCTCCCATCAGATGCCGAATGTCACCAACAATATGCCCAAGTGTTGACTGGTTGTCCTTGGTTGAAGCAATACTCCTCGTAGCATTGACACTATCTCCTTCCACTATCAGAGCCGTGAAACTAGTGTCTGTTGCAGACTCCATCGCCTTACGACAAGCAAGCAATTCTGCCTCCTCACTGCATTGGACTGCCAGACCCTTGGCTGTCATTGCTGCCATAACTTCTCCCCATGAGTTTCTAATCACAGCACCAAACCCAGAACTAGTGTTATCCGCGAACACTGTCGCGTCATAATTCAGCTTATACATGGCCTAAGGTGGCGGTTGCCAACTGGTTCCAGCATTTTGCAGCACCTGGCGAGTCACACCGTGCACACCATCAACTTGTAAACTCTCCTGTGACTGCTGGAATTCCTCAAGCAATTCAGCATCGTGCTTATTCAACCAATTCGATTCTAGGAATTTGCCACCATGCACTCTGTTCCCTTGATTCCAAATCAACCATGCCTGCACCAACATTAGCTCTACCTCTGTTTTTTCCATCTGATCCATCAAGTACTCCAACAAAGCTACAAAATGAGTTTGCGCCATCCCACACTTCTGCAAGGCCCTAGTACTACCATGCCAAATATCTTGAGCAGCTATACATTCCCATAAAACATGAATGGTTGATTCTTGAAATCTAGAGCAGAATGGACACAACTCTTCCGACAAGACCCATTTCTTCTTTAGGTTTCTTCTGGTTGGGAGAATATCATGACACACTCTCCACCCAAACACCTTCATCTTGTTAGGGATCCGTAACTTCCATATATTAGCCCACACCCTACTAACCCTACCTCCTGATGATGGTTTCGCCCAATCTTCCTTTAAGAGAGACTTGGCAACCTTGTAAGCTAACTTTACTGTGAAGTTGCCATCCTTACTATGCTTCCAATAAACTGAATCAAGTACTTGCCTCTGACTTAGAGGAATATCACATATAGCTTCCCCCTCTTCCCTATTGAAGTTAGCCATAATTAAATCCCTTTGCCACACATGGAGGTCTTGGTTAATCAAGCTTGACACCCATACTTCCTCTTCATCATCCCTTACCGAAAAGAGAGCCTTATTTGTGGGGTAATTTGGAATCCACCTATCTCGATAAACATTAATAGAGGATCCATCACCCACACGCCAACGTCCAGTTCTTAAAATAGGTAGGGCCGCCGCTAAACTCCTCCACACAAATGAACAATTAGGTGACTCTATGGCCTCAAGAATTGAAGTTCTAGGGAAATACCTTGCTTTAAAGCACTGATAGAGAAGAGAATTTGTGTCCTTTAACAGCTCCACCCTTGCTTGGCGAACATGGCTAAATTAAACAATCTAAGGTCCCGAAATCCCATTCCACCATCCTTCTTCGACAAAGTCAGTTTATCCCAACTTTTCCAATGAATTTTCCTTTCATTCCCAACTTGTCCCCACCAAAATCTAGCACATAAAGCACCCAACTCATCACATAATTTCAAAAAACACTCATTGTATACGTCAGTATAGACTGAGCAACTGCCTTGATATGAACTTCTTTCCCAGCTTTAAAAAGCATCATCCCCTTCCACCCTTGTAATTTTTTCCACACCCTATCTTTAATGAAAGAAAAAGTATGGTATTTTGCCCTTCCAATTAAAGTAGGCAAACCCAAATATGATTCAAACCGAGACACTTCCTTCACTCCAAGAATCCCCAAAGCCTCCTATTTCTGGCGGTCAATGGTGTTATTACTAAAATACATTGAATACTTTTCCAAATTTATGCACTGCCCAGAAGCTTTAGCATAAACTTGAAGAATCTCTACAATAGTATGAATTTCAGCTGGTGAAGCCCTGCTAAAAATCAATGAATCATTTGCAAAGAGAAGATTAGTAACCTTTGGTGCATTTCTACAAATAGACACCCCATTCAAAGTGTAAGGTTGAAATTTATCAACCATTGTGTTGGCTTTATTCTATGCCAATTTGCTTGTAAGTTAGCACTTAGAAACCCTGTATTTAGGTGGGATTCATGTAAGGGTATTGTGTGAGAGAGTGTGAAGAAATGCTCAAGAATGTGCAGCAAATCAGGGACTCGCAGCTGGATCTTGCGAGTGGCTCGCGACTTGCAAGCCACTAGATGATGCACACGAGTAAAGCATGTTGAGAAGGTGAATAGTCATGCCAGCTGTAGCACTACAGGACAAAATGTCCAGTCTGGCCATTCTGTTTGCTCGCGACTTGAACTCGCAGCTCAGTTAAGTCACGAGGTCAAGCCGCCAGCTAGCCCTATTTGGGAAAATCTGACTCTTCGCATTCCTTTCTTACCTCAGTATAAATACCTTTTATACCCACGAAATGTAGAGAGCTTCTAGAGAGAATTTTGAGAGAGAAACCCTAGAGAAAAACAAGATTGACTCATCCACAATCTTCATATAGAGACTCTTTAAATTCCTCTACTCTCTTCCTCTCCATTGTTATATCCTTGAGAGGTACATTACCAAAACCTTTTCTCACCATACCCATATTTGTGAGAAGGCTATTTGGTGCTTTGGGAAGCAGTTAAGAAGGGACCAATTTCATATTGGTTGATGCTATGGGCTTTAGCGGAATCCGGTAAGCTAAAGAAGAAATAGGTTCGACACAACCTCGTTGGAGTAGGAGCTTTAAGGGCTTAGGTACACTGGGTGGATTAGGCTTGGAGGGTCTTCTGTTGTCCATGTATCCTAACTACATTCTTTAGTGGATTATTGACCGCTTGGAGGGCGGCGGAGAGGTTTTACGCCGAGGACTTCGGTTTCCTCTTCAATAACACATCGCTGTGTTGTCCTTGTGTTTGGATCTCTTTTCCCTTAATCTTTACCATTTAATTTCTGCTGTGAATGTAATTTTATTTGGTTTAGATTGTGTTATCAATTCTGTTTTAGCTTATCTACATTTTCCGCACGTACATTGTTTGTCTATAAGCTTGAATTGGTAATTTGTATTTTGGGGGTCTAAACGTTCAAGGGTGCTTTTACATGTTTTTGAACTTTCATTTGGTATCAGAGCAGGTGCACTCGTTGTGGTTTAAACACCTTAGTGCGATCCTTGACCCCATATTGAGATGGACCGGTCTCAATCTTTGAATGCTCCACCATATTTTAATGGTAGGAATAATGCCTTTTGGAAGGTGCGAATGAGAGCATTTTTATGTTCTATAGATGAATCTGTTTAGGATTCTGTTGATGTCGGATGGACTAGACCGAAGGTAGCTAAATCCACATGGGATAAGGCAGCCTTCGCAGCGTCTAATGCTAACATCAAAGCACTTAATGCTATTTTTTGTGGTGTATCTCCAGATGAGTTCCACAAGATATCTCACATAACCATTGCCAAGGAGGCATGGCAGATATTGGTACGAGGAAACAAAGAAAGTTAAGGACACCAAGTTACAGATGCTGACCACTCGATTTGAGGAGCTGAAAATGAGTGAGGATGAGTCCTTTGACTCTTTTTATAGTAAGATGAATGAAGTGGTCATCGGCAAGTTTAAATTGGGAGAGAAAATGGAGGACTCGAAAGTTGTACGAAAAATTCTTCGTTCACTGCCAGAGAGTTTCCGAGCAAAGGTGACTACAATTGAGGAGAGCAAGGATCTTGATTAAATCAAAGTTCAAGAGTTGATTGGCTCTCTCCAAACATATGAGTTGTCATTGCCAAATCGATGAAAGAGCAAATCACTTGCTCTTAAGATGATAAATGAAAGGGTAGAAGCACACGACTCATCGGATGAGAATGTAGTTGAAAAGAATGTAGCTTACCTTGCAAAGAATTTTCAAAAATTCCTGAAGTTCAAGAACAGTGGGAAGTTTGGTGACAAAGGGAAATTCACAAGTTTTGGAAAGGAGAAAAAGGACTTTAAGAAGAGAGACGGGAAGGAGTCCCAATCTACTCAATGAGTTACTTGTTTTGAATGTAATGGGCATGGCCATTTCAAAAAGGAATGTCTTAATTATTTGAGATCGAAAGGGAAGGCTTATGCCACCACTCTCAGTGACTTAGATTCTTCCACCTCTGATTCGAAGGATAGCTGTGATGAAGAAGAGAATTTCTCAGCGTTCATGACTATTGCTCATGCTAAGTCTTCGGAGGACTTGAATTTGCTTGTGCAAGAGCTTGGGGAGCATAGTGATGAGGAATCCATGGGTATCATAGAAGATTCAGATGCTGAAGAAGATGAAGATACAGTTGGTCTTCGAGAGAACTACAATTCACTTCTTGAGAAGTCAGGAGAGTATGCAAGGGTGGCCAAGGTGGCTGTAAAGAAGATGAAGAGAGCAAAGGAGGACTATTGTAGTCTCCTAGTGAGATACAAGGAGGCCAAGTGTGAGATTGAGACGCTAAATGGCGAACTAACCGAAGTTTACACCAAAGTGAGATTCCTTGAGCTTGAGGTGGTTCAAGCAAATGCCAAAATAGAGCACGTATCAAAAAAGAAGCTCGATGATGTCCTTTCCTCTCAAAAGACTTTTTCTGACAAAACTGGATTAGGATACACCGGAGAAAGTAGCTCCACTGTGAATACCTCCAAAGAAGTGAAGTTTGTAAAGGCCAAAGAATCGGCTGTAGCTGCTCATATTATGGAGAAGGCAGAGATTGAGAAGAAGAAGAAGAAGGTGGCTGACCAACGGGTGTTAAACAAGTCCCGTAATCAATATGTGGTCAGGTCTGAAGTCAGAGCAAAATCTCTTCCACGATCGCAAAGAGGTCCTAGAACGAATCATGTATGTCATCACTGCAGACTTCAAGGGCACACCCAACCAAATTGTCATAAGCTGAGAGCATTGCAGAATGCTAGTGAACAAAGGTCCAGAGGACCAAGAAATGACAAGAGAATTTGGACTGTTGAAACATCAAGAAGCAGAAATGGTGATCCCAGAATGATAGATGTGATGAAGATGATTGGCGCATTCACCAACTGCTTGGAAAGCTTCACAATAAGGTTTGAAAGTCCTAACTCTCGTACCCAATCCTATAGGGATATCACCCCAAACGCACGTGACGTGTGGGTGAAAAAGGGTACTCATGCATAAGCATTACAACATGTTCATGCATTAATTCTTCCTATGTCGTGTGAATATGTTTGATTGTATGCTTGTTGGTGGTTTGTTTGTTTTCGCCTTAAATGTTTTTACATTATTTTCTTGATCAATCTTTTCATTTTTTTGTGTCAAAAAATCCAAAAACACATAAAAAGTAGAAAATCCTAAAATTTTGATTGTCTTTGTTTGAGTATTGTCTCAAAACATGTTTTGCCTTGTACCTTTGTACTTATGGCCTTGTGCATCTATGAACATGGCTTGTTCCCTATGCACTCATATCATTGTGGGTTAAATCTTGACATCTATGTGACTGTTATAAATAGATCTTCAACCTTGTTATAAATGATTAGTGAATGGTTTTGTGGATCTTGAGACATGCATAGACTTGTGCCTATATATCTTCCCACTCTTTTATTTATTGTTTTTGCTTAAAAGGGCTCACCAAATGTAAATCTCCCAATGAAAAGAGATATTGAGCTGCAAAAACCTGTCGCACATACTAGTATTTGACTAGGAAAAAGGAAAAGCGGCCTTTATAAAGTGTGTGATGCCCAAAAAGCCAAAGGCTACCTTACAAATTGAAATATCAAAATTTCTAGCATCAATCTCACAATGAGATGTATTGATTCAAAAAGATCTAATGATATAATGTATATGGAGCCAAATGAAAAGCTTCATTTTTATGCTATCAAGTTTTGTGGGAGGTCATATATGCATATTTCTATAATTGAGATGGGTCACATTATCTAGTGCTTATTGTCTATGCCTTGGTTGAATTGATCATTGAAGCTTCACACTAGACTAAGGACTACCTCATTTTTTGATTTTCACACACTTCACACAAGCATATGATCAATTAATGCCATATTCATTTGTGTAATTGTACTTGGATAAATGTGTTTTCATATGCACAATCTTTGTTGATCAAACACAAAAAGATTTTTGAGTCTTTCAGTTGTGTTTGGAAAGTATTTTGTTCTTTCAAAAATATCAAAAATATCAAAAATTTCAAAAACTATGCTGCCCTGTTTTGGCGACTCAGTCGCAAGTTGATCCAGTCGTATGCCCCAGTCGCGAGCTCATACAGAGATTTTTCGCGACTCCCTGGCTAGTAAATGTCCCAGTCGCGAAAAATACTTAGAATATTTTACAAAAAGTTTGGGTCTTTATGCTTTTCGCGGCTCAAAGTGGCAACTTGTTCGTGGGTGGAAGGTCTAGTCGCGAGGGGTACACAGAGATATTCGCAGCTTGACCTCAAGAAAATCACCATTGCTCTTCACCATCTCAACTTCATCTCTCAAGAAAAGGTATGGGTTTTTCTTTATATCTTCTAGTATTTCCTGTTTATAACATGTGTTTTCTTGATTTCTGAATTGTTGTTGTGTTTTGGGATGGGTTTACTCTATTGGGTTTGCTAAAAGGGTGTTGTTGATTATAGTGTTTTGTTGCTTGATTCACCTGATTACTTGTCGAACTCTTTGTTGTGTATCTTGACTGTGCTTTTGTAGATGCCTGGCCAATCTTCTAAAGGAAAAGAGATTGTAACTGATGTTTCATCATCCCCTATTGCTAAACGAACTCGTCTCTCATCTCAGTTGTCTAAAGACTCAAACAGTGAGAGGTTCAAAACTCCTCTCGATTCACAAACTCACTCAAGCATTTTTGAAGATGCTTCTCCTATAGTGGAACGAGTGGTAAAGTTTGACTCTTTGGGGACAACTTTTATCCCTAGGATCTTTGAAGCTAAAGATTGGGCTGATCTGTTCGGGAATTTTGAAGACCCGATGGATGAGTTGGTGAAGGAATTTTTCTCAAATGCCAGATACACTGGAGTTGAGTTGAAATGCTGGGTAAGAGGAAAAGAGTTCTCCATCAGTCCAAACTACATTGCCAAGGTCCTTGACATCACTAGACTTGAGAATGTTGACCTCACCCCTTATAATGATAGAACTCCTAAGGTTTAAGACATTCTGCGAGTTCTTGGACCTGATCATAAAGTCTCCGGTAAAGGCTCATCTATAAACACTGCAAAGTTTTCACCTGAGTTGACCACACTGAAGCTGATCATGTTCTCCAACCTCTACCCATTGTCCAACACTGCTTTCATCAATCTTGGAAGAGCTCAATTCCTATGTGATCTTATTACAAGAGTCCCGATTGATATATGTGCCCACATCTTTCAGATCATTGGGAAGACAGAGGCTTGATCTGCAGCATGAGCATGTATTCCGTTTTGTAGTCTCATCATAAAGATCATACTTCTCGAAGATATCAATCCCCCATCAAAGGAAAATTACTGACCCGCCTTCGACCAATATCCATGATAACTTTCCAAGCTAGCAAGAGTCATTCCTCTAGAACACCAAAAAGTGAAAACATATCTTATGCTACGCCATCTGCTCATGGATCAGATACACCTGTGCATATTGCAACTACTTCACCTGTCACCTCCAGGTTACAACCATCTAGCAAATAGCCAATACAATCTGATTCTCAAGATGATAGATTGGGTCCCCTGTGTGAAAGTCTTCACATGCGTCTGGCTAAGATTGAAAGACTTATCTACTCCACCAACAATCAAGTTCAATTGTGCCTCACGATTGTGGAGAATCAGCTAGATGCTATTCAGCAAAAGCTAAAGGATAGCCTTTAGCTATTCGTGACAAAAAGGGGGAGAACATATCAAAGGGAAGTGTGCATAGTGAAAGGGGGAGTTGTATCCTCAAGAGGAGAAAACTAACATATTCACTCTCATCACATATATTTCAGTTGTTATGCATACTTTGCCAAATATTCTAGTTATTTTGCTAATTTAAACTCAAGGATGTTATATATTTCAGTTGTTATGCATGCTTTAATCTGTACCCATGTTGCTTTTGTAAGCTTTTAGGATTTGATATGTAGGCTTTTATGGTTTGTACCATGCTTAGGCAGCCTTTATGTTCTTGTACCTTTGCTTTGTAGCTTTTGAACTTATTGATTTGTTATGCACTGCTTTAAGTACATCACTCTTGTGCCCTAGTAAGATCTTGTCCCTAGATGCATATACTTCTTGTATTGTGCACTGGCTGAGTATTAGACATGCAAATGATTCTTTGCATTTAAGCCTAATATCTTGCATGTCCGGATGTTCATTCCAAGTGCGAATGAGCATTGTAGTCACTATTTTATAGTGATTGCGTGTATGGTCAAGCTGTGGTTTATTGCTTTACTCCATTTTGCTTGATTGCATTGTGCTTGTCTCATATGCATTACAAGTTTTTCTGCATGCAATGATCATATTATGTTATTGTGTTTCAGGAGACACTTGTTCTTATGATTCAAGAGCTTCACGGATTCTAGAGTTAGGTGTGAGTGAGTTTTGTTTAATTGTTCCTAACTCACATGTTAAGTCTAGAGTTTGTTTTAGGGTTTTGTCACGGAATAGCCAAAGGGGGAGATTGTAAGGTTGAAATTTATCAACCATTGTGTTGGCTTTATTCCGTGCCAATTTGCTTGTAATTCAGCACTTAGAAATCCTATATTTAGGTGGGATTCATGTAAGGGTAGTGTGTGAGAGAGTGTGAAGAAATGCTCAAGAATGTGCAATAAAGCAGGGGCTCGAGGCTGGATCTCGCGAGTGGCTCACGGCTTGCAAGCCGCTAGATGATGCACACGAGTAAAGCGTACTGAGAAGGTGAATAGTCATGCCAGCTGTAGCACTACAGGACAAAATGTCCAGTCTGGCCATTCTGTTTGCTCCCGACTTAGTTAAATCGCGAGGTCAAGCCGCCAGCTAGCCCTGTTTGGGAAAATCTAACTCTTTGCATTCCTTTCTTACCTCAGTATAAATACCCCTTATACTCACAAAATGTAGAGAGCTTCCAGAGAGAATTTTGAGAGAGAAACCCTAGAGAAAAACAAGATTAACTCATCCACAATCTTCATATAGAGACTTTTCAAATTCCTCTACTCTCTTCCTCTCCATTATTATATCCTTGAGAGGTACATTACCAAAACCTTTTCTCACCATACCCATATCTGTGAGAAGGCTGTTTGGTGCTTTGGGAAGTAGTTAAGAGGGACCAATTTCATATTGGTTGATGCTATGGGCTTTAGCAGAATCCGGTAAGCTAAAGAAGAAATAAGTTCGGCGCAACCTCGTTGGAGTAGGAGCTTGGAGGGCTTAGGTACACTGGGTAGATTAGGCTTGGAAGGTCTTTTGTTGTCCATGTATCCTAACTACATTCTTTAGTGGATTATTGATCGCTTAGAGGGCGGTGGAGAGGTTTTACGCCGAGGACTTCGGTTTCCTCTTCTATAACACATCGTTGTGTTGTCCTTGTGTTTGCATCTCTCTTCCCTTAATCTTTGCCATTTAATTTCTACTGTGGTTGTGATTTTATTTGGTTTAGATTGTGTTATCAATTCTGTTTTAGCTTATCTACATTTTCCGCATGTACATTGTTTGTCTATAAGCCTGAATTAGTAATTTGTATTTTAGGGGTCTAAACGTTCAAGGGTGTTTTTACACGTTTTTGAACTTTCACAAACTCCCTCCAATCTCCGCCCTAGCCAGTGAAGAATTAAACCCTTCTATGCATAACAGAAACAAGTATGGTGGAAGAGGATCACCCAGACGAATACTCCTAGAAGGCAATACATTACCATACAGTCTCCCATTCACAAGAATAGAGAATGAAGTCATAGTGACACAACTCATCACTTTTCAAGAAAACCTAGCCACTACATAACCCCTTGAAGGAAAGGCCAGTCCACCCTATCATATGCTTTACTTACATCAAGTTTCAAAGCCATATACCCTTTCTTCCCTTTCTTCCTACAGTGCATAGTGTGCAATGTTTCATATGCTCGCAACACATTATCAATAATAAGACGGCCTGGAACAAAAGCACTATGAGTAGGAGAAATAATATTAGGTAACATATGGGCCTATGAGTACATATTTGGTAACATATTAGGTAACAAAAGCACTCTGAGTAGAGATTATTTTGTAAATCACATTACATAGGCTTATAGGCCTAAAGTCAGACATTTTCTCTGGGTTCTTCACTTTAGGAATAAGCACAATGTAAGTATGATTAATATCAAGCAACATATGACCATTATTCAGGAAATCCAACATAGCATCAACTACAGTATCACCCACAACATGCCAAAATCTTTGGTAAAAGAGAGCATTCATACCATCAGGTCCAGGTGCCTTTGTTGGTCCCATTTGGAACAACGCTATTTTAACTTCTTCAGCACAAAACTCACATGACAGGGTATCCCGCATATCAGGTGTCACCTTCCTTGGGACTACATTGAGAGATTCCTCCATCTAATCACATGTACCTGCACAAAATAAATTGTCAAAATAACCAGTAGCCACATTGGCTATATCTTCCACCTCATCCACCCAATTTCCTTGTGCACATTGAATACCCTTGATAAAATTTCGCCTTCTTCTTTGGGAGGCTTTTGAGTGAAATATTTAGTGTTCTTATCACCATGTTTAAGCCACGGGATCCAAGACCGTTGTGCCCAGTAAATTTCCTACTTTAAAAGCAAGTCATCTAACTGCTTACTAACACTCAAATATTCAGCCTTGGATTCTTCAGTCACCACATCAGCATTATTCAGCACCTTAAGCCGGTTTTGAAGGATTTTCATGGCTGCTTCATTCGGCTTTGATTTGGAAGGATGCTTGCAATTCCTCACCATAGAACTTGATCTTTTCATTGATTGAAGCCAAACCCGACTCCCCCCCTCCCACCATATCCCAAGCATCTTTAACCACAGCACCACAATCCTCCCATAGTAGCCAAGCTTCTTCAAATTTAAACCCCTTTTTAAATTTTTGCTGATTCCTCTGAACACTCTTCACATGCATCATAATTAGCAAGTGATACGAAGCATGGGGTGGAAGATGAGAAACTATAGACATCTGAAATTTAGCCCGCCACTCCATAGTTGCCACAGCCCGATCCAGTTTCAATTTAGTATTAGCCTCACCAGGCCTCTTATTAGACCACGTGTAAGTATAACCTTTATACCCCAAATACTCAAAATTACAAGAGTCCAACACACTTCTAAAAGCATCAATCTCTGCTAAATTAGGTGGCCGTACACTTAATTTCTTTGCACTATTTAGAATTGCATTAAAATCTCCCGCACAAAGCCAGGCCCCATTAACAAAACTTTTCAAGTGTTCTATCAACTTCCAAGACTTTTCCTTATGCTGAGCCTCAGGCCAACCATAAAATCCGATAAAAAACTAGACAAAACTATCCTCATCAGTCACCTTCATCAGAATATTATTAGGTGAATAATTAATCAAGTCCATCACCGCATCATTCTTCCATAATAAAGCCAAACCACCCCCTGCATTTGGCTATTTAACTATAATTGTATTCTGAAACTGTAAATCTCCATACAAATTTTCAAATCCTTCTTTGTCCAATCGTGTTTCCATAAGAATACACACAGTGGGAGCTTGTTCCCTCACAAGTTTGCGAAAGCTTCGACCTGTCCAAGGGTTCCCAAGCCCTTAACAGTTCCAACATAATAGCCTCATTACTCTTAGCAAGGGTGGTCATCCACCCCCACCGCTCTCTTTAAATCAGTAGCTTCCACATTCTCAAGCTTCCCCTTCTTAACTCTTCCCTCCTCTCCCTAACTATTCTGGTTGTCTTCAAAATCTGATGGGAGGTACCTTTTACCTATAGACGGCAACAGTACCTTTTGTAATCCTTCTAGCCCAAAATCCATCCTATTGAATCTAGCCCAAGATGACTTGGGCTTTGTAGCATTCGGCCCAGCTGAAGTTACTTCTTTACTTCCACCAGAGACACTTAAGCCCAACACTTGGCTCACACTAGCCTTACCATCCAGCCCACTAGTTAGCACGTTATCCTTCTGTACTGATATTTCCTTCAAATCAGAGACTGAATTGTACACGTCAGCAGTACACCTCACCACGTAATCTGCATGGGCAAGATCCTTCCTATCACGTTCCTGAGATTGTGGTGTGTTTCCTGAAAACTCGGACTCTCCATCTTCATCGTTACTTGGGTTTCTGCATTGCCTTCTCTCCACCGTCACTGCCTTATTTTGATGCAGCCAAGCTTCAAACCTAAATTGACCATCCTCGGACCCGCAAAAACCAGCATCGGACTTGCCGCCACCACCCTCTGAACTGTTTTCCAACCCCTCTTGTTTCTCTGTATACGGATCCACTCTTGGTCGTCCCCCCATTTCTTTAAGGAATTCTCCATATTGGTAATCTGTCTTACCTCCATTCTTAGTCACAGCAAAGTGTGCAGCACAGTTCTTGACATCATGTCCAAGCATTCCACAATAATGACAAAACAATGGCAATTGTTCGTATTTAAACGTCACCCAGTGTCTATCCCCATCAAACCCCGCAATAAAACTTCCCCTGCGAATGGGCTTTGAGATAGGTAGAGCAACTTGAACCCTCATTAAGTAATTTAACTCATCCTGCCCTTTTCTTTGCCCTACTTCCTTAACAACCCCAAGTTTACTCCCCACTTCCTTAGCAATATGTGAAGAAAACATATCCAACGGCGCCCCCCAAATCTGAATCCAGAGAGTGGCCGTCTCCATTCTAATATTCCCAACTGTCATGCCTTTCATCCGACGCTTGAGCATCAATAATTGATTATCAAAGAACCACAGACCTCCTTGTAAAAGTCTATTTAAATCAAACTCAAGAGTAAATTTGAACTGAAAGAGATTCGGCCCTACCTCAGTCATGCATAGGCTGTCTTCCAATCCCCAAGCCCTTCTCATAGTATTCTTTGCTACTCTCTTGTTAAAAGATTTGCACATCAAAACCTTACCCATCAAACTTCGGGTGCAATCCTCAATGGCTTCCACTCTTCCTTCATCAGAGATGGTAATCACTTCCTCCTCTTTCGTAGTCAACTTCATGTTTTCCAAACCATCTATAACTTCATCAGCCATGTTAGACTAGTAGCACTCACTCTACTAAGCACTGAAAAAAAAAAAAAAAAAAGAAAGATGCCCTAGACCTAGGTTAAGGGAGGAAGAAAACTCGTATTCACAAGAGAGAGAACTCCATGGGGGAGAGATCATATGGTGATTTTTAATTTGTGGTAATTAATTTATTCTAATTTTTATTCCGTAATTGGTGAATTGAGAACGTTCATTAATTCTGCTAGAAATCAACCAAATGGTCAAAATGAACTTCTCAATTGGTATTAGAGTTTAAGTACACTCTGAATATAGGATTAATGTTTTAAGTATGATGCTTGACCCATGTGTCTTCAGTTTTTAAAACTTAGATAAAATCAAGTGTTTTGATGTGCCTAACCATGAAATTTTAATTTAAGAAGACATTAATGTTGTTACTTTTAGAAGTACTAGCTTGTAACCCTATGCATATGCTTGAATACATTTAAAGATATACAATAAGATGTATAATATAATTCCTATATATATAATTTAAATTATATTGATAGTCATTTTTATATATTTTTTAATTCTTTAAAAAACTTTGTAAGGATATTATTAGGCATAAAATGTAAATTGTCCTTTTTTTTTTTAAATTATTGTGAAGCAATTTTTTTTTTTAACGATTCATTTATTCTAGACTCCTTAGTTTTTTTACTTAATAACTCACTTGGATGAATATTTATGATATAGTCCCACATTTGATTCTCAAATTATGAAATAAAACTCTTTAAAAATAAATGATTTAGGATACATGGCGCAAAATTGGAACTCTAATTTGGAATTCTAATTTGAGTTTCTCTCTACTTCACCTATTATATATATATATATAGATATAGATGTGTGGAACTCTTTGTAGCCAATGTTCTTAGTTTTGAAAATTTCTAAGAAAGACTCAAGATGAGTTAAATGGGTAAAACATGAAAAAAAGGTAATTAGTTGTAAAATTGAATAAAACCAATCAATTGAATAAAAATTATAAAAACTAATATGTCACTCAAGATGACATGTTTAAAATTTTGGACAAGTTTCATCTAGTAAATGAGGACAGAGGAATAATTATTTCACTGTTTTTTTTTATTAAATAAAAGATAGAAATTTTTTTCATTTAGACTATGGATAGATCAGTTTGGATTGGGTTTTGAAAGTTCAAATTTGTGCTAAAATACAAGAGCTTATTCAGACTCCCAATTAAAAATTACAGCTAGACTTAAACAAAGTGCAAAACAAAAGTAAATAAGCGCAATGAACTGATAACACTACCCTAAGCCATATTCATCCATCATCAACAATAAAATGAAAGCTTAAACAATAGGGAAGAGAGATGCTAAAACAAGATAACACCAACAAGTGTTATCAAAGAGGAAATCGAAGAACTCAGCGAAAAATCTCTTCGTGACCCTCCAAGTCGAAATCGATCCACTAGAAAATAAAGTTGGAGTACAGGAATAACAAAAGACCCTACAAGCCTCATTTACCCCATGTACTTGAACCCTCCAAGCTCCTGCTACCAATGGACTTCTCGGAGTCTTGTCTTCTCTAACTTTTCTGATCTTGCAATTCAACCCCGATTGCATCCGCCAATGAATGGCTCCTTCCAATGCTTCCTAGCTGCACCAAATTCTCACTTAACACTCAGAATGGGTGTGGTAAGTGTTTGGGCTAACAACCTCTCAAGGATCTAGAGATGGAGAGTTAGGAGTTTGAGGAAAACCACAAGGAAATATGTAGATGATTGTGGGTATAACAATCTCTAACTCTTAAGTGTATTTGCTAGGGTTTTCTCTTTGAAAAACATTCCTTTACTTTTGTGGGTAATGATATGGGTGAAGGGTAAGAATGTCACACTTAAAAACCTCCAAGCAGAGAGTTTCACGGGTACCTCGCGAGATGGCCTGTCTCGTGAAGTACCCGCGAAATACAGCCTGGAACTTGACTCTTCAGCTTCCAGCATGTGCTTCTCACGTGCCTTTTTTGCAGGAACCTTTCTCGTGAACTTCTTGTTAGCTAGTTGTGAAACTATACTGATCTTCATTTCATGCTCGATTCTTCACCGACATAATACTAAACCTAATACAATAAAATCCCACAAAATACAAGGAAATAATTTAATGCACTTACAACACTTTTTGTCATGGAATAAGGCCAACATAAAACATAGTTGTAAATCACAATTTTACAATCTCCCCCTTTGGCTATTCCGTGACAAAACAACCTATAACAGACTCTAGACTTAAACGTGAGTTTGGGAACAATGACAAAACTCCCTCACACCTAAATCTAAAACCTGTGATGAACTTGGAACAAAGTACATGTATCCTAAAACACCTGCATAAAACACATTAGATTCTCAAGGTAAAGCAAGTAATAAAATGACAAGTAAAATGCGATCAAGTAAACATGATGTGAAATATATGAGCAACTTGATCAAACACAAAACAGTAATTTGAAATGAAGACAATGATCACATAGTAAAGCAAATGATCATCCGAACATGCAACCGATAAAGCACAATAGCATAAGGATGTATGCATGTCCAATACACCACATGATGCATTAAAGAAACTAAGGCAAGAAGCAATAGATAACTATAAGCATTAATAAAACGGATATAAAAACCAAGATACAAATAGTACTAAAGAAAACTATGTTTTAAACTAGAGTACTTGAAAGCTTTAAATAAAGCATTGTAAATATCCAAAAGCTATAAAAGCATAAAATAAAAGATAAAACCACCAAAATGAACCAATAGTGTTACTACTCCCCCTCAGGCTGTACTCCCCCTCAAGCCTAAACTACTCCCTATTTTTGACTAAAATGGCCAAAGGTCCTAAAATGTGTCGGACTCCGAATCAGATTTTCTACATCATGTCTTCAACTTGAGAAGAGAGAGCAGTGGTTTGGCCTTGAAGGTGTTGAAGAAGGATTAAGAGTCCAAAAGAGTTTTGAACCTCTTGTTGTCAAAGTCTCCCATTGATTGACGAGTCCTCTTTGAAACAGGAAATGATTTGGGATTAATCACAGGTTCCTTGCCATGTGAAGATCGACGAGACATCTGCAAAATAACACACAAGCAAACAAGACAAACACAAACATGGTAACAAACTTGATTAGATATAAGTTAGTCCATAAAAACGAACAAATAGTCCTAAAATGGAAATAGACAAGCAAACATAGTCACAATATCATGTTTTAAGTGCTAAAGGTCTAACAAGATGCACATAGCATGAGTGAAATGCAAAACATGTCAAGTGATAAGTGTGTGCATCAAGTTTGCTTGTGGTATGCATGTGAGATGCATGAGTAATGCATGACAAAGCACTCATGGGGCAAAGTGCGTAAAACACAACCAATGATCAAAACATGTTAAGCATACATAAACATGGTAATCCCTAAAAAATTGTACTCAATGGAGTCCAAAACAATGAAAAAAATAACATATAGGCATTTTATCGAACACTTAGAGTGCACACATGACACTTGTATATGAAACAATGCATGAACAAATGAAGATCTTGCCTAAATATATGTTAAAATGCCACTTAGGGCCAACAAAAACACAAACAAACACAATGGGACACAGCCAAATAAAATATAAAAAAATCAAAAGATTTTGACAAGAAAATGAAATTTTCCCAACCCCTTTCAAAATATCCCAACCCTAGAAATCCTAGAATCTAAGGCTTAATCTAAGGATTCGATAGTGAAAAAGTGTTAAAACATTCTTTAGATGAGTCTTAGAGTTGAAGTCCCTTGAGTTTTGGTTAAGATTTTGAAAAAAAAAAAAAAAAAAAAAAAAAAAAAAAAAAAAAAAAAAAAGGAGTTTTGGGTTAAGAGAGGCACAGAGGAGACTTTTTTTTTTTTTTTTTTTTGGAAAAATTGTCACTATTTGGCCTTTAAAACTAAAAAGTCCGCTCATTTTGCGAGTAAGGTACTCGCGAACTACTCAAGAAATGCCTCAAATGCATAAGGCCAGTTTCGCGGGAAGCTATATCTCGTGAAAGAGTCACAAGAGAGTCGTGAAACTCTGTGTAAAATTTTGGAAGAATTAGAAATTAGCTTCCTCATTTTTGCAGATAGGCTGGGAGATGACTTACTCATGACTTACTCAAGAAAATGCCTCTGATGGAGTTTTTCAACAAAACAGATTTTGCTTTTTGGAAACACTCCTTAAAACACAAAACTTCTATACAAAAACACTTTCAAAAATATAAAAATACTCAAAAATCTTTTTTGGGTTTGATCATCAAGCAATTGAGTATACACATATCACATTTGAACACGTACAATCACACAAATAGGCATTCATTGAACATTAGACTTGTGTGTTGTGTGTGTGAATCAAGTATGAACTAGTCCATAGTCTAGTATGAAGCTTCAATGAACAATTCAATCAAGTCATACACAACTAGCATGAAGTCAAGTGACCTACCTCACTAGTAGAAATGAACATATATAACCCCCCACCAAAGTGTTTACATTTGATTGAAAGCTTTTCATTTGGCTTCAATTTTTCATACTTTTTTCTATACAACTCAATTTTTGAGAAGCGATGCCATGGAATTTTTTATATTTCTTTGAAAAATAAGCCTTTGACTTTGGTATCATTTATTTGAAAACATATTTGCTCCACATTTTCCTAGTCAAACTATTTTTAGAAGTAAGGCTTTTTCAGCTCTTTCTCTTTTAGAGATTGACATTTGTAGAGCTTTTAAGAGAAAAATAAATGTGAGGAGATATATAGGCACAAGTCTACGCATGTATCAAGATCAAACAAGACTATTGACTAATCATTCATGATAAGCTTGCAGATCTATTTACAACAATCAAATGTAGATTTTTAGATTTTGCTCACACTTAAAAATGTGCATACATAACAAGCTAAGCCCATAAATGCACTACGCCATTAGTACGGAGGTACTAGGCCAAACTCAACATATGATATACACAACACAAGCGATCAAACTTTTTGAGATTTTTACTTTTTATGGGTTTTTGAATTTTTCAACACACCAAAAAACAAAGCAATAAAGTAAAATCAACAAACAAAAAGGTAAACAAGACAAAAACCTATAAAAGAAACATGCTAGGATGGAAGCAATGACACAAGAAGATTGCATATGTCATGATACATGAAACTATGACCCTAATACATTAGAAGTATTACTGCATGGACATAGACAGTGATCATGCATAAGTACCCTTCTTCACCTACACTGTACAAGTGTTTTGAGTGAGGTCCTTAGAAGGAGGGGTACCACTGACTTACCTCTCAACCTCAGGGTGAAGCTAGCTAGGCATATGAAATGTTCTTCAACATCTCCATAACATCTCCAATGAGTTGTCCCTCATTTTCTGCTTTCGCTTGATTTCCCTTTGGCATTCTTCTTGAGTTATCTTTGTTAGGACATATGTGTTTCACATGTTAGGAACATATGTCACTATTTTATGTAATTTGCTAATCATTTGACAAAATACACTTTACTTGTAATTGGGTAGATCTAGGATGTGTTTAATACTTCAAGGAACCTTGTTTCAAGACCAAGTGTTAAAGCCATGCAAGTCTGTCCAAGATTCAAGTGTGAAAAGTGTTGTTCATTAAAGCTCGACAGCTAGCATCTATCGAGCCTTGAAGAGCTGTTCTAGCCCGTGGCTCGACAGCAGCTCGACAGATAGGGTATCTGTCGAGATTTATGAAACTCAGATTTTCGAGTCTATTTTTCCAATCCGTGATTGTATGTTTAGGCTTTCTTTTCTCATAAACATAGACATATAAAAGGATTATTTTAAGGGCCGTAAAATGTGACAAAAGTTGCACAAGTATTGAGCAAAGTTTGTTCAAGCAAATTGTGACAGGAGACCTAGTTTTTCCCTAGTTCATCTTTCTTGTGAAGAAGCTACTATGTTTGTACACTGTAGGGTTTTGTGACCAAGGAGCTTCTCGATCTTCAATGTGTAATGAATTGAATAACTTTGCAGCCAACAATCCTTCTCTAGTTAGTGATTGAAGTCGTGTACTAGGATCCGCGCAATTGGTTAGTTACGTACTGGGAGCCGTGCATTGAAAAGGAGAGATTGTCCCTACAGAACAAGTTCAATTAGGTATTGGGGTAAGGGTTCAACTATAGGTTGGTATAAGGTACTGGGATTCCTTTACTTGTAACCGTTTGTTTTGATAATAGTGGATTCTCGGAAGTGGTGACCTTAAAATCACCTAGTGGGTTTTTGCCGTGTTGGTTTTCCCCATTCGTAAACAAATCACCGTGTCAATTTATTTACCGCTACGCTTTAGTTTATTGGTGATTTTTTTGTGCTACCACGCGTTTGCATGTTAATTTAATTAATTAATAAACTTGGCTAATTGATCAATTAATTATCATAAGGGGTCAATACATTTTTGGCCTATCAAGTGGTATCAGAGCAGGCACACTCTGATTAGGGTTTAATCCTTGCCGTGAGATCCATTGACCCCTTTTTGTCGTAGATAGAGGATAGCCACTTATTGTTCTTCCTTTATTTGATAAAACTAACTATGCATGCTGGAAAGTACGCATGAGAGTTTTCTTCCAGTCCTTAGATGAGAAGATGTGGCAAGCTGTGGAGATAGGCTGGACCAAGCTGAATGAAGCACTAGCCCATTGGGATGATGCAAAGATCAAGGTGGCAATCTTCAACAGCAGGGCATTGAATGCATTATTTAGTGCAGTCACTAATGAGGAGTTCAAAAAGATATCCTCCACTGAAACTATTAAGGAAGCATGGACCATTCTCCAAACAACCTATGAGGGAACCAAGGCTGTTAGGGATTCAAAGCTTTGGAGGCTTACTACAAGCTTGGAGATCTGCAGACCTATGAGTTTGGTTTAACAAGGCTCGGGAAGTCAAGCAAGAGCAAGACCATGGCACTAAAGGCCAAGAGTAGTGACACTGATGAGTCTTCCGATGATGAAGATTCTAAAATGAAGTCTTACATCACGCGGCAGTTCAAGAATTTCATGAAGATTGCCAATGCAAAGGGCTTTGACAAGGATTGTAGGCAATCTAGTTCTTCTCAGTTCAAGAGCCAGGATAAAGGGAAGAAGGATGTAAAAGATGGTGGTCAGTACACTGTTCCCTCAGGACCCAAGTGCTTTGGGTGTCAAGGTTTTGGATACATGAAATAGGAGTGCCCCACTTATCTCAAGTCTATTAGGAAAAGCAAGGCACTTGTTGCTACATTAAGCGACATCGAACCTGAGAATGATTCCAAAAATGAGGATGACAGAATCCTGAATGCCTTCACCGCCATTGTCAATCCTACTGAAGAGATTGTAGAAGATGTGGAAGAAGAAGAAAACTTGGTGGAGTCAAAATTTGAAAAGATGGATGAGCAAGATGACATTCATACAACTTATACAAAGTTGTACAAGGCCTCAGAAAAGCATGAGAAATTGTATAAGCTGACCACCAAGAAGCTCAGTGATGTGGAGCTTGAGCATGAAAAGCTTTCCACAAAATTTGATGAAGCCAATCAAACTATTGGAGCACTGAGGTTTGAGAACAACTTCTTGGCTGAGAAGACCAAGAAACTTGAGGCAAAACTGTTCCTAGTCAAAGCTCAGCTGGAAAGGACTTTAAGCGCTAAGCTCGATGAGATGTTCAATCTTTAGAAATCTGCTTCTGATCAAAGTGGTTTAGGGTATGATTTCTCTACTTCTAATATTGCTTCTACTAGTACTACTATTTTTGTTCCTCCTAGTAGTAATGTTGAAATTGAGAACACTAATATCAAAACTGATTTAGCTAGTGAGAACATAGACAATGGTAAATTCATCTTAGGAGCACCCCCTAAGCTAGATAAGAAAGAAGCTAAAAATCCTAGGGCTAAGAAGGCTAACTCTCAAAAGTCTAAACAAAAGAAGTAGCATCTTTGTCATCACTGTGGAGCAGCCGGTCATACTCGACCTAATTGCTATAAGTGGTTAGCCACTCAACAGAGCAACGACATGATCGCATCTGGAAACCAGAATTAATTTCCATCCTCTTTTGCACCTTTTGGAGATCTTTTCAAAACCCTCATGTTCCTTTCGAACTTGAACAAGTTCAATTCTTCTCCCCCCCCCCCCCCCCCCACTGCCGGTTCAAGACTTTCCTCAAAGGAAAGGTTCTTCCAAGGTGTGGAAGGAAAATGGCTCCTAGTGATTTAATCACTTCTTCTCTCCCCATTTTTTTTTATTGCATTACTTGTGTGTTTTTGCCTTCTTTTTTTTGAGTCAATCTAGTTTTATGCATTTCTTTGCTTTGTTTATCATGTTTTTGTTGGTTATTTTCAGTTTGTTTTTTTTTTTTTTTTCATAAAAAAAATTGAAAATTTGAAAAATACAAAAATAGTGTGTTTGTATACATTGGTGCTTGTGCACCTTTGATGGCCAATGAAACAAAGTTTTCTGAACTTTGTATCTATTGTAGCTTAGATGAGCATCTCTATGCACAACTAAGCAAGTGAGCGCTATGGCTCTTTGTTTGTGATGAGTAAGGTTAAGTAATCTCTTGTACTTAACATGCATATCACTCTTTTTGACGGGAAAGAACAGAAAAACCTAAGAGAAAGGCATAAATAACCATCTCACCACTGTTGCCCGCCAAATATGAAATGACATTTGTATGTTTCAGCGTAGCAAAAGTGCAATGTCAATGACATCGGTATGCTTCAGCATAGTAAAAGTGCAATGTCAAAAAGCTTAACATAATTGGGTATTTCTTTCCTCTCTTTTTTATGCCCATGCATGGTTTGTTAAAAGAAAAATATGCAAAGAAAAATAAAAAGAAAAAAGATTAAAAGGCTTCAAATATGATTGCAAGCGTGTATTCTAGGAGATGTGGGAGTTATAGGATGTACCTCGAAGGTGATAGTCCCCATCAAGCAATTATGATCGTGTGTGAGTTAAATTGATTTACTTATATCTCAAATCGTTATAACATAGAGACACTTATGCAATCTTGCGATGTTCTCACACACAACACGCAATATTCTTTCCTACTTTTGATTTGGCCATCACAAGGTTTACATGTGTTAATGTATGCTCACTAAACCGTCTTAACTTTTTTTTGAAATATAAAATTGGTTAGACTTGTTTAGTGTGTGTGTATGTTTTGGGATCTATGTGCTTAATGTTTTTGTTGAGAGATGATTTTGAGAGCTTAAAATGTTGACTGGATTGTTAGCTGAGTTGCTTGTTTGATTGCATTCATGTCTATATTTTTCCCTTCTTTGGAAAATTGGTTTTAAGTAATCTAGACAGCTCCTCGACACCTCTCGACACTTGGCTTATCTATCGAGCTCTTCAGTTGCTTTTCATCACAATCTCGACACCTCTCAACAGCTATGTGGATCGATCAAGAATTCTTCTGTACCCTCGATAGCTCCTCGACAGATCCTCAATCCATCGATCTTCTTTGTGAAGAATTCTTTTGTTTGATCCTCGATAAATCCTCGATACCTGGCTCGACAGCTTGAAGATGCGTTTTAAAGCTCGATAGATCCTCGATATGTCTCGATCGATCGAGCTTTATGAGGTTTCTATATATATGCTTGTCGCGATTTTTGATCTCATTTCTTCGATCTCTCTCGACAGTTTCTCATCTCTCTCACTCCCAAACACTCTTAACTCAACCACTTCATCTTCCCTACTCCTTCCTTGATCCTTTGCTTGCATTTTCATAGGTATGATCTCTTTTCTTGTCTTTCTTCATACATGTTCATGCATTCTAACCTAGATTTTGGGATTTTTTTAAAAAAATTTGGGGTTTTTCGAAATTGATGAAGTTTTGGTGGAATTTTTAGGTTGGGTTATGATTATGTGATCTTAACACTTCATGCATTGCATCTCATGTGCATTATAACTATATTTTCATGCATTTAGATGTGTGTTATATGTGTTATCTAGTTGTGTGCTGGTAGGATTAGATTGGGCTGAGCCCATGATGCAATTACCTTTGCATGTCACATGTTCATGCATTCCCATGCATACGTCCTTTCTTTTCAATATATTTTGATATATTTGAAATGCTTGGGGTTTTTTTAGATTGTCTATGGTGTGGTGTTTGAGTTAACCAATTAAAACTGAGCACATCATTGGACTAATAATTAACTTTGTTTAAAATTAGGATAATTTTAGCTATTTTTAATCCGATTCTTAAAGAAAAAAAAGTTAATTTTAATCCAATCCAACTTCGTCAAATTGAAAAGTTTTGAAACCAACCCAACCCGACTAAAAAAAAAAAAAAAAAGAAAGAGAAATGCTATGTCTAGAACATTTTCACAAACAAATTCAAATTATAACCAATAATTTTTTGTAAAAATATTGTGGACGTAGCATTTCTAAAAAATTTGTCATAAATTGAATGTCAATTATGACAAAGTTGATTAAACCATGCTATTTATGACAATACCCCACTCGTAGGTAATAATAACTAATTCCCACTTAATTAGTTGAAGCTATTTAGGATACAATTTATTTTCTTGCAACGATACCAAACCGACAGCTCACACACATGCAATGAAACTTTGATTTAGAAAAATGCTACATCAGTGATGATGTTATTTTTTGGTAAATATGAAATTCCTCCGTCATCACTGATGATGTTATCAAAACTACATCATATTTTTATAATGCAACTTCTTCACCTCATAGTTCTCAATATCGTATGATATATATCTTATTGTATCCTATCGTATACAAAAAGTTTCATATTATAATAGCATATCATAAAATGATAGGCCAAGAATGTATTGACCCATTTCGTAAATTAACCAATTAATTAGCAAAGTGAATTAATTAGGTTCAATTACAGGCAATGTGTATGGTAGCACAAAAAAATCACCAAACAACTAAATGCAGTGGAAATTAAATTTGACACTAGTGATTTTTTTACAAATAGGAAAAACTACCGAGGCAAAACCCCACCAAGTAAATTTAAAGTCACCACTCCTGAGAATCCACTATTATCAAAACAAGCAGTTACAAGTAAAAGGAATCCCAGGACCTATTACCAACCTACAGTTGAACCCTTACCCCAATACACAATTGGATTTGTAATGTAGTGACAATATCTCCTTTTAATGCACGGTTCCAAGTACGTGATTAACCAATCAATGCATGGATCCCAACACGTGACTCACACACCAACTTGAGAAAGATGTTAGCTACAAAGTTCTTCAGTTCATTCAGACGATGAAGATCAAGAAGCTCTTTGGTTACAAAACCCATGGCACACAAACGAAGCAGCTTCTTCAAGAGAAAGATGAATTAGGGTAAATTGTCTACGATCACAATTTGAGTAAATAATCACTTTGCATTAAGTTGCATCACCTTTGACGGCCCTTAAAATAATCCTTATATATGTCTAGGTTTGTGTGAAAAGAAGCCCTACACAAAATACTTGGATATACGTGAAAAACAGATTTGAAAATCTGAATTTCATAATTCTTGATGGATACAGCTCCTGTCGAGAGCTGTCGATAATTATACATTAAATCTTGATAGATATATCTGTCGAGATATCTATCAAGCTTTAATCAACAGCACTTCTTTACTTGTTTCTTGGACAGACTTGCATGGCTTCAATACTAGACTTGAACTCTTGTTCCTTGAAGTATTAACACATCCTAGATATACTCAAATACAAGTAAAGTGTGTTTTGTTAAAGGATTAACCAATTCTATATGACATATGTCCTAACAAGTTCCACATATGTCCTAACAATCTCCCCCTTTGGCAATCTGTGACAAAACCACAACAAACAAATGAAGTATGAGAGAAGTCATAAAACACTAAACTCATTGTTAGGACATATGTAAATCATGTTAGGAACATATGTCAATATAGAATTGGCTAATCCTTTGACAAAACACACTTTACTTGTAATTGGATAGTTCTAGAATGTGTTTAATACTTCAAGGAACAAGGTTTCAAGTTCAAGTGTTAAAACCATGCAAATCTGTCCAAGAATCAAGTAAAAAAGTGCTGAATTTTAAAGCTCATCAGCTAGCTCAACAGATAGAATCTATCAAGGTTTAAAAGGCAGCTTTAGCCCGATGCTCGACAACTGCTCGATAGATAAGTTATCTATCGAGATTTATGAAAATCAGATTTTCAATTCTGATTTCCTTCCAATCTGTGAGTACATATTTAGGCTTTCTTTTCTCATAACTCTAAACATATATAAGGATTATATTAAGGGTCGTTAAAGGTGGCACAGTTGTGCGAGTGTGAAGCAAAGTCTTGTTCATGCAAATTGTGACCGGAGACAAAATTTGCTCTAGTTCATCTTTCTCTTGAAGAAGCTGCTGCGTTTGTATGCCGTTGGGTTTTGTAACTAAAGAGATTCTTGATCTTCACTGTATTGATGAACTAAAGAAATTTGTAGCCAACACCTTTCTTAAGTTGGTGATTAAGTCACATACTAAGATCCACACATCTATCGGTTAGTCACGTATTGGGAGCCATGCATTGAAAATTAAAGATTGTCACTACAGAACAAGTCCAATTGGGTATTGGGGTAAGAGTTCAACTGCAAGTTTGTATAAGGTGCTGGGATTCCTTTACTTGTAACTACTTGTTTTAATAATAGTGGATTCTTGGGAGTAGTGACCTTTAATTCACCCGGTAGGGTTTTGCCTCGGTGGTTTTCCCCATTCGTAAATAAATCACCTGTGTCAAATTTAATTTCTACTGCATTTAGTTATTTGGTAATTTGTTTGTGCTACCATGCATTTTGCATGTTAATTGGATTAATTAATTAACTTGGCTAATTAATCAATTAATTTATCACAATGGGTCAATACATTCTTGGCCTATCAAGTGGTATCAGAGCAGGCACACTTTGATTAGGATTAATATTTGTTGTGTGATCCATTGACCTCTGTTTGTCATGGATAGAGGACAGTCATTCATTATACCTCCTTTATTTGATGGCATTAACTATGCATACTGAAAAGTGCGCATGAGAGCTTTCTTGTAGTCTTTGGATGAGAAAGTGTGGCAAGCTGTGGAGATAGACTAGACCAAGCTGAAGGAAGCGCTGGCCAATTGGGATGATGCAAAGATTAAGGAGGCAAATTTCAACAGCAAGGTATTGAATACTTTATTCAGTGCGGTCACAAATGAGGAGTTTAAGAAGATATCCTCCACTAAAACTGCAAAGAAAGTATAGACCATTCTCCAAACACCCTATGAAGGAACCAAGGCAGTAAAGGACTCGAAGCTTCAGAGGCTCACTAAAAGCTTCGAAGAGATCAAGATGCAGGAGGATGAGTCGTTTGATGAGTTCTATGCCAAGCTCAAGGACATAGTGAACTCAGCCTTTAATCTTGGGGAAACCATTCCCAAACCCAAGATTGTGAGAAAGGTGCTCAGATCTCTACCAGAGAGATTTCATGCCAAGATCACCGCTATTGAGGAATCAAAGGACACCGAAAAAATTATTTTGATAGAGCTAGTTGGCAATCTGCAGACCTATGAGTTGGGTTTGATAAGGATTGGGAAATCAAGTAAGGGTAAGGGCATGGCACTGAAGGTCAAGAGCAGTGACACGAATGAGTCTTCAGACGATGAAGATTCTAAAATGAAGTCCTACATCATCAGGCTATTCCAGAAGTTCATGAAGAATGCCAATGGGAAGGGCTTCGACAAGGACCATAGGCAATCTAGTTCTTCTCAGTTTAAGAGTCAAGACAAAGGGAAGAAGGATGCTAGGGATGGCGGTCAGTACACTATTCCCTTAGGACCTAAGTGTTTTGGGTGTCAAGGCTTTGGACACATGAAATAGGAGTTCCCTACATATCTCTAGAGTTTTAATATTGGAAGACTGTCTGTATGTACCTAATGTTCGTAGGAATTTAATTTCTGCAACTTATTTAGGTAAGCATGGATATTGTGTTATCTTGAAAGACAATATTGTAATAAGAAGGATAAAATGTTTATCTGTTCTAGCAATATTGTGGATGGTCTTTATATTTTAACTCCTGATAAGCATGAATTATACAATTCTGAATTAGATAGTAGCTCTCATGTAAAATCATTAAAGAGAAAGTTTCCTTCTACTAGTGATGCATATCTTTGGCACTTACGTTTGGGTCATATTAATTTAAATAGGATTCAAAGACTAATCAAAGATGGACTTTTACAGCCCATGGACTTTGATGGATTTTCGATTTGCGAATCTTGTTTGGAAGGTAAAATGATCAAACGATCTTTTAATACAAAAGTTAGAAGAGCCCAAGAGTTGCTTGAATTAGTTCATACAGATGTATGTAGTCCTATGTCAACCCAAGCAAAAGGAGGTTATGACTACTTCATCACTTTTATGGATGATTACTCAAGATATGGTTATGTGTACCTAATAAGAAAGAAATCTGAAGCCTTTGAAAAGTTCAAAGAGTTTAGGGTTGAAGTTGAGAATCAATTAGGTAAACGCATAAAGGCCATTCGATCTGATCGAGGTGGCGAATGCCTTCTTGGGGATTTCAAGGATTACCTAATTCAGAATGGGATTGTATCCTAGTTGACTGCACTTGGAACTCCTCAACAAAATGGTGTACCAGAGAGAAGGAATAGGACTCTTTTGGAAATGGTTAGGTCCATGATGAGTTACTTAACTTTGCCAATTTCTTTTTGGGGGTATGCCTTAGATACAACAATATATCTTTTGAATTTAGTTCCATCAAAATCTGTTCCCAAAACACCCATGGAATTGTAGAGTGGGAGTAAGCCTAGTATGAGATATCTCCACATTTGGGGTTGTCTAGCACATGTGCTAAAGGAGAAGCCTGATAAGTTGGAACCAAAATCAGAAGTATGTTTGCTTGTGGGTTATCCAAAAGATACTAGGGGTTATTTATTCTATAATCAAAATGATAACAAAGTTTTTGTTAGTACAAATGCTAAATTTTTAGAAAATGACTATATGAATAATTTTACTCCTAGAAGTAGAGTTTTTTTGGCTGAAATAAATGAACCTGTAATAGAACAATCGATGCATGAAACTAGGGATAATGTGGGTCTACTAGATACACCATAAGATATTACTCATGAGATGACTAGTATACAGATGCTTCGTCGTAGTGGGAGAATTGTTCGGCCTCCTATAAGATTTATAGTTTTGGGAGAAACTTATGAAGCTATCCTAGAAGAGGCTGAATCGGATCCCTACACTTATGAAGAGGCAATGAATGATATAGATATACATCATTGGGTTTAAGCTATGAAATCTGAATTGGATTCTATGTATTCCAATCATGTACGAGATCTTGTAAAGGCGCCTAACAATATTAAACCTATTGGTTGCAAATGGGTTTACAAGAGGAAGAGAGGGATAGATGGAAAGGTTGAAACCTTTAAAGCAAGACTAGTGGCAAAAGGGTATACAAAAAAAGAAGGTATTGATTATGATGAAACTTTTTCGCCAGTAGCCATGCTTAAATCTATCAGAATTCTCTTATCCATTGCTGCTCATTATGATTATGAGATTTGGCAAATAGATGTCAAGACTGCATTTCTTAATGGCAATCTTGAAGAAGAGATCTACATGATGCAACCAGAAGGTTTCATAGCAAAGAACCAAGAGCATATGGTATGCAAGTTGAAAGGTCCATTTATAGACTTAAGCAAGCATCTAGGTCATGAAACATCAGGTTTGATCAAGCAATCAAATCATTTGGTTTTGAACAAAATCTTGATGAACCATATGTGTACAAAAGACATCGAGACAAAGTAGTAATGTTCCTAGTAATTTATGTTGATGATATTCTACTCATTGAAAATGATGTAGGGGTAATGTCATTGGTAAAGGTTTGGTTGTCAAGCCAATTTGAAATGAACGACTTGGATGAAGCTAACTTTATTCTAGGGATCAAGCTTTAGCGAGATCACAAGAATAAGATGTTAGGTCTATCACAAACTGGGTATATAGATAAGGTTCTAGAACGGTTAGCATGTAAAACTCCAAGAAAGGATTACTTCCTTTTAGACAAGGAGTTCCTCTGTCTGATAACCAAAGGCCTAAGACTCTTGAGGAAGAAAATATAATGAGAAAAGTTCCTCATGCTTCTGCAGTGGGAAGTCTCATGTATGTCATGCTATGTACTAGACCAGATATCTATTATTCAGTTGGCATGGTCAGCCGATATCAATCAAATCCAGGACTTATACATTGGTAAGTTATAAAGCATATTCTCAAGTATCTATGGAGAACGAGAGATTATATGCTTGTTTACCATAGTGAGGATTTGATTCCCATTGGTTATACATATTCATATTTTCAATCAAATCTTGATTTCAAAAAGTCCACTTCAGGTTGTGTGTTCACCTTGGGAGGTGGAGCCATAAGTTGGAGGAGTGTTAGGCAATCGTGTATTGCGGACTCCACCATGGAAGCTGAATATATTGCTACTTGTGAGGCAGAAAAGGGAGCAGCTTGGCTCAAGAAATTCCTTTCTAATCTTGGTGTTGTGAGAATGGAGCAAGTTTCCATCACATTGTTTTGCGACAATAATGGAGAGGTTGCACAATCCAATGATCTAAGGGATCATAAGAAATGAAAGCGCATTGAGAGAAAGTACCACATTATTCGAGACATTGTTGCTCAAGGAGATGTAGTAATAGCAAGGCTTCAAGTTCAAGTAATCTAGCAAGGCTTTAAGTTCAAGTAATCTAGCAAGGCTTCAAGTTCAAGTATTAAAGCCATGCAATTCTGTCCAAGAATTAAGTGAGAAAGTATTGTTCATTAAAGCTCGACAGCTAGTATCTATTGAGGTTTAAGAGAGTTGTTCAACTTATGGCTCGACAGCTAGGGTATCTGTCGCGGTTTATGAAATTCAGATTTTTTGTTCTGTTTTTCATCCAATCCGTGAATGTATGTTTGGGCTTTCTTTTCTCACAACCCTAGACATATAAAATGATTATTTTAAGGGCCGTCAAAGGTGACACAAGTTGCACAAGTGTGGAGCAAAGTTTTATTCATGCAAATTGTGACCGAAGACAGAATTTGCCCTAGTTCATCTCTCTCTTGAAGAAGCTGCTATGTTTGTACACTGTAGGGTTTTGTGATGAATGAGCTTCTTGATCTTCATCGTGTGATGAACTGAAGAACTTTGTAGCCCACATCCTTCTCAAGCTGGTGATTAAGTCGCGTATTGAGATCCGCGCAATTAGTTTGTCACGTAATGGGAGCCATGCATTGAAAATGAGAGATTGTCAGTACAGAACAAGTCTGATTGGGTATTGGGGTAAGGATTCAACTATAGGTTGGTATAAGGTACTAAGATTCCTTTACTTATAACTGCTTGTTGTGATAATAGTAAATTCTAGGGAGTAGTGACCTTAAAATCACCCGGTAGGGTTTTTACCGTGTTGGTTTTTCCCATTTGAAAACAAATCACCGTGTCAACTTTATTTTCCGTTGCATTTAGTTTTGAAAACTCGGATTTGTGTTAAAAACACAAGAGCTGTTTAGACCCCAAATTAAAATATTACGGCTCGGTTGGTTCTACTCGAACTTATCTAAGTGTGGAACAAGAGTAAATGAAGCGCAATACAACACTTTTTGCATGGAATAAAGCTAACATAAAACATAGTTGTAAATCACAACTTTACAAGTTTAATTGGTGATTTGTTTGTGCTACCACGTATTTTGCATGTTAATTTGTTTAATTAATAAACTTGGCTAATTAATCAATTAATTCATCACAAAAGATCAATACATTCTTGGCCTATCAAGAGAGAGAGAAAGAGAGGGAGGGAGGGAGAAACAACCTTTCTGTGATAGAAAACTATGCAAAGAATGGAAGTGAGAATAACAAATTTATAGAAGATGTTGTGAATATGAAGAGACAAAATAAAGGAAAATGAATGGAAAGATTAATAGTGACATTAAGGATAAGGGTAGTAGGGAGATGAAAAGGTAAGGGAGGGAAAGATGAAGAGACACAATAAAGAAAGATTTAAAGCGATATTATGGTTGAGGGTAGTGGGGAGATGAAAAGGTAAAGACATGAGAATAGTTAAAGAAAGTGCAATTATTAAAAAAAGTAAATGTTAAAAAACAATTATAGGAAAACTGGTAAGAAAAAGGATAATGACATAGATGCTAATGTGACTCAACATGAGCACAGTAACATTCAACGCTACGCTTAAGGTTGGAGAAAGTGTAAATGTTAAAAAAAGTGAGTAAAATTCAATTTATTTAAATTTATATAAAATACTATATGTTTAATTAAAAAAAGAAAATATAAACAATCTAATTTTATGGAGGATGTGATTGAGTTTAAATATTGAATAAAATAAGGTGAAAAGATTAAAAAAGTATATATATATATATATATATATATATATATATATATATATAACAATGAAAACCAAATTACCCAAATCATATTATGTAATAGAATAATATATATTATATTCTTATATATTATCTCCTTTAATTTTTTTATAACTCAATAGTATAATATTTAACAATCAAAGAGAACAAAAAAAAAAAACTTAAAACACAAAACTAAATCGTACCAACCCAACGTAGAGTTATAACAAACACAAAAATTTATCAACTATGAGATGAGTTCAAGTTACACTTGGTGTAACTCTTTAGAGTTATACCTTTTTTAAACTGTTGGATTTAAGTAGATCCAACGGTTAAAAAAAAATCATCATTATTACAAATATTCTTATTAAGATCTCGTTAATTACCTTCATTTATTACATTTTAAACTTATCTCTAAACCCAAAAATGTTTGACATCTGATTTTCTCTCTCCCTACTTTTCTCTCTCTCTGTCTCCTCCACTATTGCCCCTCCACCATTGTTCCATTTCTACATGTCGCCAGCAGGAGAGAGAGAGAGAAAAAAAAAAAAAAAAAAAAAAGGCGAACAATGAGCAAGGTAGATAGAGTAGGTAAGTGTTTTGTGGCTGTACTTGCACGCTGCAGTTCATAATTTCCATAAGTGTTAATTATTTCCACAATCCAAATAAAGCATTATTTGTCTTGTTCTCATTTTTTTCTACGCCCAGCATTAAAATTTCTTCGATTGAATGCAACTGTCCTATTGTCCGATGATTGTCATGGAAATCCAAGGGAATAGAAAGAGAGGTGTGTTGTAGCTAGGCTGAAGTCATCTTTTAACATTGTGATTAAAAACATGATTTCAATAACGTAGGACTGTGTGTACGGCGAGTGTAAGAAATAATGTAGGACTCTCATTAGTCGGACAAAATGGGCAATTAGCCATATTTATGGAAGAATATAGTTAGTAGGCACTGTTTCAGAAGTTAATAGAATACTAACATCTCGACTCTTAGAGAGTCGATTTTGAGGCTATAAATCGTCTCTTAGATAGTCGATTTTCGTGGGTTGATCAGATCTGATGTGGCGATTTTCCACGTGGCGGCCACCTGGAAATCGAGTTTCTAAGAGTCGATTTATATATCGACTCTTAAATACTCGGTTTCCAGGTGACGTGGACATGTCACTTGAACCACCTGGAAATCGAGTGTTTGAGACTCGATTTCTAATAGGGGTTTTTCAAATTAACCCAAGTCCAGCCTCTCGCACAGACCAGACCTCTCTCTCGCGCCTCTCTCCACTCTCTGTCACTCACCCTCTCACTGTCGCAGACCTGTCGCGGCTCTTCACTCTCTGTCACTCACTGTCCCTCTCACGCCTCTTCACTCTCCCTCTCGCGCCTCTGTCCACCTTCTCACTCGCAGCTGTCACGGCTCTCCACCCTCTGACTCGCCCCCTAAGCTGTCACTCAGCCTGCCATAGTCTCCACTCTCAAGCACTCTCTCCACTCTCACTCAGTAATCAGGTATGTTTTTCTTCTTAAGTGTGTGATTTTTTTATGTGGGTTAGTGGTTTTTGTTCGAAAATCATGATTGAACTGATTGTTGAATAGAGAGTAATATGTTGTTCACATTCACAAATTTCTGTTCACAATTATTGCATGATTGACATTGTCATTGGAAGACTAGTCAATGTGGAACATGTGCACCTTCAAATATGATACAATAAAAAGGTTGATGGAAAAATGCATTCATGGATTATCACGGAATGATGATTTGCACTTTCCTGGGTTAAGAACTTACAAAGGCCACTCACAATGTGTGTGCAGTTTTAGATCTTGTCAGGACCCTAGGTCTGTTGGGTTTGTATAACAATTCATCTAGCTGCCGAAAAAATTAATTTGTTTGAGCTCTATTCTTTTGTTGTTCATTATTAATAAAATGGGGGTCTGGAGTATGGTTGAAAAAGGTGGGCTTATTGCTGAGGCTTTTAGCAGTTTATTGTGAAAAAAATTAATTAAATGTAGTGTTCGGGGTAAGATTGAAAGAATTTAGGGGTTTCAGGAATAGCAGGGAGTTTGAGTGCGAAAGTGTTGAAATTAGGTTGAATTCAACCAGTAGAGTTCTGAATTTCGTGTATATGTGGCACTCAACTTGCCATGTGCGCTGCTGGGTCTGCTATGTTGGAATTTAGCTGTTGAAGAGCTGGATTTTCGTAGCCATACTGCCGAAGCCAATGAGTTTTAAGTTTTAAAATTGGAAATAGAGTCTGCAAATTCATATCTTTATGAACTGAATCTCAACTACAGTAAGTCTAGAAATGAATTCCTTTTATGACTGAGACCTAACCATAATGAGTCAAGAAACATCCAACCAAGTCATGAGCCAATATCTTGACTTAACACACCTAGCTTGTACATACAATTCCACGACCTTTGATTTGGTCCTCAAAACCATCTGGTAGCTAAAAAGTATCCCCATCCACCAAAATATTTTGATTTCTTAGAGCCCAAAAGAATAGCAACCCGGATAGTTCTAACCTATGAGCCAACTTTTCCTGGTCCTCTTGACTTGGTTTCACTTTACTTCCAGGTGCTACATAAACCACAGACCTATCTTGTTTGTCTAACCACTCAACAATTGTATCCTGAGTGTCATCTTTGTTGTTTGCCCAAACTTGTATTTTGGGGGGCAATAAGCCAACCAGAACCATAGGTTTTTGGTGGAGCTCTTTTAGGAGGTTCAGCCACTGAGATTTGAGCTCCATGCAACTGCAGAAAATAAGCATTCAGTCCCTAAGATCAATGGCCCCAAAATAGTCTCAATGGAGATATCTTTGAACATTTCAAAAAATTTCTTGCCCTTGTAGAGTCAAAACATCGCCTTGGTTGGAAAGGTTACCCACTTGGAAAGGACAATCAAGTCCTCTCACTTAGTTGCTGGTTTGTAATTGGTCATTATCTCTGGAGTAGATGAACCAAAGAAAGAAATGGAACATGCATTGAGATGCCTATTTTAGCAGCTATTGGCGGTAACTAGCGAGGAAATAAATTATAGATAATACTTATCAAAAAAAAAAAAGTAGATAATCCAATTAGGAGTAGAAATTTCAAGGAACCAAGCCATAGCTTCTTGGAGACCCTTTCAAGGTGTGAGATTTTGAGTTGTCGGATGTCAATGGTAGCCTTTTTGTTGTCAGAGAGTTATTGACATGTTTCATTTTGGCAGTTAAAGTACTGAATTTCATGTCACTTTATTCCGTGCTTTAATTTCAGAATTGTGCAGCTAAAAATATCTGGAAAATGTGCAACTGTTCACCAAATTCAGTGGCTAAAGTTCACCAAAATTGGTGCTTAACTACCAGTTCCCACTTGAGCGAATTTGGTTCTTTTAACTACCAGAAGTGTGGCATTTTCCCTCCCCTCACATAATAATTGAGTACCAATTGAGCACATAATTTGGCACTTACAGTGCCAAATGCAGTTTCATTTCGACACTTCCAAGGCTGAATTTCACACTATTTCTTATTTCTTTAGATGCAGCTCCAAATTCTTAGTTTATTTTATTTTTTACAATAAATTGCCAAATGCCTCTACTTGCTGTTTGCAATCCCCTCCTCCACTGAAGGGGTAAAAAGCTGGGGAAAAAAAGAAGAAGAAAGAAATCAAGGGAAAAGTATCAAAAGGTTGGCTGAATTTAATTTGTTGTGGTTAACTAGTACGTGTAGCTTATTGAATCTACGTAATAATATATATTTCTTGGAGTTCTTTTGTATTTGCACTGGACACTCTGCTCCTCCAGATGACAGACTATGGGTGGATATCCTTGATCTATATCTAAGGCAGCCTTTTCTGTATGCCAAATTAAGGACCATAAGCCAAACTAATTAGGTTGTGTTGAGGCTACAATATAAGGAGACTGCACAAGTTGCAACATATGCCTGTAATTGTAAGATATTATTAGACTTGTGAATATATGGGAGACATGTTCCACATTGGCATGTCCGACAAAGCTTGAGAGGAATGTATCTTCATTTCCTGTATGGTTGCTCTGATACTTGTATTTTCTTCTTTGTTGCAAAAATTTACTAATGTGAGTGACTGCCCGTGTAGTCTTATGAACTATATGTAGCCATGTCCCATAGAAAAATCATCAACCTCCTTATTGAGCTTATCCCTTTCAGCACATAGCTCCTGAACTTTCTCAATGGTCAAGCTTCCAATTGCCATGGCCAGTAGATACTCATAATCACTGATCTGTACCCCATTACTACTGCTGTCAGCAAGAGATTTCACTTCTGTTTCTTCTGTATCATCAATGGCACCAGCAACTTCTGGCTCAACAGCTTTAGTTTTCTTTGGAAAAGGAGTGAACCCTTTTGTTTGCAACTCAACAAACAGATCAGCTCTCTTCCTATTACTTACAATGATCTCTCCCTTCACAACTGCAACGATAAACCTAACCTTGTTTTCCAACTTCAACAACTCCATTTCACGTTTGTTCAGTAGAAATTTCTGCATAAAATACAAAAATTGCAATTAATAATTGTTTCCCTAAGAAATGGCTGAAATTATTGAGTATCAGTTCTACTCTTTTGCTATGAGCATAAGTGAGCTCACCTTTCTTTTCTCATAAAATTCAAGTCTTAAATGAAAAAATTCTTCAAGAACTGCAGGAGGGAAAATCACAAGCACTAAATGTGTTATCATGGAATTTATATCGGTAAATTAATGTAAAGAACTCCAATTTCTCTCACATACTTTGGTCTGGGTTGTCATACTTCTTAATCACGCCTGTTGGGTCAAATAGGTGCATATTAGTTGTGCTAATTGTAGTTTGCTCTAACAAGAAGCTATGCTCTTCATTCATTAGAACCTACCAAAGCTCTGTTTGAGAATGAAATAAAAACAGAATAAGAGAGGAAATTAATAATATGCCAACGATATTGCAAATAAATTTCCAAAAAATGAAACCTAAATTATGTGAAAAGATAAAAGTTGGTAATAATTGAGATAGTTACCTTTCCTTTTCTAATAGTTTGCTGCATAATCGACTAACCAGCTAGGTTTGAAGAAACATGCACTCTTAAGCTTGCCAGCTTCAGTATTCAATACTCCTCTGGCCTCGGCTAAAATCCAATCACTGATAAACTCACCATACATGATGAAAGGGAAAAATGAATAGTTCATTTGTTTGGCTACCACTTTAAGCATTAACTATGATCTTAACCCAAGGCAACCCGCAATCTAACAATTTTTATAGTTAGACAAATATGGTACGTTGATTTTTTCAATAAATTATAGGAACAACTTCCAGTTAATTAAGAATGATTGATTCATTGTACAAATTGAAATCAAGGCCAAGTGCAGCACCAATTAATATGCATTTGTTTTTCTTTTTGTTTTCAATGTCTATTACGTGCTAATTGCTTATAATTCTTGTGCAGTATGGCTGCTGCAAATGCTGGACAGATTGACTACACACAGCCTGGTCCCATTGACCAGTCGGTGTTGACGTTGCAGGCCAACCATCGGTCAGAAGCTATTTGGAATGGGCAGATAAAGCACAACACTAAATATGCCAACGAATGTACACACATTTGATTCATACAATGTACACGCACTTGTTGTCATATATTAATCCATGGTTTTGTTCTGTGCAGGATCCAGGGTCTCTTAAATGCCGTGTCCGTACTGAAGAGTTCTCCGATCGAGAGCCAATGGTGGACGACCGAGTCATTGACATCATTAAGGCACTCGGTTTGGAGGGACTCCTTAGGACCCCGGGTAGAGAGATTGACCACGGCCTGATAACGGCCTTAGTGGAGCGATGGCGGCAGGAGACTCACACCTTCCACATGCCACATGGTGAGGTCACCATCACATTGCAAGATGTGGAGGTTCTTCTCGGGCTTCCTGTTGACGGCGAGGTCATTACAGGGAGCACGCAGAAAGAATGGGAGAATGTGTGTGAGGAATTTCTTGGCTTCAGACCTGTAAATAATCAGAGAAAGGAACTTCATGGCCAGAGGATTCTTATCCAACGGCTTTTGGAAGCTGTTGCCAATCCATTGCCGCCTAATGCCACAGAGGATCAGTTGCATAAGTACGCACGATGCTACATCCTAGCGCTACTAGGGGACACAATCTTCATGGACAAATCCGGCGATAGGGTGCATCTAATGTGGGTGCAGCAGTTGGAAGACCTTCGCAATCCACGAAGGTACAGCTGGGGAAGTGCTTGCCTTGCATGGTTGTACCGAGAGTTATGCAGGGCAAGCGATAAGAAAGCAAATCAGATTGGTGGGTGTTTGCTGTTGGTCCAGTATTGGGCATGGGCCAGGTTCCCATATTTGTGCCCGACAGTTGAACATGGCCCGCCAGCGGATGCTTATGGTCCTCCAGTTCGTGGTCCACTGTCCCTGAAGTAAGTCTCTACCTCATACACGTCATGTAACTTCAATTTATTTTTTTTAAAAGCTTCTAGGAATTATTTAAGTCTATATTAAACAATTTGAAATAGAGGTTATACACTATAATTTTGTGTCAAATTTTCTAAATTATATCAGTTAATATGATCCCTTGTTCTGGATTGTAGGTGGTTGTGGGTCCCAAACAAGAAAAACAGGCCCGCCCACATCTTCCTGGACAGGTACCGCGAGCAAATAGCTTCAATGTTGTCAAGCCAGGTATGAAAATGCCTTATTTAACATGTTTAGGAACAAGATATAGGTTTGGTGAACTTTGACATATAAGCATTGTTGCCTAATGTGTTGCTTGTTTTTTGGCTGTCGTAGGTGGTGTGGCAGCCTTATGAAGCTGAATTCGAGGACCTTCCGCCGTGGTGCGTTGCAGGGAGGGCCGTGTGGACGGCAACGGTGCCACTTGTATGTTTCCACCTAGTAGAGAAACATACACCGAATCGTGTCGTTCGTCAATTCGGGATGATCCAAGAAATTCCCCGTAATGTTGACACCGATACAGTGCTTCATGCCATTGATTTGAGGGGGAAGGTTGGTGTTGATTGGATGCGGAAACATGCTGCGCATATTACAGAGTGGGGTAATCGCCTTCAACAGCGTTGTGAAGCAGTGCTTGGTGATATGCCTCCACAACACGAGTACTTCGATTGGTACAAAAGGGTAACTCGGAGGTTCATCAATGTCCTCGGTGCTAGATTGATTATAATGGTAACTTTTCTATCTGTTGAATTTTTAATTAGCATTTTGTCTACTCTATAACTTGCAATTATTACTAGCAGAACCAATTCAAAACTAATGTTTATTTTATTATCGATTGAATTACTAATATACCTGGTATTGCATTACTAATATACCTGGTTTTTTCATGTCAGATTGAAGGATATGCCCGTTTGTTGAGGCGTTACCCAGTGGGCACCGAGGACCACAAGGACATTACTGATGTGCTAAATGCAGTGCAGGAAATTGGCCGTGTACAAGCTCCTATCCCTGAGGCCCTGAATGAGGAGGCAGCTACTCCTGCGGCAGCGCCTACTCAAAGCCCAAGCACAAGCAGAGCTCTTGTCGGACGTGGGTCTCGTTCGTCTGTTGCTACCCCGAGAGTTGTCCCTACCCCCGATCCCCACCCATCCACCCCAAATCCATCCCCTAGCCCCACCATCCCCTCACCCATCCCACATCCATCCTCTAGCCCCACCACCATCCCTTCACCCACTCCACATCCATGTCCTGGGTCTGACATCCGTCCACCCACCCCACGGTCATTTCCTGAGCTGTCACCCATTCCTTCCTTTGACCTGGGTCTTGATCTAACCCCGCCTGCCATGCACCCGCAGCCACCCTCCCACAGTACATCCACTGGCCCTTCTTCGGGCATTGACCCACCCCGTGTTCACGTTGAGCAGCCTGTTGGGTTACCTGCAAAGGCAGGAGGTCGGCCGAAACGCATAGCAAAGGCACCTCCTTGTGGGACAGGAGGGCACAAACATGGACACAATGTTGGGCCTAAGGCATCTGACGAAGGACATGCAAGACCTCCTCCTCATTATACGCGACGGCGTAGGGTTCAAAAAAGGTAATTGGACACTGAACTGAGACACAAATTTCGTTGTTATATAGGCACGTACTTCATATATTTGTCTTATGTTTATTATTGGTTGTGTTTCTGTGTTTTGTGTGTATGGCAGGGAATGACGTGTGGAGGATGTGCAGCTAGTGTGAAAAGAATTCTAGAAAGTACAATTGATTTGTAAGCAACTTTGACACATGTTTAACTTTTCGACAATTACTGTGGTTTTGTTTGACAAGCTCTTTTCCCTTGAGGCAAGATTCAAATGGATAGTTCTTGCTGCCTTCATTCAAGTTCTTTCACATTCATCATCCAATATAGTTCATGCTTCTTACATCATTCAAGTTAATCGTTTTGTTGCCAGTGACATGTTAACCGATAGAACATGTGTCTTTTCAATTTTGACTTGTTAAAAGATCTAGTGTAATTTATGTTTTCTTTATATTGATTAGTGTTTAAGGATGGAGGCAAAGAAGGAAAGAAAAAAGACCCAACTTCTTCATCTGTCAAGTGTTTTTTCATTCGTATGGAGTCAATTGAAAAGGTTTATGAAGCAAGGTCTTCATTCATGCATGCACATCGATAGCCTAGTGTGGCCAATTATATGGCTAGGTATGTTGACAATCCAATGAGTCTTTTGAGAGCCATATCTAAGAATTTTTTATAATGATTTGAAAGTTACTTTTACTGTGAAGTCAGGTTTTCTCTAATCTTGTCCAAGACTACAAAGGTAGAAGTTGATCAAAAACTGGTGTTTCCTTCTCTTTTTGAGCCTTTACTAGTGTGTGTGTGTTTATTTTGGGTTTGGAATTCATTCCCATTTCAATTATTATTTGTTTTCCAGCCTTTGCTAATCCAGTTTCGTCTCTTTAACAATGGTTGTGCTGTTAAGGGAACCCTTTTGGTCAATAAAAAGGTACTTTCTTTTTCATACTCAATTGTCTATTTCCTTATATTTGTATTGCTTTGTTTATTCAAAGTATAAAAATTAGGTTCATTTACTCCAAAATGGACTATTTATATTATCAGCAAAAATAATTTGATTTCTCAAACTTGATACTTATGAGCTTGTACACGAACATAGCTTGGTTTGTTCACAACCCATTTGGTTGATGACCTTATCATTGGATTTTTATTGGAACAAAATATTTTAATGGCCCAGAACATTTTGACTTGGGACATTAGTGGAACATATTAGAAAATACTTCAACATGACTCTAATGTTGTTGGTTTTAGTTGAATTGTAAAATATGAAAATTATGGTTAAAAGAGAAGAAAGAGGAAGAGAAGTTAGAGAGACAGAGAAAAGAGAGAAAGGTTAGCACATATTTATATTACTGCGATATGGCAAGATTACTAGAATACTCCTCGCTAATGTGTAATAACAAGCGAATGGAAAAAATAACAACAGTAACTCTAACAGTTTAACCATGTATCAACTATGTGTCTCACTTGTGAAGATATCTAATTTTAGATTACTTTGATTAAATATTATTTTTGGCTGCTATAGTGCTAGTGGAAATCACCTCTGACTTCTGTTTAATACTCGCACGATGAAAAGTTCTTATAATTCAGTATCATTCAACCTCCAACTTGCAGCTCTGTGTCTAATAATTTTGTAAAATTTAGCTACTTATACTCTAATGTTAGTGTAATACATTATGCTTCTCACTTCAGTGTAAAGAATTCTGGTTTCGGCTTTCGTATCTAATATGTTCTGGTTATTAAATGTCCTAAATGACTGCAATGATTGGCTGGTGATGCTCTTTATTATTATCTATTTTGAAGTTTTATGCTCTCTGTAGTTAATGTGGGACTTTTTTGGTTTCCTATTGTTGGTTTCCTATTGTTTCTGACGGTGTGGGACTTTTTTTTTTTCTTTCTTTTTTCTCTTTCTGAATCTCTCTACTACATTTAGGGCCATTTGATTGATTTTTTTTTGAATAGTATGATTCTTTTTTTGTATATCAGTTTTTGTCTGTTAAAACATATAAGAAACAAAAAAAGAGAATTAATGAATTAATGTATCGGAAAGAGAAATTGGATATGAGGCTTTCCATTGTAATTTATGAATGGTTAAAGCATCTCCGTTGGTTGCTACGAAAATGTATGAGAAGGAAGTAATTTTAGTTTTCAATCTCATGGTTTTGTTGATATGCTTAGTGTATCTTTGGTTCCTAAGAGAAAATGTTTGGTTGAGTTTCTTGTTATTGTGATAAAGTTCTATTTCACGTGTTGGAATTTTCAGCAATCGCCCTGACCTTTCACTGTCATGTAGCCGTATGGGAGAGCCCGTGGCATCAGTGCTTTACAGCCCAGTTAATTGATGCAGTCTACCAACGCACTGTGAAGACCCTCATGCCCACCTGCAACATGTATTGACGTGGGGCTTTGCTCTGCTGCCATTGGATACAGACTTTGATTCGCCGCTTCGTAACACCTTCAGATTTTGGGAGCACTGGTTAGCATTCATGGTCCTAACCATATTGGCTTGAATTTGGGTGATAGTTTTATGAATATATGGCTAAATGAATAAATTCTTGAATATTTATTTATCTATTAGTATATGTTAAATATGTTTATCAGAGTGGAGCTCTTTCTTCGTGTGTTTGTGTTTCTGTGTAATTTTCTATGAGTAATTTTTTTCTTTCTAATTTGCTCTTTGATGTTTGATCTTTTTTTTTTTTTTTTTCTTATTTTTTTTTTAATTCAGGAACAGCATTTGTGAATATTCTACTTGTTACAAATTTTTAGAGAGAGACTATGTGAAGTCTAAGAAGAGTGTGATTTCCATGTGCCGTGGTTCCAAGCAGAAACCTTATGAGATAGGTTTCATCATGGCCGTTGAATTTGGGAGATAGGACAGTAACATCATTTCAATTTTGCTTGAATTATTGGGCTTTGATGATTTAATTGGATTCAAAAGTTCTGTGGAAGAAGAATGTCAGGATATTGATGAGGCAAGCTTGTGGTATGGGAGGAGAATTGGGTCAAAGATGATGGGATTTGAAGAGAAGACAGCCCTCATGACTGCTTTGTGATTTCTCTTGGAATTTCATGTTTCTCTCTCTCTAACTCCTTTGGTTTTGCTTCTGCAATTAAAGAAGTTACAAATACTCACTTTCGGACAGTTTGGATTTTGTGCAAAAACATATGAAACCTTTATTTGGTAATGCTTGACAGAAAATTAAGCTGGAATTGTGAAACTGTTACTTGTAGTGTTGAGAAATAGTGTTTTTTTTTTCTTCTTCTTGAATTTTAAAGTTCATAGATGGTATACTTTCCCTTTTTGGCTATTCAAAATTCTTAGTGAGCTGCTTTAAGCCTTTTTCTGTTGTCACATTACTTAAATATTTTTTCATTTTTTCTGTTGGCACTTAAACTGTACCAGCCTTGTGATTATATCATGAATATGAATGCAAATATTTGAATACGTAGAGCATGATTTGTTGAGATGAGTGGCGTTTGAATGCTATTTTTATGTTTAGTACCTGTTTTTTAATGGTTACAATGTACCATCTAGCAAATAATGGTTACAATGTTTGGTGGCTTGTAATGGAGAATTCCAGCGTGGTAAATTTGGCTATTCCAAGGCAATCTTGCTCAGAAATTGGAGGCCCTTCAGTGTTATGTGCAGTGAATCCTGCAACTCTAGGCTCTAGTACAGAATCTGAAGTGGGATCAAGCAGTCAACAAAGTAAGGTAAGGCAGGGTTTATGCTTGCAAGTATCAACTATGTAACTTGGCTTTAATGATAATATGCCTTTTTTGTCGTGTATAAATGTCCCTTATATTTTCTTCCAATTGTTTTTTTCTCTCTTTTGTGATAAATTTTTCTTTTAGTGTTTCATACTTCCAACCATTTTATGCACAGTCAACTTTGATACTTTATGAGGAATAAAACAAGAAAAAGGAAGAAAAAAAAAAGATCGTGCATAGAATAAAATACTTGGATACAGATTTTTATTTGGGAATTTCATACTTCGATATTTTGTAATTGTCATACTTCATTGTTAAGTGTGACAATAAAAGATTAAGTGTGAACAACCATATATTCTACAAATTCTATGTTTTTTTAAGGTGCATAAATTATATTTTTGTTATAAATCTTTTTTAAACAATTTTCAAGGTGTTGAGAAAACCTTTTTATTTTTGATCACTCTTTTGACATGCACCAGATTCCACATCACCTCCATTTCTTTACATAGAATTTCGCAGAATTTCGTTACATCACCTTTTTATAGTTCTGCGATTAAAAAAAAATTAAAAAAAATAAGTTACATAAATCGAGTATTAAACAATCGATTTACCTTCTAAATCGAGTGTTAGAAACTCGAGTTATATATTCAGTACTCGACCTCCCTACCAGCGAGTCCGCCAGGCAGAGAGTTCAAAAATATTTACGGGCAACTGCCACTGGAAAAATTCCCAGTGGAAATCGAGTCTCTAACACTCGATTTCTATCGCAGTGGTATTTTCGTAAATAAGTCGTACAGAAATCGAGTTTTTGTAACTCGATTTGTACTACCAGTATTACCATTATGCCATTCAAATGGAAGTCGAGTATTAGACACTCGATTTCCATCAGTGGAACTCGAGTTCCCTACCAGCGAGTACGCCAGGCAGAGAGTTCAAAAATATTTACGGGTAATTGCCACTGGAAAAATTCCCAGTAAAAATCGAGTCTCTGACACTCGATTTCTATCTCAATGGTATTTTCGTAAATAAGTCGTATATAAATCGAGTTTTTGTAACTCGATTTTAACTAGAAATCGAGTCTTATAGACTCGATTTCCACTGGGTTGTTTTTTTTTTTTTTTTCCTGTTAGTCTTCCTAGGCAAGCAGCCAAGGCCAAGGCGGCCCACAGTCGTGCTGCCAAGGCCAAGGCCCACGCAGCCAAGGCCAAGGCAGCCATGGGCGTGCTGCCAAGGCCAAGGCAGCCCCCATGGGCAAGCTGCCAAGGCCAAGGCATGCACAAGGCATGCAGCTAGGCCCTAGGCAGCCCCCATGTGCATGCAGCAGCCAAGGCCAAGGCAGGGCATGCAGCAGCCAAGGCCAAGGCAGGGCCTGCAGCCAAGGCCAAGGCAGCCCCCATGGGCACGCTGCCAAGGCCAAGGCATGCAGCCAAGGCCAAGGCAGCCCCCATGGGCGTGCTGCCAAGGCCAAGGTAGCCCCCATGGGCACGCTGCGCACGCCATGCGCCTTGGCCTTGGCTGCTGCATGCACATGGGGGCTGCCTAGGGCCTGGCTGCCTTGGCAGCCCCCATGGGCACGCTGCCAAGGCCAAGGCAGCCCCCATGGGCATGCTGCCAAGGCCAAGGCATGCACAAGGCATGCAGCCAGGCCCTAGGCAGCCCCCATGTGCATGCAGCAGCCAAGGCCAAGGCGCATGGCGTGCAGTCGAGGCCAAGGTAGCCCCCATGGGCGTGCTGCCAAGGCCAAGGTAGGGCATGCAGCCAAAGCCAAGGCAGCCCCCATGGGCATGCTGCCAAGGCCAAGGCATGGGCACGCAGCAGCCAAGGCCAAGGCACGCAGCCAAGGCCTTGGCATGCCCTGCAGTAGTATACCAAGAATTTTTTTTCCTTCCCCCCTGCAACTGTAAACCAAATCCAGAACACAACACATGGGCAATGTATACAAACATTAATTAGTTACTGGGATGGGCAATATAGTTGCCCTCTTAGGTACAGACCATACAAATTTAAGGCCGTGTACATCCGGCATACAATTTGATAACTAGCTATCATTGCTTCAAACAAGGCCCTGTGGTTGAACTTGCCGAAGTAAGTGCTACTAATGCCAAAGTAGTACGATTGCTGGCATTATAGGCAAAAAAGCTGCACAACGCAACTAATGTAACGAGTACAATGGATAGCTACTGCTTTAATTACAACAACATTCAGTAATAAACAAAATAACAACTAAGTCGATACAACATAGTCTACATAGTTGCCTAACACTTGTTGTCCATACCGAAGATAACTATAACTCCCACGTACAATGCCATTCCAAAATCGAGCCTCCGCTCGCCTGAAAAACATTAAAATGCAGTTGTTAGTTCCTAAATGCGAAGAACAAAAACCAAATAAGATTCTGAGCATATTATATCAAAACAACAAAGGCACTTGCCTAGTTTGTAGCACTACCGCCTGTCGAAGCCCCACGAGAACCGCTTGTCGAACCCCCAAGGGAATTGGGACATCTTCTGCGGTTATGCCCCTCTTCATGACACACTCTGCATCGCTGCCTCGGTTGAATCTCCCTCAAGTCCGAATCTGGGTTTCGGCTTCCCCGTTTTCGCCGTACCCCATCCATTTCATTTCTTATTCTTGACTTCACAGGGTGACCTTTGGCCCGCAACAGACTTGGGTCAGGCACCCACCGTGGTCCGCGAACGTCCCTCCACAATGACTCTGACATTGGCACCACAAATTGATGTGAATATGTTTGAATGGCGTTCTCCAAACTGTAACATGGGTCAATATAGCTAGTCGCATTGAGATGCAATTGTTGCAAAACTTTAATTGCATGTGAACAAGGGATCTTAATGTTTTGCCACTTTCCACAACCACATGTTCTAGCAAATACGCGCACTTCATGACTGTGGTTTCCCCCTCCACCTCTATGGTCGTTATACGGGGTAACCACTTGATATACACCAGTTTCATGATTAAATTCCCTCACAGTGTGTCCTGAAGTTTTCTGCAAATTTGTGTTATAGATCCCCATTGCATAATCACTCCACACCTTACCTTGAGAGCGATCAGAAGTAATTTGTTTATGTCGATCATGGAAATATGCAACAAGTTTGCACCAAGTGAACTCAACCATTGCAGCAATGGGCAAACCGCGGGCACCTTTAAGTACCCCATTAAAGCACTCAGAGATATTGGTTGTCATTGCCCCGTAACGTCTTCCACCATCATGTGACTGGGTCCATTTCTCCACATCCTCACTCATTAGATATGTGTATGGCATATAGCGTTCAAGATGGGGATCATCAGGGTCTACCCTCCTCAGTGCATTAATCTCGACATTCTTAATAGTTTGCATTATGGACTTAAATTTAGCGTCATGAGTCGCATATCCAGCTTTCAAGGCCAATGCCTTTAGAGTCGGGTCATCAAAGTGTGTGTTGAAGTTGCTAGCAACATGTCGAAGGCAATATCAGTGATGTACCTGTAACTTTCCATCATCACCTAAAGGCCACTCTGCAATGGCGCATTTGATACCTTTATGTCAGTCAGAAATAATGCAAATGCCCTCGTTAGGTATCACATGCCCTATCGAATTCCTGAGACACTCTAAAAACCACCCCCAACTAGCCCCTGACTCCTTGTCCACAACAGCAAAGGCGAGAGGCAAAACCTTTTGGTTAGCATCCGTTGCCATTGCAATCATCAACACCCCTCGATATTTACCATACAAATGAGTCCCATCAATACTGATCACTGGCCTGCAATATCTAAATGCAGCAATGCATGGAGCGAATGCCCAAAATACATAGCGCAGTAACGTAGTACCATCTATAGGGCTAGGTATGGTCCAATAGCTGTACTGGGTACCCGAATCCTGATCCAAGTATGCCAACAACAACTTTCGCAACCTTTGGTAAGACTCCTCCCAATCTCCAAATATCTTAGCAATTGCCTTTTGTTTTGCATCCCATACCTTATAGTAAGAGAGCTTATGATTATACTTAGTATCTATGTGGCCCCGGAGCTCTTCAATACGAGCAGTGTGATTTTGTCGCAATTTCCCCACAATTTCTAATGCAACAAAATTAGAATCTATCATTTTACCGTCTCTTTGCAGGCCAAAGGGTATACAACTGTATGGACCCACATAAGACGTGACCATCCACAGACCATTTAATTTAGCCTTCATGAATGCCCCAACGTACCACTTGCAGTTGGTGTCAATGCACGCGGCGCACAATTTAGTTTTGGTCGACCTCCGGATTATAAAATTTCTATTATCCTTCGCTGCGTATATTATCAATGCACGCTTCACCGCCTCTTTATTTGCAAAAGTCAACCCTTTATTAAAATGCATCCCATCTTCCCAAGTAGAAACAAATGGTATCTGAAGATGTGAAGGATCAACCATATTTTCCCAAGTATTTGCGGAGAATGACTCGGCAGGAGGTGTGTAGGCAGTGGTCGTATTTGTAACATGCTGGACACCAATATCATTGTCCGCATCACCTTCATCATGGCACTCCATATTTTCCTCTTCAAAATTGGAAGCAAGTTCATGGTCATCCACATCCTTCTCAAAGTCGCCTCGCTCAATCCTCTCTTCGTACTCATCCATATCATCGAGATTTTCATCATTATTCACAAAATGATCTTCGTCCTCCACCCCTAAATATGTCTCTTGAGGTTGAAGTGTTTCACTAGTATTGGCAGCATAATCTTGAGATGGGAATGTGTAACCTCCCATTGTAGTGCATCCATCGTCTAATTGCAAAGATGTAGTTGTTTGTTGCTGCAACTCCTCGACATCAAATTTTGCAAGCGGCTCGGAACTTACGTACAACTCAGCAGCATTTACTTGGGGCATTTTATGGATTCTATTAAACATGACCTTTACATGTTTATCTTCTTTGATCGCCATGTACTTGTAATTTATCCGCTCATGAAGGACTTCTTGTGGGTAACGATAAATAATATTTATGTCATAACAAGTAGGGCTCAAACTCAGTTCTTTCATTATTTTCATCTTCAAATCATTTAATGTCTTCAACTTACGACGTATCATCATGTAATAGCATTCGATATTCGGCCCTTGAAATGGGAATCCGTTAATCTGTTCAGGATTGAAAAGGGGACCACCGTAGTATACATTTATGTCAATATTCTTCAGAGATTGTGAACCTATTAGTCAAGGGTAATATGTTAGTGACATATTTTAACACAATTACAAAACATTTTTATGTACTCAAAGTAGGAAAATTACAACTTCTTACATCGAACACACCCCACATTTGCATATACTCACTCCACATCACATACAAACACACTCAATCATTATTATTTCATACTCAAACAAATAAAAAAACTAAAGACAACACTTACCCCTACTACAAAATTTCAAATCATTCTAACAAAAAGATAATAACAAATATTAAACCAAACAACAACAAAATAGCCATGATAAAAGCCTAACAATACAAATATATATCTTAAATATTTTTTACTTCTTATAAAAAAATTAAAAAAAAAAAAAAGCCTAGCATATATACACTAACTTGTTACATCATATGCATCTACAAACCCCACATTAACATATATACTCAATCAATACCATTTGTTTCTAAACAAAAAAAAAATTCATTAATCATACTCAAATTTAAAAAAAAAAAAAAAAAAACTAAATGCACAAATATTCAAATCATTCTATAAAAAATATAAAGAAAAATTACAAACCAAACAAAAAAACTAATGATACATACCCATAAAAAACCTAACATTACATATATGTAACTAACAATTACCCATAAAAAAACCCTAACATTACATCTATGTAACTAACAACTATTCAAAAAAAAAAAAAAACTAACAACTAGAGAGAGTGTATAAAAACCTTACTTGACATGAGAATGTGTAAATGGAGGGTGAGTTTGATTTGAAGTTTTCTATGAGAGTGAGAGAGGAAGAGAGAGCTGCTGGGTTTTTAGGTGTGGCAAACGGCAGAACCCAAAAAATAGGTATGGTATGATAAAAAGAAGCTGCCCTAACCACGTGGCAGAAAGGGGACCAACCATTGAAAATCGACTCTCTAAGACTCGATTTTCCTTTATAAAAACCGAGTCTATGAGACTCGATTTCTACTTGGAGTTTCCGTTCATCCAGCTGGCAGCATATAATAGTATTTAATTCTTCCATATAAATCAACTCTTAGAGAGTCGATTTCCAGGTGGCCGCCACGTGGAAAAGCGCCACATCAGATCTAATCAAAACATGTAAATCGAGTATGTAAGAGTCGATTTATAGGCTGAAAATCGACTCTATAAGAGTCGAGATGTTAGTATTACATATTCTTCCAAACAAGTGCTTACTAACTATATTCTTCAACCGTTAGGGCTAATGGGTCATTTTCTCCCTCATTAGTCCTTGGCAATGGTTGTTCGACGATTGATGGTTGCACGCTACGTGGACATAGGCTGAGGTCATTGCTGAGGTGAAAGCCTTCGTGTTGGCACTTGGTAACTCTATTTCTATTTGTGACGTCTTTGAATTAGCAAGGTCGCAAGAGTAGAAAATGGCAACTGTTTTTTTTTTCTTCAGCTGGCAACCTATAGAGGTGGAACAATGGTAGAGACAAAAGGAGAGAGAAACAGAGAGAGAGAGTCAGACGTCAAACGTTTTTTAATTTAGAGATAAGTTTAGAATGTAATAAATTATGGTAATTAATGAGATTCTAATAAGAATATTTGTGATAATGATGATTTTTTTTTAACCGTTAGATCTACTTAAATTCAAAGGTTTAAAAAATGTGTAACTCTAAAGAGTTACACCAAGTTTAACTTGAAGGGAAAACGTTATTCAATTCTTAATGAAGGCTATCTAAAATTGTAAATTGATTTAGCTTTCACTTATTGCCTTATGGGTGTATTTCTATTTTAATTGTTGAGGTTCCGATTTTTTTTTTTTTTTTTTGATAGGAAGACTGAAACATTGTACTAAGAAGAGAAAGAACTTATTACATCATGGATAAGAGTTTGCTCTAGAAAGTAAGGATTCTCTTCAATCCAAGCAGTGAAGTCAGCAACAATAGAAGCGTGTTTAGCTAGCATGTGGGCGGGTTTATTGTCCTATCTCCGAACATAAGAAAAGTCAACCCCACGGAATTCCTTACATAGTTCCTTCATCCCTTGTACTACTGCAGCTACAGAGGAAGGTGGAATGGATGTTTCGCATAAGGCCTGGTGAATAACAAGTGAGTCACCTTCAATAATATGGTCTAGAATGCCTATGTCCTCTGCAAACATTAGCCCTGCTTCATACGCCATAGCCTCAGCTTCGACAGCACCCAATGGAGCTTTTATCATGTTACTCAGTGCAGCCTCAAAAAAAAAAAAAAAAAAAAAAAAAAAAAAAAAAAAACACACAATACCAAATGAAAATGAGTATTGTAAGTGCACAATTGCACCTAGACCCAAAGAAGATTATGGGCTCAGGCCCAATGAGCCTTAAACAATAAAATTTGTAAAGTGTAGGCTTGAAATCTAGGTTAGAGGTACTGAGAACTTGACAACAGCCTGAGAGTTACAAACACTTGTGAATAACAATTGTTAATTGCAAATAGGCCTCCTCGGATGTAAGCCGAGGACCAACTCTGTATTATTTCTCTTTCTTTCTTACAGGTTACAATCCTTAATTTCCTTTCTTTTTCTTTAGAGAGAGAGAGTGAGCGAGAGAGAGATCCCCCCTCTTCTTCATTCCTCCCCCTTAAATACCCCTTTTTTCTGATGCCTTTTGGGACCCTGACTAGAAGTTTCTGCCCTACTGTTCAGGGGTCACTTCCCCATTAATGCGGCCAGGGAGGTAGGTGCAGAGCCTTTAATGCGGAGGTGGCAGCCTTTGCACTTGATATTTTCTTTAACACTGGCATATCTAGAAGGTTCAGGGCCTCCCCCTTTTAACCATTAGTCTTTCTAGAGTTGTGCCTTGACCTTCATAATGAAGTCTTGAGTTCTCTTGGATCTGTCCGAGGAGAAATTCGCCCTCGGCTGTACCCTCGGATCCTCGGCGTATGGGCCAATTCGTAGAGTTTAATTATGGAGCAGGTCGGCCCTCCATGCTACAGTCCAAAGGCCCATATGCCCATTTGGGTCCTTTTACTCCCCACAAGTATCTGCACACATCTCTTTTTTCACGTGATTTTTTTTTTTTTGGGTTAAATGAAAATGAGTATCTGCACTCATCTTTTCATTTCTAGACTTGAGGGGGCTTATGAGTTACCATTACCAAGACTTAGTTATAAAAGCTGCTTGTGTTGGTTTCACTTCTCATTAATGGCCGGAAGGAACACATAAGAGATGAACATTTGTCAAAAATGGGAACCTGGAAGAATTGAAAAAAAACAATTAAACAAGAAGTTCAAGTACAGATCTTGGCCTAATACTTATGAAGATCCAAGAATTCAATAAAGATAATATATGAGCTAGGTTTCTTTATTAAGGTTTTATAAGTGTGAGCTTGACACTAAAGAGAATAAAATTACAATGAATGATACCATGTTTCTTACTTACTATTAAAAAAAGAATGATACTATGAAATCATATGGCTGCTTGAGCTATTTCAAGAGAGGAAAAACAATACCCATAAAAGCAGACTGAGACTGGGACACTCTCATATATGTTACCAATTTTGTCCAATCTTTTACCATATCCTAACTCTTTCATCTTTGAAAACCACTCTCAAATCAAATGTCAATTCTTCAATTACAGACATTGGGGGACAAGGTAGTCGGATAGTCTTGATATTTGAAAAAGTGATCAACTTTCTCCCAATTATATATGATGTTACCGTAGGATTTATGTCGAATTGCAAAAAGAGCAATTATGGTGGTCTCACAATTATATGGTTTATGTCGGCCACGTTTAATCACTCTTTTATCTTTGAAAGCCACTCTCAAATCAAATGTCAATTCTTCAATGGACTTTGGTAATGGCGCATAATAATTTTCTTTTTTGAAAAAATTTTTCTCAAAAATTAAAAAAGTATTGACAGTTCTTTCAAATCTCGAAAAAATATTTTTAAAAGTAGAAAGCTTAACGTGTGCCTATGAACACACATTAACCGGACAGTCTTGATATTTGAAAAAACGATCAACTTTCTCCCAATTATATATGATGTTACGGTAGGATTTTTGTCGAATTGCAAAAAGAGTAATTGTGGTGGTCTCACAATTATATGGTTTATGTCGGCCACTTTCATTTAGTTAGTGGTATAGTTACAGAGTATACACTATCCATGAACATGAGGTAAGGAAGTAGTGATATTTGAAGACTACCATGGCTCGGAATCCCATAGGAAACAGCTAATTTCACTAAAATAGGCCCACTTTGTTTTTCAATAAAGGAATCATCTCAGTACATTTTAATGCTTGGTCGCTCAGATAAAAATTTTAGATTTGTTTTATTATTATTTTTTTTTTCATTGAAAAACTCACGTGAAAAAAGAGATGAGTGCAGATATTCATTTTCGTTTGGTGTTGTGAGTTTTTTTTTTTTTGTTAAATGAAAATGAGTATCTGCACTCATCTTTTCATTTCTAGACTTGAGGGGGCTTATGAGTTACCATTACCAAGACTTAGTTATAAAAGCTGTTTGTGTTGGTTTCACTTCTCATTAATGGCCGGAAGGAATACATAAGAGATGAACATTTGTCAAAAATGGGAACAAGGAAGAATTGAAAAAAAAAGAAATTTAAAAAGAAGTTTAAGTACAGATCATGGCCTAATACATATGAAGATCCAAAATTTCAAAAAAGATAATATATGAGCTAGGTTTCTTTGTTAAGGTTTTATAAGTGTGAGCTTGACACTATAGAGAATAAAATTACAGTGAATGATACCATGTTTCTTAATTACTATTAAAAAAAGAAAAAAAGAATGATACTATGAAATCATATGGCTGCTTGAGCTGTTTCAAGAGTGGAAAAACAAAACCCATAAAAGCAGACTGAGACTGGGACACTCTCATATATGTTACCAATTTTGTCCGATCTTTCACCATATCCTCACTCTTTCATCTTTGAAAACCACTCTCAAATCAAATGTCAATTCTTCAATTACAGAGATTGGGGGACAAGGCAGCCGGATAGTCTTGAAATTTGAAAAAGCGATTAACTTTCTCCCAATTATATATGATGTTACCGTAGGATTTTTGTCGAATTGCAAAAAGAGCAATTGTGGTGGTCTCACAATTATATGGTTTATGTCGGCCACTTTTATTCACTATTTTATCTTTGAAAGCCAATCCCAAATCAAATGTCAATTCTTCATTGGATTTTGGTAATGGCACATAACAATTTTCATTTTTGAAAAAAAATTTCTCAAAAATTAAAATAGCACTGACAGTTTTTTCAAATCTCGAAAAAATATTTTTAAAAATAAAAAGCTTAACGTGTGTCTATGAACGCACATTAACCGGACAGTCTTAATATTTGAAAAAGCGATCAACTTTCTCCCAATTATATATGATGTTACAGTAGGATTTTTGTCGAATTGCAAAAAGAGCGATTGTGGTGGTCTCACAATTATATGGTTTATGTCGGCCACTTTCATTTAGTTGGTGGTATAGTTACAGAGTATAAACTATCCATGAACATGAGGTAAGGAAGTAACGATATTTGGAGTCTAGCATGGCTCAGAATCCCATAGGAAACGGCTAATTTCAATAAAATAGGCCCACTTGGTTTTTCAATAACCGAATCGTCTGAGTACATTTTAATGCTTGGTCGCTCAAGTTAAAATTTTAGATTTGCTTTAGTTTATTTTTTTATTTTTCATTAAAAAAACACACGTGAAAAAAGGGATGAGTGCAGATACTCATTTTCATTTGGTGTTGTGAGTTTTTTTTTTTTCGTTAAATGAAAATGATTATATTCACTCATCCTTTCATTTCTAGACTTAAGGGGGCTTATGAGTTACCATTACCAAGACTTAGTTATAAAAGCTGCTTGTGTTGGTTTCACTTCTCATCAATGGCCAAAAGGAATACATAAGAGATGAACATTTGTCACAAATGGGAACCTGGAAGAATTGAAAAAAAAAATTAAAAAAGAAGTTGAACTACCAGTCTTGGCCTAATACTTACAAAGATCCAAGAATTCAATAAAGATAATATATGAGCTAGGTTTCCTTATTAAGGTTTTATAAGTGTGAGCTTGACACTAAAGAGAATAAAATTACAATGAATGATACCATGTTTCTTACTTACTATTAAAAAGAAAAAAAGAATGATACCATGAAATCATATGGCTGCTTGACCTGTTTAACGAGAGGAAAAACAAAACCCATAAAAGCAGACTGAGACTGAGACACTCTAATATATGTTACCAATTTTGTCCGATCTTTCACCATATCCTCACTCTTTCATCTTTGAAAACCACTCTCAAATCAAATGCCAATTCTTCATTGGATTTTGGTAATGGAACATAATAATTTTCATTTTTGAAAAAAACATTCTCAAAAATTAAAAAATATTGACAATTTTTTCAAATCTCGAAAAAATATTTTTAAAAATAGAATGCTTCACGTGTGCCTATGAACACACATTAACCGGACGGTCTTGATATTAGAAAAAGCGATCAACTTTCTCCCAATTATATATGATGTTACAGTAAGATGTTTGTCGAAATGAAAAAGAGCAATTGTGGTGGTCCCACAATTATATGGTTTATGTCGGCCACTTTCATTTAGTTAGTGGTATAGTTACAAAGTATACACTATCCACGAACATGAGGTAAGGAAGTAGTGATATTTGGAGTCTAGCATGGCTCAGAATCCCATAGGAAACACTTGGTTTTTCAATAACCGAATCATCTGAGTACATTTTAATGCTTGGTCGCTCAAGTTAAAATTTTAGATTTGTTTTATTTTATTTTTCATTAAAAAACACACGTGAAAAAAGAGATGAGTGGAGATACTCATTTTCATTTGGAGTTGTGAGTATTTTTTTTTTTTTTTTTGTTAAATGAAAATGAGTATCTGCACTCATCCTTTCATTTCTAGACTTAAGGGGGCTTATGAGTTACCATTACCAAGACTTAGTTATAAAAGCCGCTTGTGTTGGTTTCACTTCTCATTAATGGCCTGAAGGAATACATAGGAGATGAACATTTGTCACAAATGGGAACCTGGAAGAATTGAAAAAAAAAAATTAAAAAAGAAGTTGAACTACCAATCTTGGCCTAATACTTACGAAGATCCAAGAATTCAATAAAGATAATATATGAGCCAGGTTTCTTTATCAAGGTTTTATAAGTGTGAGCTTGACACTAAAGAGAATAAAATTACATTGAATGATACCATGTTTCTTACTTACTATTAAAAAAAGAAAAAAAGAATGATACTATGAAATCATATGGCTGCTTGAGCTGTTTCACGATAGGAAAAACAAAACTCATAAAAGCAGACTGAGACTGGGACACTCTCATATATGTTAACTATTTTGTCCGATCTTTCACCATATCCTCACTCTTTCATCTTTGAAAACCACTCTCAATTCAAATGTCAATTCTTCAATTACAGAGATTGTGGGACAGGGCAAACGGATAGTCTTGAAATTTGAAAAAGCGATCAACTTTCTCCCAATTATATATGATGTTACCATAAGATTTTTGTCGAATTGCAAAAAGAGCAATTGTGGTGGTCTCACAATTATATGGTTTATGTCAGCCACTTTTATTCACTATTTTATCTTTGAAAGCCACTCTCAAATCAAATATCAATTCTTCAATGGATATTGTTAATGGCACATAATAATTTTCATTTTTAAAATAAAAAATTTTTCAAAAATTAAAAAAGTATTGACAATTTTTTCAAATCTCGAAAAAATATTTTTAAAAATAGAAAGCTTAACGTGTGCCTATGAATGCACATTAACCATACTGTCTTGATATTTGAAAAAGCGATCAAGTTTCTCCCAATTATATATGATGTTACAGTAGGATTTTTGTCGAATTGCAAAAAGAGCAACTGTGGGGGTCTCACAATTATATAGTGTATGTCGGCCACTTTCATTTAGTTAGTGGTATAGTTACAGAGAATACACTATACTTGAACATGAGGTAAGGAAGTAGTGATATTTGGAGTCTAGCATGGCTCAGAATCCCATAGGAAACAACTAATTTCAATAAAATAGGTCCACTTGGTTTTTCAATAACCGAATCATCTGAGTACATTTTACTGTTTGGTCGCTCAAGTTAAAATTTTAGATTTGCTTTATTTTATTTTTTTATTTTTCATTAAAAAAAACACGTGAAAAAAGGGATGATTGGAGATACTCATTTTCATTTGGTGTTGTGCGTTTTTTTTTTTTTCGTTAAATGAAAATCCGTATCTGAACTCATCCTTTCATTTCTAGACTTAAGGGGGATTATGAGTTACCATTACCAAGACTTAGTTATAAAAGCTGCTTGTGTTGGTTTCACTTCTCATTAATGGCTAGAAGGAATACATAAGAGATGAAAATTTGTCACAAATGGGAACCTGGAAGAATTGAAAAAAAAAAAATTAAAAAAGAAGTTGAACTACCGAGCTTGGCCTAATACTTATGAAGATCCAAGAATTCAATAAAGATAATATATGAGCTAGGTTTCTTTATTAAGGTTTTATAAGTGTGAGCATGACACTATAGAGAATAAAATTACAATGAATGATACCAAGTTGTTTACTTACTATTAAAAAACAAAATAGGAATGATACTATGAAAACATATGGCTGCTTGAGCTGTTTCAAGAGAGGAAAAACAAAACCATAAAAGCAGACTGAGACTGGTATGTTACCAATTTTGTCCGATCTTTCACCACATCCTCACTCTTTCATCTTTGAAAACCACTCTCAATTCAAATGCCAATTCTTCAATTCGAGAGATTGGGGGACAAGGCAGCCGAATAGTCTTGATATTTGAAAAAGTAATCAACTTTCTCCTAGTTATATATGATGTTACTGTAGGATTTTTGTTGAATTGCAAAAAGAGCAATTGTTGTGGTCTCACAATTATATGGTTTATGTCGGCCACTTTTATTCACTCTTTTATCTTTGAAAGCCACTCTCAAATCAAATGTCAATTCCTCATTGGATTTTGGTAATGGCACATAGGGTTGTCCATCCATCTGGAGATCCGACCCACCCGAAGAATCCGACCGGATCTGACCCGAAAACCGTCCGACCCGATCAAGTCACCAGTCGGCGACGGGTCTGTTGTTCCAAAAATCGACGGCGGCGGATCGGTCTCGGTTTTCCTCTCCAGAACCCGAAAAAACCCGATCCGACCGATGTACTAGGTATTTCTAGAAAAAAATTCCAGATTCCGGCAATTATTTCCAGATTCCGGTGACTTTCTCCAGAATCCGGTGGTATTTTCCAGATTCCGGCCTCAAATTTCCAGATCCCGACTTCAAATTTTCAGATTTTGGCACCAGATTTTCATATTTCGGTGACTTATCAAGTAGATTGAGTGATATTTTGTCCAAATCTAGTGAGATCTCACCAGATCCGGTGAGTCTCCGCCGGATTTGACGTTTTTTCGCCTGAAATCAACAATTATGGCAGGATTTTTCACCATGGACGGTTCCGACCGAACCGACCGTGCTTTCGGTGCAAAACCGACCGCACCGATCCGACTCCCTTGCCGGTCGGCGGCGGGTCAGTATTTGTTCAACCCGATTCTATCAGGTCGGTCTCGGGTTGGGCACAAACCCGACCCGGACCGACCCGTGGACACCCCTAATGGCACATAGTAATTTTCATTTTTGAAAAAAAATTTCTCAAAAATTAAAAAAGTATTGATAATTTTTTCATATCTCGAAAAACTATTTGTAAAAATAGAAAGCTTAACGTGTCCGTATGAACGTACATTAACCGGACAGTCTTGATATTTGAAAAAGCGACCAACTTTCTCCCAATTATATATGATGTTACAGTAGGATTTTTGTCGAGATGAAAAAGAGCAATTGTGGTGGCCCCACAATAATATGGTTTATGTCGGCCACTTTCATTTAGTTAGTGGTATAGTTACAGAGTATACACTATCCATGAACATGAGGTAAGGAAGTAGTGATATTTGGAGTCTAGCATGGCTCAGAATCCAATAGGAAACAGCTAATTTCAATAAAATAGGCCCACTTGGTTTCTCAATAACCGAATCATCTCAGTACATTTTAATGCTTTGTCGCTAAAGTTAAAATTTTAGATTTTTTTTTTTTTTCATTAAAAACACACGTGAAAATAGAGATGAGTGCAGATACACATTTTCATTTGGAGTTGTGAGTTTTTTTTTTTTTTTTTGTTAAATGAAAATGAGTATCTGCACTCATCTTTTCATTTCTAGAGTTAAGGGGGCTTATGAGTTACCATTACCAAGACTTAGTTATAAAAGCCGCTTGTGTTGGTTTCACTTCTCATTAATGGCCTGAAGGAATACGTAAGAGATGAACATTTGTCACAAATGGGAACCTGGAAGAATTGAAAAAAAAAATTAAAAAAGAAGTTGAACTACCGATCTTGGCCTAATACTTACGAAGATCCAAGAATTCAATAAAGATAATATATGAGCTAGGTTTCTTTATTAAGGTTTCATAAGTGTGAGCTTGACACTAAAGAGAATAAAATTACAATGAATGATACCATGTTTCTTACTTACTATTAAAAAAAGAAAAAAAGAAAGATACTATGAAATCATATGGCTGCTTGAGCTGTTTCACAAGAGGAAAAACAAAACCCATAAAAGCAAACTGAGACTGGGACACTCTCATATATGTTACCAATTTTGTCCAATCTTTCACCATATCCTCACTCTTTCATCTTTGAAAACCACTCTCAATTCAAATGTCAATTCTTCAATTACAGAGATTGTGAGACAAGGCAGCCGGATAGTCTTAAAATTTGAAAAAGCGATCAACTTTCTCCCAATTATATATGATGTTACTGTAAGATTTTTGTCGAATTGCAAAAAGAGCAATTGTGGTGGTCTCACAATTATATGGTTTATGTCAGCCACTTTTATTCACTATTTTATCTTTGAAAGCCACTCTCAAATCAAATATCAATTCTTCAATGGATATTGTTAATGGCGCATAATAATTTTCATTTTTGAAAAAAAATATTTTTCAAAAATTAAAAAAGTATTGATAGTTCGTTCAAATCTCGAAAAAATATTTTTAAAAATAGAAAGTTTAACGTGTGCCTATGAACGCACATTAACCGAACTGTCTTGATATTTGAAAAAGCGATCAACTTTCTCCCAATTATATATGATGTTACAATAGGATTTTTGTCGAATTACAAAAAGTGCAATTGTGGTGGTCTCACAATTATATGGTTTATGTCGGCCACTTTCATTAATTTAGTGGTATAGTTACAGAGTATACACTGTCCATGAACATGAGGTAAGGAAGTAGTGATATTTGGAGCCTAGCATGGCTCAGAATCCCATAGGAAACAACTAATTTCAATAAAATAGGCCCACTTGGTTTTGCAATAACCGAATCATCTGAGTACATTTTAATGCTTGATCGCTCAAGTTAAAATTTTAGATTTGTTTTATTTTATTTTTTTTATTGTTCATTAAAAAACACACGTGAAAAAAGAGATGAGTGGAGATACTCATTTTCATTTGGAGTTGTGAGTATTTTTTTTTTTTTTTTTTGTTAAATGAAAATGAGTATCTGCACTCATCTTTTCATTTCTAGACTTAAGGGGGCTTATGAGTTACCATTACCATGACTTAGTTATAAAAGCCGCTTGTGTTGGTTTCACTTCTCATTAATGGCCTGAAGGAATACATAAGAGATGAACATTTGTCACAAATGGGAACCTGGAAGAATTGAAAAAAAAAAAATTAAAAAAGAAGTTGAACTACCGATCTTGGCCTAATACTTACGAAGATCCAAGAATTCAATAAAGATAATATATGAGCTAGGTTTCTTTATTAAGGTTTTATAAGTGTGAGCTTGACACTAAAGAGAATAAAATTACAATGTTTCTTACTTACTATTAAAAAAAGAAAAAAGAATGCTACTATGAAATCATATGGCTGCTTGAGCTGTTTCAAGAGAGGAAAAACAAAACCCATAAAAGCAGACTGAGACTGGGACACTCTCATATATGTTACCAATTTTGTCCGATCTTTCACCATATCCTCACTCTTTCATGTTTGAACACCGCTCTCAATTCAAATGTCAATTCTTCAATTACAGAGATTGTGGGACAGGGCAGCCGGATAGTCTTGAAATTTGAAAAAGCGATCAACTTTCTCCCAATTATATATGATATTACCGTAAGATTTTTGTCGAATTGCAAAAAGAGCAATTGTGGTGGTCTCACAATTATATGGTTTATGTCAGCCACTTTTATTCACTATTTTATCTTTGGAAGGCACTCTCAAATCAAATATCAATTCTTCAATGGATATTGTTAATGGCACATAATAATTTTCATTTTTGAAAAAAAAATATTTCTCAAAAATTAAAAAAATATTGACAGTTTTTGTAAATCTCAAAAAATATTTTTAAAAATAGAAAGCTTGACGTGTGCCTATGAACGCACATTTACGGGACTGTCTTGATATTTGAAAAAGCGATCAACTTTCTCCCAATTATATATGATGTTACAGTAGGATTTTTGTCGAATTGCAAAAAGAGCAATTGTGGGGGTCTCACAATTATATAGTGTATGTCGGCCACTTTCATTTAGTTAGTGGTATAGTTACAGAGAATACACTATCCATGAACATGAGGTAAGGAAGTAGTGATATTTGGAGACTACCATGGCTCGGAATCCCATAGGAAACAGCTAATTTCACTAAAATAGGCCCACTTTGTTTTTCAATAACTGAATCATCTCAGTACATTTTAATGTTTGGTCGCTCAGGTAAAAATTTTAGATTTGTTTTATTTGATTTCTTTATTTTTCATTGAAAAACTCACGTGAAAAAAGAGATGAGTGCAGATACTTATTTTTCATTTGGTGTTGTGAGTTTTTTTTTTTTTTTTTTTTTTTTTTTTTTTTTTTTTGTTAAATGAAAATGAGTATCTGCACTCATCTTTTCATTTCTAGACTTAAGGGGGCTTATGAGTTACCATTACCATGACTTAGTTATAAAAGCCGCTCGTGTTGGTTTCACTTCTCATTAATGGCCTGAAGGAATACATAAGAGATGAACATTTGTCACAAATGGGAACCTGGAAGAATTGAAAAAAAAAATTAAAAAAGAAGTTGAACTACCGATCTTGGCCTAATACTTACGAAGATCCAAGAATTCAATAAAGATAATATATGAGCTAGGTTTCTTTATTAAGGTTTTATAAGTGTGAGCTTGACACTAAAGAGAATAAAATTACAATGTTTCTTACTTACAATTAAAAAAAGAAAAAAGAATGCTACTATGAAATCATATGGCTGCTTGAGCTGTTTCAAGAGTGGAAAAACAAAACCCATAAAAGTAGACTGAGACTGGGACACGCTCATATATGTAACCAATTTTGTCCGATCTTTCACGTTATTCTCACTCTTTCATCTTTGAAAACCACTCTCAAATCAAATGTCAATTCTTCAATTACAGAGATTGGGGGACAAGGCAGCCGGATAGTCTTGAAATTTGAAAAAGCGATTAACTTTCTCCCAATTATAAATGATGTTACTGTAGGATTTTTGTCGAATTGCAAAAAGAGCAATTGTGGTGGTCTCACAATTATATGGTTTATGTCGGCCACTTTTATTCACTATTTTATGTTTGAAAGCCACTCCCAAATCAAATGTCAATTCTTCATTGGATTTTGGTAATGGCACGTAATAATTTTCATTTTTGAAAAAAAATTTCTCAAAAATTATAAAAGCATTGACGGTTTTTTCAAATCTTGAAAAAATATTTTTAAAAATAGAAAGCTTAACGTGTGTCTGTGAACGCACATTAGCCGGACAGTCTTGATATTTGAAAAAGCGATCAACTTTCTTCCAATTATATATGATGTTACAGTAGGATTTTTGTGGAATTGCAAAAAGAGCAATTGTGGTGGTCTCACAATTATTTGGTTTATGTCGGCCACTTTCATTTAGTTGGTGGTATAGTTACAAAGTATACACTATCCATGAACATGAGGTAAGGAAGTAGCGATATTTGGAGTCTAGCATGGCTCAGAATCCCATAGGAAACTGTTAATTTTACTAAAATTGGCCCACTTTGTTTTTCAATAACCGAATCATCCCAGTACATTTTAAAGCTTGGTCGCTCATGTTAAAATTTTAGTTTAGTTTTTTTTTTTTTTTTAATTAAAAAAATTCACGTGAAAAAAGGGATGAGTGCAGATGCTCATTTTCATTTGGTGTTGTGAATTTTTTTTTTTTTTTTTTTTTTTGTCAAATGAAAATGAGAATCTGCACTCATGTTTTCATTTCTAGACTTGAGGGGGCTTATGAGTTGCCATTACCAAGACTTAGTTATAAAAGATGCTTGTGTTGGTTTTACTTCTCATTAATGGCCGGAAGGAATACGTATGAAATGAACATTTGTCAAAAATGGGAACCTGGAAGAATTGAAAAAAAAAAAAAAGAATTAAAAAAGAAGTTGAAGTACAGATCTTGGCCTAATACTTATGAAGATCCAAGAATTCGATAAAGATAATATAGTAGCTAGGTTTCTTTATTAAGGTTTTATAAGTGTGAGCTTGACTCTAAAGAGAATGAAATTACAGTGAATGATACCATGTTTCTTACTTACTATTAAAAAAAGAGAAAAAAAAATGATACTATGAAATCATATGGCTGCTTGAGCTATTTCAAGAGAGGAAAAAAAAAACCCATAAAAGCAGATTGAGACTGAGACACTCTCATATATGTTACCAATTTTGTCCGATCTTTCACCATATCCTCACTCTTTCATCTTTGAAAACCACTCTCAAATCAAATGTCTTTCTTCATTGGATTTTGGTAATGGCACATAATAATTTTTATTTTTGAAAATAAATTTTTCAAAAATTAAAAAATATTGACAGTTTTATCAAACCTCGAAAAAATATTTTTAACAATAGAACGCTTCACGTGTGCCTATGAACACACATTAACCGGACGGTCTTGATATTAGAAAAAGCGATCAACTTTCTCCCAGTTATATATGATGTTACAGTAAGATGTTTGCCGAAATGAAAAAGAGCAATTGTGGTGGTCCCACAATTATACGGTTTATGTCAGCCACTTTCATTTAGTTAGTGGTATAGTTACAGAGTATACACTATCCATGAACATGAGGTAAGGAAGTAGTGATATTTGGAGTCTAGCATGGCTCAAAAAATTACACTATCATTTAGTTAGTGTAATTTTATTTATTTTTTTTTCTTGGACAAAGCCTTTTGCACGTTTCATTGTCTATGAACAGTGCAAGAGGCTTGTGAACAGTGCACTGTTCAGGCCTTTTTTTTTTAAGCCGTGATTTTTGATTTTTCTCCACACTAGTGGGTCCCGTGCACTGTTCACGGGACCCACAAATTTTACTTTTCAACGACTTTTTTATTAAAAATAGGTATGACGTATTATTCACACATTTAATAATTATTTCGCTGTAGTGTTTTTAGTTTTCAGTTTATCCAAACATGGTCTTAATTACAAAAGGAAACATAACCATGTAATTAGTTTGGGAAGTGATTATAAGTTGACTTTTAGTTTTTTTTTTGTATTATATGCAAGTATTACATTAGTTTTTGTCTAAGTTTTATTTCAAAATTTTATTTTTTAGGTTTTTAAAAGAGTAATGTTACAGTTACAAACTATTTTACAATATTTTTACAAAATGTTTATGTGGCCAACTTCTTAGTGGTTTTCATCTAGGCCTACTATTAATATCATTTTTTTTATTTACCAATAATTACTCACCAAATCAGCATTTTATTAAATTTTTTATAAAATAATTTGTATAATAAATTAATTTTTTTAATTTTTTTTTTATCTCATATTATGCAAATAAATTACAAAAAAAAAAAAAAAAAAAAAAAAAAAAAAAGCCATCTCATTTATGACAATACCCCACTAGTGGGTAATACTAACCAATTCGTGGTTATTTGGGTAAAGCTATTTATGACAAAGGGTCCGTTTGGATAGAACTTATTGCTGAAAACTGAAAACTGAAAACTGAAAACACTGTAGCAAAATATTTTTTAAATGTGTAAATAGTACCGTGGGACCCATTTTTAATGAAAAAGTTGCTGAAAAGTGAAATTTGTGGGTCCATGAACAGTGCACGGATGCACTGTTCATGAGGAGAATTGGTCCACAACAGCGGCTGAAAAAAAAAAAAAAAAAAAAAAAAGCTGAAAACGCGCAATGAAGAGAAACGCAGACGTGAACGTGGATCCAAACCGCACCAAAGTTATTTCCCCCAACAACACCAAAAAGACAGCTTGAGTGCATGGAACTTTTAATTTTTGGCTGATTTGAAAGGATTGAGACCACGCGAAACACTATGCAAGTACCCACATTTCTCATAAAATTTTGTACCCTTCTTAACTTTTCAACGCTTCTCAAAAAATAAAACTTTTTAACATTAACATTTAATACTTCTTTCTAATTTTTTTATTTAACGGTTAAGATTTAAAGTTTTTTTTTTTAATTCTCAATTTCAACTATTAATTATAATTGCAATGCAGTACCTTAACCTCAATCCGATCAGAAGTTCTTCACTGGGTGATGTTATGATAACTACGATATACTTGGAAAAATGGGCAAATGCCCATTTCGCGCAAAATATACAGCGTTCTGTCCTATTTTTCAAACTAATTAGGAAAATATCCCTCTTTTGTAACTCGATTTTCTAAAAATCAAGTTTCAATTTAAAACTCGATTTTTATTGAAAACACGTTTCAGTTTTTTTTTTTTTCTTGGACAGCGCCTTTTGCACAGTTCATTGTCCATGAATAGTGCAAGAGGCTTGTGAACTTTTTTTAAGCCGTCTTTTTTGACTTTTCTGCACATTAGTAGGTCTTGTGCACTGTTCACAGGACCCATAAATCTTACTTTTCAGCATCTTTTTCATTAAAAATAGGTATGATAGAACTATTCATACATTTAAAAATTATTTCGCTATAGTGTTTTCAGTTTTCAGTTGTATCTAAACGTGGTCTTAATTACAAAAGGAAACATAACCATGTAATTAGTTTGGGAAGTGATTATAAGTTGACTTTTAGTTTATTTTATGTATTATATGCAAGTATTAAATTACTTTTTGTCTAAGTTTTCTTTCAAAATTTTATTTTTTAGGTTTTTAAAAGAATAATGTTGCAGTAACAAACTATTTTATAATATTTTTACAAAATATTTATGTGGCCAACTTCTTAATGGTTTTCATATAGGCCAACTATTAATATCATTTTTTAATTTACCAATAATTACTCACCACATCAGCAGTTTATTAAATTTTTTATAAATTAATTTGTATAATAAATTAATTTTTTTATCTTTTTTTTTATCTCATATTATGCAAATAAATTACAAAAAAAAAAAAAAAAAAAAAAGGGAAATCTCATTTATGACAATACCCCACTAGTGGGTAACACTAACTAATTCGTGGTCATTTGGGTAAAGCTATTTATGACAAAGTTATTTCCCGCAACAACACCAAAAAGACAGCTTGAGCACATGGAACTTTTAATTTTTGGCTGATTTGAAAGGATTGAGACCACGCGAAACACTATGCAAGTACCCACATTTAACATAAAATTTTGTACCCTTCTTAACTTTTCAACACTTCTCAAAAAATAAAATTTTTTAACATTAACATTTAATACTTCTTTCTAATTTTTTTTATTTAACGGTTAAGATTTAAATTTTTTTTTTTAAATTCTCAATTTCAACTATTGATTATAATTGCAATGCAGTACCTTAACCTCAATCCGATCAGAAGTTCTTCACTGGGTGATGTTATGATAACTACAATATACTTGGGAAAATGGGCAAATGCCCATTTTGCGCAAAATTTATAGCGTTCTGCCGCTTTTTCAAATTAATTAGGAAAATGCCCCTCTTTTATAACTCGATTTTCTAAAAATCAAGTTTCAACTTAAAACTCGATTTTTGCTGAAAACACGTTGTAAGTGCACAATTGTACTTGGACCCAAAGACAACTACGGGCTCAGGCCCAATGAGCCTTAAACAATAAAATTTGTAGAGTGTGGGCTTGAAACCTAGGTTAGAAGTACTGAGAACTTGATAACAGGCTAAAAATTACAGACACTTGTAAATAATAAACGATAATTGTAAATAGACCTCCGAGGACGTAAGCCGAGGACCCTCTCTGTATTATTTCTCTTTCTTTCTCAAAGATTACAATTCTTAATTTCTTTCTTTGTTTCTTGGTCCCCCTTTTCTTTGGCGTTCCTCCCCCTTAAATACTTCTTTTCCTGATACTTTAGCCACGTGTTTCTCAAACCTCCTTCCCCCTAGATATTTCTTTTCTTAGTGCCTTTGAATAGTGACCAGAAGTTTCAGTTCTACTGTTTAGGAGTCACTTCCCCATTAATGCGGCCAGGGAGGTAGGTGCAGAGTCTTTAATGTGGAGGTGGCAGCATTTGTTTTTGGTATTTTTCTAACACCGGTGTACCTCGAAGGCTCAGGGTTTCCCCCTTTTAACCAACAGTCCTTCCAGAATTCTGCCTTGCCCTTCGTAGTGAATCTCCAAGTTCTCTTGGATCTGTCCGAGGAGAAACTCACCATCGGCTGTATCCTCGGACCCTCGGCGTATGGGCCGATTCGTAGTACTAACAAATTCTTAGATCAAGAGCAGATCAGCCCTTCTTGCTACAGCCCAAAAGGCCCAAATGCCCACTTGGGTTCCTTTACACCCCACACACGTTTCAGTTTTTTTTTTTCTTGGACAGCGCCTCTTGCACGGTTTATTGTCCATGAACAGTGCAAGAGGCTTGTGACCAGTGCACTGAAGGAAAAATTCTGGTTTTGCATCTCATGCAAAACCCACAGCGGAAGCGACGAACAAGGATCTATTTCATTCATGATTGATAACATGCACTATGTAAATTTCAGAATTTAAGAACAAGATGGCGTACCTTGGTGTGGGGAAATTCAAAACAAAGATTAGAAGCACTTGGGAACACTTTTAATCTTCACTCTAATTCCACTTTACGCCCAAGATGTGTGGTCTCTCAATCAGTTTTTCAAAGGGAGAATGAAAGTGTGTCTCACACTCTCTCATACACTGTTTCTTTTTCTTTTCTAATCTCTCCTAATAAAAATTCTGTATGTTTCTCCCTTTATAACTAACTGATTATCTAATTGGGTTGGCCTATTGGGCCTTTCCAATTGGGCTTTAGTGTGTGGCTTGAAGTGGGACCAAAAGGGACCAATAAGACACTAGCTCCAATGGGCCTTGGGCTTTTCCGTCAACTCTTGACAAGTCCAAAGTTACCATTAATTATATTTAATACCACTATATAAATATAATTGCACTCTAGGTCTTATTAATAAATTATATCCCAAGACTTTATTATACACGTAACCCCTTCATAAAATATTCGTAGTAATACAAAGTCATAAATGTAGACTGCCACTTTGTAAATTACTACATCTTATCATTGAGTACCCGGTTTAATTCTTTAAAGTTATTCATTATATATTTATGAAATCCAATTTCATAAATATATACTTTAGTAATTTCTTACTAAAGTGGTTAGGCCTAACTCTCTGAATAACTGAAACCATTAAACTTATCTCAAGGGAATATTTTATATCTCTATCAAGAGACTATGAATTCCATCTTGAGAATATATGTTCCATCAACACTAAATGTGGCTGCCCAACATACTGAGGTTTTGACCGTCACTTCAGATCTCACTCCTGATATATCAAAGCAACCTACACTTCATGATCAAGTCCATTATTCTCTCAGGATTAAGAGTTCATGCAAATAGAAGTCGTGAGATTTATTATTCATTTGACAGTCGTTAGAAGAATAATAAATCTCACAAATGTCAGTTCAATATGTTTCAACTCTTAAAATATATCAACATATCAACTAGAAGTTTCCACTTCCATGATCAAGACAAATCATCTTAGTTGACATGTTATAGTCTTCGCAGATGAAATGCCCAATTTCATCACCGACTACGAACTATAAATTCTGAGTTTACAAAGAACTTGTTATTTACATCTTCTGTGACTTTTCACATAAATCACATACAATGCATCTCATGGACTATATGATAATGTCCCATATTCATATTACCACTATTTTAGATAATAATAAAACAACTTTATCAATCACAATATTAAGTCATACATCATGTCATACATAATGTCATACATAATATCATACATAGCATCATACAATAGGATTTAAGGGCACTAATCCTAACAATCTCCCACTTGCCCTAAAGACTATTGTGCATTAATCTAACTCTCATTCCCTCCAAATGTGACTCGAAAGTCCTTTGAGGTAAGGCTTTGGTAAAAGGATCTGCTAGATTATTTGCACTTTCAATCTTTGCTACCACAACATCTCCACGAGTAACAATGTCTTGAATGATGTGGTACTTCCTCTCAATGTGCTTTCCTTTCTTGTGATTTCTTGGATCTTTGGATTGTGCAATCGCTCCACTATTGTCGCAAAACAATGTGATGGGAACTTGCTCCATTCTCACTACACCAAGATCAGAAAGGAATTTCTTGAGCCAAACAGCCTCCTTTGCTGCTTCACAAGCAGCAACGTACTCGGCTTCCATGGTGGAGTCCGCAATACAAGATTGCTTGACACTCCTCCAGCTTATGGCTCCACCTCCCAAGGTGAAAACACATCCTGAAGTGGATTTTCTGAAATCTAGATCTAACTGAAAGTGTGAATCTGTATAGCCAATGGGAATCAAATCCTCACTACGGTAAACAAGCATATAATCTCTCGTTCTCCTAAGATACTTGAGAATATGCTTTACAGCTTGCCAATGTTTTGGTCCTGGATTTGATTGATATCGGCTGACCATACCAACTGAATAACAAATATCTGGTCTAGTACAAAGCATGGCATACATGAGACTTCCCACTACAGAAGCATAAGGAACTTGTCTCATCATATTTTCTTCCTCTTGAGTCTTAGGCCTTTGGTCATCAGACAGAGGAACTCCATGTCTAAAAGGAAGCAATCCTTTCTTGGAGTTTTGCATGCTAAACCGTTCTAGAACCTTATCTATATATCCAGCTTGTGACAAGCCTAACATCTTATTCTTGCGATCTCGCCAAAGCTTGATCCCTAGAATAAAGTTAGCCTCACCCAAGTCCTTCATATCAAATTGGCTTGACAACCAAACTTTAACCGATGACATTACCCCTACATCATTCCCAATGAGTAGAATATCATCAACATAAAGCACTAGGAATATTACTACTTTGTCTCGATGTCTTTTGTACACACATGGTTCATCAAGATTTTGTTCAAAACCAAATGACTTGATTGCTTGATCAAATCTGATGTTCCATGACCTAGATGCTTGTTTAAGTCCATAAATGGACCTATTCAACTTGCATACCATATGCTCTTGGTTCTTTGCTATGAAACCTTCTGGTTGCAACATGTATATTTCTTCTTCAAGATTGCCATTAAGAAATGCAGTCTTGACATCCATTTGCCAAATCTCATAATCATAATGAGCAGCAATGGATAAGAGAATTCTAATAGATTTAAGCATGGCTACTGGCGAAAAAGTTTCATCATAATCAATACCTTCTTTTTGTGTATACCCTTTCGCCACTAGTCTTGCTTTAAAGGTTTCAACTTTTCCATCTATCCCTCTCTTTCTCTTGTAAACCCATTTGCAACCAACAGGTTTAATGCCGTTAGGCGCCTTTACAAGATCCCATACATGATTAGAATCCATAGAATCCAATTCAGATTTCATAGCTTGGACCCAATGATGTGCATCTATATCATTCATTGCTTCATCATAAGTGTAAGGATCCGATTCAGCCTCTTCTGAGATAGCCTCATAAGTTTCTCCCAAACCTATGAATCTTATAGGAGGCCGAACAATTCTCCCACTACGACGAGGCACCTGTGTACTAGACATCTCATGAGTAGTATCTTGTGATGTATCTAATAAAGTCACATCATCTCTAATTTCATCCATTGGTTGTTCAACTACAGGTTCATTCATTTCAGCCAAGACAACTCTACTTCTAGGAGTAAAATTATTCATATAGTCATTTTCCAAGAATTTGACATTTGTGCTAACAAACACTTTATTATCCTTATGACTATAGAATAAACCTCCAACTGTTCCTTTTGGATACCCTACAAAAAATACCACTTCTGTTTTAGACTGTAACTTGTCAGACTTTCCTTTCAACACATGTGCTGGACAACCCCAAATGTGGAGATGTCTCATACTAGGCTTACGCCCATTCCACAACTCTACAGGTGTTTTAGGAATAGACTTCGAAGGTACTAAATTCAGAAGATACATTGCAGTATTTAAGGCATATCCCCAAAAAGAAATTGGTAGAGTCGAATAACTCAACATGGACCTAACCATATCTAAAAGAGTCCTATTCCTTCTTTCTGCTACACCATTTTGTTGTGGAGTTTCAGTGCGATCCAAGCGGGATATAATCCCATTTTCAGTCAAGTAATCCTTAAAATCACCAAGAAGGTATTCGCCACCTCGATCAGATCGAATGGCCTTTATGTGTTTACCCAATTGATTTTCAACTTCAGCCCTAAACTCTTTGAACTTTTCAAAGGCTTCAGACTTCCGTTTCATTAGGTACACATAACCAAATCTAGAGTAGTCATCAGTAAAAGTAATGAAATACTCATAGCCACCTCTTACTTGGATTGACATAGGACCACATACATCTGAATGTACTAGTTCTAGCAAATCTTGGGCTCTTCTACCCTTTGCATTAAAAGGTTGTTTGGTCATCTTACCTTCCAAACAAGATTCGCAAGCTGGAAAACCATCAAAATCCATGGGCTGTAAAAGTCCATCTTTGATGAGTCTTTGAATCCTACTTGAATTAATATGACCTAAATGCAAGTGCCATAGATATGCATCACTAGTAGAAGGAAACTTTCTCTTTAATGATTTCACATGAGAGTTACTATCTAATTCAGAATTGTATAATTCATGCTTATCAGGAGTTAAAATATAAAGACCATCTACAATATTGCCTGAACAGATAAACACTTTATCCTTCTTTATTACAACATTGTCTTTCAGGATAACACAATATCCATGTTTACCTAAGTAAGTTGCAGAAATTAAATTCCTACGAACATTAGGTACATACAAACAGTCTTCTAATATAAAAACTCTAGACTTAAAACACAAATTAAACACTCCAACTGCTTCAACCGGAATCTTACTCCCATCAGCCAAAGTAAGAAATAGTTCTCCTTCATTCAACTTTCTGGTCTCCTGGAACCCCTGCAAAGAATTGCAGATATGATTAGTACAACCTGAATCCACACACCAGGAATCTGTTGGATTCTGTACCAAACATATTTCAAGAAGAAATGAACTTTTCATACCTTTATTCTTGGCAGCCTTGAATGTTGGACAATTCCTCTTCCAATGTCCTTTCTCACCACAATGGAAACACTTTCCTTTGGTTTTCTTTCCTTTGTTGGCAACCTCTAAGGCAATTTGTTTACCATCTTTCTTAGTGAAGTCCTTCTTCTTCTTCTTCTTACCCTTGCCTTTCGACTTAGGTTGAGAAGTAGAAGCTTCACCCACATTGACTTCAACACTAGAAGTACCAAGGATGCCTTCCGCCGCCACTAACTCATTCATTAATTCAGACAAAGAATAAATCTTTTTGTTCATATTATAATTGAGTCTGAATTCCTTAAATGATTCTGGTAGTGACTGGAGTATCATATCCACTTGGGATTCTCCATCAATGTCGGCACCTAAAACTTCTAATGTGTTCAGATTAGCAATCATCCTAAGACAATGCTCCCTCACAGAACTTCCTGCAGCCATTTTGGTATTATAAATTTGCCTCATGGTTTCTTGCCTTGCAGAACGGCCTTGCTCACCAAACATCTCCTTTAGACTATGCATTATGTCCGAAGCAAGTTCTACATCCTGCATTTGATGCTGTAGAACATTTGAGATAGATGCTAGGATGTAGCACTTGGCCATCTCATTAGATTTCTGCCAACGATCATATCGCTGTTTTTTCTCAAGAGGAGCATCTAATGAAGGAAAGTTAGGACATGGTTGAGTAAGCACATATTTGTGCTCTTCAGCAGTAAGAACAATGTCCAAATTTCTTTTCCAATCAACATAGTTGGATCCAGTCAGTTTGTTTTGGTTAAGAATAGAAACAAGTGGGCTAAATGATGCCATGACAAAATCTGAAAATAATAAACATGAATATAATAAGTAAATTGGACATTATCAATTTAGCATAAAAGCATATAATATGGAACCTTAATAAAACCATAAAATAATATATGCAACGACAACCCAATCTCATATTCAATATCCCTCAGCATAGAGTGAACATAAAACACTATAATTGATTGAGAACTATTCTCATTATTAGTGCTATCATGATAACTCTTATCAAACACTAATAATATGCCGTTTGATATTTAACCTCTAAGTAATAATAGTAAGAACTCAGCATAGAGGATACTAAAATACTTAGTCTAGTGTATACCATTGTCTAGAATCATGTGTAACCACATCTCATCCCTTTAACAGGCTTATTTTGTAGTACCATGATAAAACACCCTCCGCATGGAATGCAAAGCTCGAAACTAAGACAAGATGTTTATCAAACCACTATAAACTAAGAAATTCAATCTTGTAGGACCATGAAATAAATACTCTCCGCATGGAATGCTAAGCTCGAAGCAAAGACAAAGTATATATTTCACACTACTATGAACCAACAATGGAGGCCGTGAGATCCAACCCTTGAATCTCTCTCCCACTAGATATTTTAAAATAAAAATTTTTAAGATTAAGTACCATAATAATGCTAGACACGTTGAAAAAAATAATCCTAATCTAATTAGGAATAAATTTCATTAAACTAGCATTAACGTGTATAAATATATATATAACGTAATAAAAACCCTTATTACATATAAAAATTCATATTATATTATATATAATATAATATACCGATTAATATATGTAATATATATTTAATTACATTATATTATATATATATATATATAACGTAATAAAAAACTCATATATTATAAAACAATATTATATTATATATATAATATAATATAATATATAATATATGATTATTATATTATATTATATATATACAACAATGGTACTATTAGATGGTGGAATCCTACCTACACGGATCCCATATTTCACCATGGCATAAAAGACAAAAGATGCAAGCCATGCATTTATTGCCAAAAGACAAACTCATGTACAAGGCAAAACTAACATGTGAATTCAAAAGCCATGCATACAAGAAAGTGATATCTGACAACAATTACACCATTCGGTCTAATGTAAATGATAAGGATTCAAAAGAATCCTTATATTACTTCCTTAAAGATCATTAATGTAACCGTGGGCCATGAAATAGAAACAAAAATGTCAAACCCGAAACAGTACCATTATAACCAATTACATTCAATAACCGCCCCATTTCAATAACTACCCATTCGAATGAAGCATATATTGAATGTAATATGTAATAATCATATTGAAGGAACCAATTGAAGGACCATGCAATCCAAGTACTGTACGGATATATATCTATATATCCACCAAGTCAAGGCAATCCATCAATGCAATCTACAAACTATGATGACCAAGGATATATATATATATCTACATATCGGCCGAGTCATATATATAGGGAAGTTAAGATACAATGCTTTATGTAGATGGCCATAAACATCTAGTTTTTCTTGCATGGTTCCAACAAAGAAACAATTCCTTTTTCAAATTCTAAAATTCAACCACACACTATACAATCATGATATGAAAACCTGGCTCTGATACCAATTGAAGGAAAAATTCTGGTTTTGTATCTCATACAAAACACATAGCGGAAGCGACGAACAAGGATCTATTTCATTCATGATTGATAACGTGCACTATGTAAATTTCAGAATTTAAGAACAAGATGGCGTACCTTGGTGTGGGGAAATTCAAAATAAAGATTAGAAGCACTTGGAAACACTTTTAATCTTCACTCCAATTCCACTTTACGCCCAAGATGTGTGGTCTCTCAATCAGTTTTTCAAATGGAGAATGAAAGTGTGCCTCACACTCTCTCACACACCGTTTCTTTTTCTTTTCTAATCTCTCCTAATAAAAATTCTGTATGTTTCTCCCTTTTTAACTAACTGATTATCTAATTGGGTTGGCCTATTGGGCCTTTCCAATTGGGCTTTAGTGTGTGGCTTGGAGTGGGACCAAAAGGGACCAATAAGACACTAGCTCCAATGGGCCTTGGGCTTTTCCGTCAACTCTTGACAAGTCCAAAGTTACCATTAATTATATTTAATACCACTATATAAATATAATTACACTCTAGGCCTTATTAATAAATTATATCCCAAGACTTTATTATACACGTAACCCCTTCATAAAATATTCGTAGTAACACAAAGTCATAAATGTAGACTGCCACTTTGTAAATTACTACATCTTATCCTTGAGTACCCGGTTTAATTCTTTAAAGTTATTCATTATATATTTATGAAAACCAATTTCATAAATATATACTTTAGTAATTTCTTACTAAAGTGGTTAGGCCTAACTCTCTGAATAACTGAAACCATTAAACTTATCTCAAGGGAATATTTTATATCTCTATCAAGAGACTATGAATTCCATCTTGAGAATATATGTTCCATCAACACTAAATGTGGCTGCCCAACATGCGAGGTTTTGACCGTCACTTCGGATCTCACTCCTGATATATCAAAGCAACCTACACTTCATGATCAAGTCCATTATTCTCTCAGGATTAAGAGTTCATGCAAATAGAAGTCGTGAGATTTATTATTCATTTGACAGTCGTTAGAAGAATAGTAAATCTCACAGCAGTCCAGTTCAATATGTTTCAACTCTTAAAACATATCAACATATCAACTAGAAGTTTCCACTTTCATGATCAAGACAAATCATCTTAGTTGACATGTTATAGTCTTCGCAGATGAAATGCCCAATTTCATCACCGACTACGAACTATAAATTCTGAGTTTACAAAGAACTTGTGATTTACATCTTCTGTGACTTTTCACATAAATCACATACAATGCATCTCATGGACTATATGATAATGTCTCATATTCATGTTACCACTATTTTAGATAATAATAAAACAACTTTATCAATCACAATATTAAGTCATACATCATGTCATACATAATGTCATACATAATATCATACATAGCATCATACAATAGGATTTAAGGGCACTAATCCTAACATGCACTATTCACGCTTTTTTTTAAGCCGTGATTTTTTACTTTTCTGCACACTAGTGGGTCCCGTGCACTATTCACGGGACCCACAAATCTTATTTTTCAGCAACTTTTTCATGAAAAATAGGTATGACGGTACTATTCAGACATTTAAAAATTATTTCGCTTTAGTGTTTTCAGTTTTTAGTTGTATCCAAACGTGGTCTTAATTACAAAAGGAAACATAACCATGTAATTAGTTTGGGAAGTGATTATAAGTTGACTTTTTAGTGTATTTTATGTATTATATCCAAGTTTTACTTTACTTTTTGTTTAAGTTTATTTCAAAATTTTATTTTTTAGGTTTTTAAAAGAGTAATGTTATAGTTACAAACTATTTTACAACATTTTTACAGAATGTTTATGTGGCCAACTTCTTAATGGTTTTCATCTAGGCTTACTGTTAATATCATTTTTCCATTTACCAATAATTACTCACTACATCAGCAGTTTATTAAATTGTTTATAAAATAATTTGTATAATAAATTAATTTTTTTTACATTTTGGCCTCATTTCAGTTTGGTCCATACTTTTCTATTTTACTGCTTTTAATCCCCAAAATGAAAAATGTGTTCCGTTTAGTTCCTACGGTCATCTTACTAATGGAAATATCATATGTGACAAACGGAGTGCATTACTGGCACATTAAATGCTTACATGGCTAATAAAATAATATTACAAATTTTTATTTGGCATTTGTTAAATGCAAGTTGTCGGTCCAACTAAAATAGGCCATATGGCCCATACATACATACATACATACATACATACATATATATAATCTCGGTCTTTTGCATAAAACAAAATTATAATAATGTGTGGGTTACTGCTAAGGTCTCTATGTTTTGGTAAGACGATAAAAGAGCTATCATCAAGAGCAAAAATCATAAGTTGAAACTTTCTAAAAAAAATTATAATAAAGTGATCATTACATAGTTATAAAGAATAAATAAATAAAATGCCTGAAACACATGGTATACCAAATGAAGTCACGAATGAACTTATTTAAAATTACAAAGTCGCTTTAATAATTTCTCCCAAAAAAAAATTGCTTTAATAAAAACAAAGCAACTATTTTATACATTGTCTAAAAGTGGACGTTAATATCTAACTGATTCATTAAACTAAAAAAAAAAAAAAAGAGTGAACATTAATAAATCAGGAAGAATGGAATATGTTGAACAAGTGCAAAAGCTTTTTTTTTTAGAAAAAACTTCGAATATGAAAAAGCTTAACAAAGTTCAGGAAGAGTAAAGCTAGCTAGTGAAGGTATAATATAAGGTTGGAGGCTTTTTTTTTTTTTTTTTTAATTTTTTTTATTGCAACAAGGGAATAGAGATTTTTGAGTCTTGGATGTTTTGAAAAGATCAAAATTCTTAATCATTTGTAGTAAGCATTGTTTTCACTTTAAGTTTGTATCAACTCGTGCAAAAATTTATGTTTATTTAACTATAAAAACCTACTTTTTCTGTTAAACCTACTTTTTCTGCTTTACATACTCACTTTTTAAAACACTCCATATCAAATTATCTATTTTACATTACATTTCATTAAAATATTAATTTTTTTTGATTTTTTAATAGTTTTTTTTTTTTTTTTCACATACATCAACTGCCATCTTCTTTCTTCCTTCCATCTTGGAATATGAAAGAAAAAAAATATGCTAAATGAGTGATGTCCATGTAAATTTACATGGAAACTGTAGCAATCAAATACTTTTACACAATTTCACAAGGTATAATTAGGGTGAATTTGGGGCCTGATTGACTAAGATATGGTAATTTTTGTATTATACAGAATAATACTGGTGCTCTCACTCATGATCTTGGTCTTGGTGCTTGTATCCAGGGATTGAACTTGAGTAAAAGCGTATTGGGCATACACTGTATGTGTGGTAGCTCAACCTTTCTAAACAACTGTTGGGCTTTTAAGTTGGACTTGGCAAGACATTATTGGGCCTTGGTAGCTATCCATGTATGAAGGATTGTCCAGTTCTACCTTAGTTATTTTGGGCCTTGGGTGTGAGCTTTAATTTTCATTGAGTCAGAAACCAAAATTGGGTATCGATGTGCGTTCAAAACAAAACTTAATTATAGAGTTCTGACTTCTGAGTCTTATGACCAATATTTTTCACAAATATTTTTAATAATAAAATCATTTGATGATATGTTGTAACAAAGAATGGGCTTATTTTACTTATAAGATATCAATCGAAAGATACAATCATCAAAGAAATAGTGGACATATTAGGAGATTCTCAAATAAATTTGTGACCACAATAAATTTTTTTAGGTCTAATATAATTAAACTTTGGATATGAATTTTGACAAATCTACCATTTAATTACATTTTCTTCTTATTTCCTCTATACTTACAAAATTTCAAAAAGATCAAAGATCAATAGATATGTCATCAATTAAATGGTTAAATTTATAATTTTTGTAGTCTAAAATTTTACATAAAAAATAAGTTTATGAATTAAATAGTAAACAATATCTGATTAGCATGAAATTTGACAAATTTTAAAAACATACAGAACTTGCAATTTAACGGTTAGATTTTCAAAATATGTTGGATGTTAATTTGTTTAGTGAGAGTTGTGAAAGTTCAATTAGAGTATAAAACACCAATGAACGTTTAGACCCCCAATTACAAAATTATCAACACAAGCTTATACACAAATAATATATGTGCAGAATGATGAATATAAGCTAAACCCAAATTGGTAACACACTCTAAACCATAATTAATTACAAACACAGCAGCAATTAAAAGGTAAAGAGTAAAGGAAGGGAGGTGCAAACACAAAGATAACACGGCGATGTGTTATCGAAGAGGAAACCGAAGTACTTGGCGAAAAATCTCTCCGCCGCTCTCCAAACGGTCAATAATCCACTAGAGAATAAAGTTGGGATACATGAATAGCAGAAGACCCTCCAAGCCTAATCTACCCAATGCACCTAAGCCCTCCAAGTTTCTTACTCCAACAGGGTTAAGCCGAATCTTGTCTTCTCTAACTTACCGGATCTTGCAATCACCCATTGCATCAACCAAATGAATTGGTCCCTTCTAAACTGCTTCCTAAGCACCAAAATACCTCATCACTGATATGGGTATGATGAGATAGGATTTGGCTAAATGTACCTCTCAAGGATATGACAATGGAGATGATGAAAGTAGAAGAATTTGGAGAATCTAAGGATGAAAATTGTGGATGAGTCAATCTTGTTTTTCTCTAGGGTTTCTCTCTTAAAATTATCTCTAGAAGCTCTCTACATTTCGTGGGTATAAGGGTATTTATAGTAGGGTGTATGAGAAATGTGAAACGTCAGTTTTCATCCAAACAGGACATTCTGGTGACTCGACCTCACGACTAAAACGAGTTGCTAGTTTGAGTCGCGAGCTAACTGCCTGGCCAGACTAGAAGTTTTGTCCTGTAGTGCTCTAGCTGTCGTGATCCTTCAACTCCCCTACATGCTCCACACGTGTCACCTTTGGCGACTTGCCAGTCGTGAGGCTCTTCTTGAGTGCACACATCTTGAGTTTTTTTCACTCTCTCTCACACACTATCCTTACATAATTCTCACCTAAATACAGGGTATCTAATTGCTAAATTACAAGCAAATCTGGCACGAAATAAAGCCAACACATGATTGAATAAATTCAACCTTACAATCTCCCCCTTTGTCTATTCCGTGACAAAACCCTAAAACAGACTCTAGACTTAACATGTGAGTTGGGAACAATTGCCAACACTCACTCACACCTAACTCTAATAACTGTGAAGCTCTTAAACCATACAAAAATGTTTTTCCTAAAAACAATAACACAAAATGATCATTGTAAGCAGAAATCTTGAAATGCATATGGAGCAAGCATAATCCGATCAAGTAGTAAAGATGAAGGCAATAAAGCATGACTTGACCAAACATAAACAATCACTATAAATAGTGATCACAATGCACATTCACACAAGGAATGAACATCCGGACATGCAAGCTAATAAGCTCAATGCAAAGTATCAATTGCGTGTCTAATACTCAACTGATGCAAAAACACAAGTTAGTTGCATCAAGGATATAAAATCCAACAATGACACAAGAGTGAAGTACCAAAGAAAATGCATAACATTAACTAAAAGTACTAAGCTACAAAGAAAAATATTTTAAAAAATCTGGGCATTCAAGAGTTCACAACACACCATAGTCAAGTATTAGAAAACCAAGTACTAAAATCATAATAAACAAGCATAAACCATAAACAACATAAACTGAAAGTGCTTTAAATTTCTCCCCCTCAAAATGATGCTCTCCTTCAAGTGCAGCTACTCCTACTCCATATCTCCCCCTTTTTGACTGGAATGGCCAAAGGGCTACTGCTATGTAATGAAGCTATTAAATTTGGCTGAAAGCAAATTCATCTATTCTTGTATAGTAGTCAGCCTGTCAGATTGCTCATTTTAGACGTCTCACAGCTCGTCAATCCTCTTGAGGATGATCTGAAATGCTTCTAGAGGTGCTGCAAAAGATTATGAAGCTTGGCTTCTTTTACCACGACTTCGTAAGCTAGAGGTTTGTCCTTCTGCTTTAGTTTCAGTGTCCATAGGCTCTCCTTGTGCATGATCACCCTCCTCTTCATCACCTGGAAGACAAACCTTGATCTTTTCAATTGTTAGAGCATTAATTGCTGAAGGAGTGGACATGAGGCTGATGTCTTCCACACCTTTTGCTCAAAAGAGCCTTATAAGTAGACTAGGGAGAATCAGCTTTGCCCTTGAAGTTATCCTTGTTTCATCAGCAATGCTGGAGAAGGTATGAGTACTAATATCAATGTAAGTGTTCTCTCGAAGCTCTATAAGAAAAATGGCTCTAGCATTACTAATGGTGGTCATCTTCTTCACCGGATACAGGTTGAACATCATGATTAAGGTAAGACATCTCATATCAGGTGGAAAAGCAGTTGTGTTGAGGCATCTTCCCTCTCTAACACCACCAATATGAGATTGAACCATCTCTATGGAGAGCATTCTGTCCTTGTAGTTAGTGAAATCATGCTTTAGATCCTCAAAGCCAAGATCGTCATCAATGTCCTCCACTTCAATGGTGAACTCATGATCTATAACCCAACAATCAATTTCATCCTCTCACAAGATTGCGTTGGCATAAAATTCTCGGATCAACAGTTCACACACTCCAGGGACATCACCAAGGACCTTGTCCCAACCTCTATCTTGAAAACAACCTGGGATAAAGTAATCCTTCAAATCCACCAAGTCTACAAATCGCTCTTGAATAATTGGAGCCTTTTCAAAAAACTGATTGTATATTTCAAAGTGTTGGATAAAACAGAACAGAGTATTGTTCATTTTCTTTCGTTTGTTCGCACGATGTGTAGTAGTCTTCTTCTTTGGAGTCATCTACAAAACATAGCAGTAAAGACCACAAAACAAAGCACAACATCTGGTAACAACAATAATTAGTATCAAGTTAGGAGTAGTGAAATGGACTTATAGTGAGGATTTAAAGCATATTTCAATAGCAACTTAACATGTCAGAACATATAGCATCAAAGCACAACATAGTCTAGGTATTATAACTTCAAACATATCACAATGTGTGTTGTGCCAACAAATAACTCCATGTGCAATCTAGGGCAAAGTGCAAACCACATAACCATATGATGTTTCAAAAACAAAGAAACATTATTATCTAGAGAGCCTTTGTAGTCCATGAAATCCACGGAAATACAAGAGAATGTCAATGAAACATTTTATCATGAACATGATATGCACAATACAACACAACCATGATATAATGCGCAACAGTGAGGACAAAATATGAAAAACATGTTGAATAGGAATTATATGAAACCCATATGGAAAACTCAACAAAAACTCAACAAAAACCCATATGGAAAACTCAACAAAAACATCATTAAAACCATATTCAAACATCAAATTTTCAAATCAAATCACAAACACAAAATCCAAGAAATCTAGGGTTAGAAACATGAAATATTTTTTATATCAAAAGGAACCCATACCTTTTCTTGAAGATTGATAAAAGATTGATGAAGAAAATAGAGGTTTTGTGAGTGAAAATGGAGGTTTTGGAAGAGGGAGAGGCGGACAAGATGATGAACTGTCACGAGATGCGAAGGAAAAATGAAAAGATTTTGAAAACTGCCTAAAAATAACCCTCAATGCACAAAACACGTGTTTTTCGCGATTGGAATGAGTCGCAAACAAGTTGCCAAGTCAAGCCGCCAAAAACCCGTGTGAAAAATTTTGAAATATTTTTCTAAGTGTTTTTCGCGACTAGAAGGTGATGCATTGTAGGCGTGTAGAAGCAGAATCTGTAACACACAATTACTACAACTTTTCCACAAAACCTAAGTTCCCCAAGAACACTAAGCTAGTAGGCAAAATAATAGAGAAAACATCTCTAACAAACTTTTATTAATTAATGCATAACAATAATAATTAACCTCTCTATAAAGCGTATTTATAGGAATAGAATTTCTCTTACTCCTTTTAGGAAAAGAAATAATAAATCTACTTCTATTTGAAAAAGGAAAAACAATTTAACTAGGAAAAGAAAAACAATTAAAATCCTAATTCAACTAGGAAAAAGATTTTATTTGAACTTATAAAAGCAAATAAATCCTAATTCTACTAGGAATGATAAAACAATATAAAATATTAAAATCTTTTCTTCTCCCTTAATCAATCTGCATCATTCTCTTGGGGTTGGGGAAAACTCGTCCTCGAGTTTTGTAGCAATCTTCCACGATCAATTGGAACCCCGAATAATCCTCTCCATCCTGTTCTTCTGTGCAAGACAAGACGAATCAATATGCTACTTATCAATCTTTTTTCACTCATAATAAATCTTGATGTACGGATTTTTATTCTTAACCTCTTTTGCCCTGGTGGGATATATGAAACAAGTACTAAAAAAGTATCCATGCATGAATCCATAAACTTCATATTGCCTTCTTCGTAAAAATTACTTAAAATCACTTGTTCACGCCTATTGTTGGCCTTTATCAATTCTTGTTCAATAAAATCGTCCCAGAAGGGATCAATAAAGTTTTCCAAATTAATATTAAACTAGCTTATAACCCGTACAATGTGCGGGACACTTTTATTCATTACAAAAGACAAATTGTAGGTGAAAATTTAAACATTTTAGAGTTAGATAATACCAAAAAATATATTTTAAAAAAACTTGCAAGAAAGAAAACTATGAAATCTAATCTTGAAATAGACCAAAAAAAAAAAAAAGTCTTTCTTCATCACACATGCACTCAAGCACATCAAAGAAAGTGATTCTTTTTTTCTTTTTTTTCTTTTAACTCCAAGAGTTAATTATTTCAACCATGTTCCAAATTTCGAAAAGATATTCAAAATAAATTCAAGGTGGTCCAAGAGAGATAATAGGTGTATTTGTTTTTGCTAGAAGCAAGTATCGGTGTCTTCAACTAACAATAATTAATAATTAAAATATCATGAAATTCAAATCCTATAGTAGTAATCTATGAATTACATCAAACTACAATAGTAAGTAGTCTCACAGAAAAAAAAAAAATTAAAAACAAAAGAATATTGCAAGGAATGCACCAATTGGCAAAATTTTAGACTATGTAAAGATGAAGTCTTTACTTTCATATATACAAAGTCATTCTATCACTTTAACACCACAAAAAATGCCATAACTCCTTATACTGTTAGACAATTTTTTTGCAGAAAATAAAAACAAATAAATTGAATAGTTCCTTCATAATTCAATAAGAATATCATCAATGTACAACATAATAATTTCATACATTCTAAAAGAAAACATCGTAGAGAAAATTTGGATTCCATCTTACTTTTGTTGTTGAGTTTGAGCTATTTGTCTTAAAGCTTTCCTCTTTGTATCCTTGCACTTCCTGCAACATGCATATTAATCCAATTGAAATCCCTTTCTTGGTATTGAGCAATGCGTCACTAGGTGCTTTACTCTTTACCATCTACCTAATTCTTTATAATGGTTTTCAATTGATTTGGACATCAATCATTGAACTATTAAGAAAGATATTTATAGTTACATATCTTTAAGTTAATCAAACCCAAAAACAACTCTACTGTAAGCATCGTACTGATATCAAATGTTAAAACACAAATGTAATACACACACACACACATATCTAACTCCATCTAGAGCTTTGGTGTGATTCCTAATTGACCAAGCCATCTGTTAAATCTAACGCATTTCTAATATAATTATGCACCCCAATTTTTAATTCAATTACCAATTTGTTGCTATCCTATCTTTGTAGCTCTTTGAATCATCCTTTTATTCTCTACCCAAATAATAAATCATTTGTCCCCGGCTAGGATAAATAGAGGTATTCAACTTAAATAACTAAAAATCACTATAATGTAGCCATTAAAGTTGGGTATAAAAGTCAAGCATCCATACCAACTTGTAGATTAACTATCACAATACTTCAATACATTGACTTGCTAAACAAAATTACTAAACAAACATACAACTGTAATTTTTTTCATTTGGTGTTCAAGTAATAACCTTGAAATAATTTTTTTTTCATACAGTACAAAAGAAAAGGGATCGAATGAGGTAAATAGCATAATGAAATAGATAAATAGTACCTAAAAGAAGCACTAACAGAGAACACAATATTTTATAATTGTGCACTATATATTCTCTTCAGTGGTTTCATCTCCTCCTCATAGGAAACTCCAGGATCAATATAACACTACTGAAAGTCTGAAACAAAAACAGAATATCATGCACACTGTCAAATTGTAGTACTTTCAAAAAGTAGCAAGACCAAATACCATACTTTACTAAAAACATAAACCAATATTGTGGCTTCTTCAATGTGTGAACCCCTTTATTTATAACCTTTTTCCACCCATAATTCTCTTCCAAAATAGACCTTAAAGTATAAGAGGATTAAGAAAACTGACCAAAGAAACTTGGTACATTACACTATGAATTAGGCAAAACAAATACTTCTATTATTCACAAATTGAAAAAGAAATCATTTCAATTGAGTTAAGTACTGTATAAAGCCTTGAATTATTGAATTTTCTCATGTGACTGCATGATAGATTCTCTACTGATCATCTCAACTTGCTGAAATTTCATGGTATTTAAATATTATAAATGGTTGCAATTCTCTACTTATCACCACAATTCACAGATTAGCAAAGTAAACTAACAAATTTAATTTAAACAGAACAATTTAAAACCTTCAAAACTGGTTACAATTCCTTTTACTATTGTTACACTTTTGTTTCATAGTACTAAAAAGATTCTCAATGAATTTTCAAGAACAGCATACAACATGAAAAACCCAAAAAACCAAATATTGTACACACCAAAACCAACACCTAGGAATCTCTGATATATATTTTTTTGATAAGTAAATCGCTGAGAAAATTATTCTCTATCATAACATACAAAGTAATCAATTTTGTACAAAGAACATTATACTTTCAGATTTAACAATTTGAAACATGTAAAACCCAGAAAAACCCAACATCAAAAATAACAAAAACATGACTTAAAATTATCTTTTTTAAAAAAATATCGTCTAAAATCTACAATGTATAAACAAAATAACAAAATATTTTTTGATTTCAAAACCCCACAATTTCAATCCCCCTTACAAATAAGGGAACATGTAAGAGAGAAAACAAAACTTGAAAATTAAAGTGAAATGATTTAGTTTAAAGGATTTAAAAGATTTCATTTTGCAGAGGTTTTCCATGATTTCAACAAATAGAGAGGAAAAAGTAGGAGAATATTAGGAAAAGAAATTGATACCTTTGCTTTGATGAAATTAGAGACTCCAGATTGAAGAAAGATTCCACTTCATCTCTGCAGAGAAAGAAATTGAATGTTTTAAATCCAAAAGAGTCGAATTTAAACAAACCCATTACTAAAAATATCTAAAAATATACTCACATATCAGAATTTCAAATTCCTTAACCCTAATTTCTGGAACCAAACCCACCTGTAATTGTAAAAGTTTGAAACATATAACAGATCTAATTTGCGGGGGAAAAAGTCGGAAAATGAATAGGAATACATCAATCGAAGTTTTTGTTTTCCTTAATCACAAAGTAGAGTGAAAGATATTGAAAGGAATTTGAACATAGGTTTTTTTTTTTTTAAGCGATGTGATTGCAAAGGGAAGAAATTAGCACAACTTATTTAGGTACAGCAGAAGGTGTGGTCTTTTGATTCAATTTCAAAGGTTTATCTTTTATCTTTTCTGGGTTTTGGTTTTACTTTCCATCGTTTTTTGGGCAACCAAACAGATATAGAAAATAGTAGAGAGAGAGAGACCTGTTGGGAGGCGACGTCGGCAGTGCGAGGCTTAAGGAGGAGGTGGAGGTGGGGAGGGTAGGATTAGAGAACCACGCAATCGTCTTCGGACACTGCTTGCATCGCTTCTACTTCTGTCGCAACTTCCTCTTCTTCGTCATTGTTCTCTGAGAGAGAGGGAGAGATTTTTTTTTTCCCTTTTTGTTTTGGGAGAGAGAAAAAAATAAGGATGCTTTCTCTTCTTTTTAATGTAACCCTTCTTGCTTTTTAATTGTCAGACGTGGCAGGGTTAAAAATCCAACTATTGTACACGTGTCTGAATTTTAAATAGGTAGTTATCTTATTTGTCAGCACGGCCTTAAATATAGAAACTAACTTTCTCTCAGCTTTGTCTATTATATATATATAGATATATAATCGGGAAATTTTTTGTTGAGGAGCTCATCAACTCCAATGAAATCATAGTGTTTAATGTGATCAAGTTCAAACTTTCGTAGATTGAAACTTCGTTCATCAATAGAGAACTCATCTATTGTTGAACAAACTAGTTGTACCAACGTATGATTGTAATCAATAAAATCAATAACCTCTTGTTTTTTAATGTTGAAAATCTCATCAACGGTGTGATTTATGGGCTCATCTTATATGTTTATGACTTTATTTTCATCAAGCTCAATCTTGTCTTCTTGACTAAAATCTTCAGGATAGTCATCATAAATTGGTGGAGAATACCAATTTACTACATAAACTCTTTCAATGTATTCATCCTCCTTTTTGATATCATAGTCCTCCTCCTCGATATCAAAATATTTTTGGATGATAGTTTTGAGGTTGGTTTTCAATGGCTAAGGCAGCGAGCTGCTTTGAAAGCGCATCAAGCCACTCCTCTATTCGTTGAAAGAACACCTCTAATTGTGCATCGTGTGCAACCTCATCACGTTCATACACGTCATCTATAGCAGCGTGCTGTCTCCCACGTGATCCTCGTGCCATGGTAGGAACCTAATCGTGCTCTGATAACAACTGATGCAACGTAGATGTGTAGAAGCAGAATCTGTAACACACAATTACTACAACTTTTTCACAAAACCTAAGTTTCCCAAGAACACTAGGCTAGTAAGCAAAATATTTGAGAAAACATCTCTAACAAACTTTTATTAATCAACGCATAACAATAATAATCAACCTCTCTATAAAGAGTATATATAGGAATAGAATTTCTCCTACTCCTTGAGAGGAAAAGAAATAATAAACCTACTTCTACCTGAGAAAGGAAAAACAATTTAACTAGGAAGAAAAACAATTAAAATCCTAATTCAACTAGGAAAATGATTTTATTTGAACTTATAAAAGCAAATAAATCCTAATTCCACTAGGAATGATAAAACAATATAAAATATTAAAATATTTTCTTCTCCCTTAATCAATCTACATCAGAAGGTCCACTCGCGAGTGAGTCTCGAAGGGAGTCGCGAATCATTCTTAGTAAACTTGCGACTGGAGCTTCCACTCACGAACTAGTTGCCAAAGTGAGTCGCAAAGATGACAAAAACCTAGAAATTTTGAAATTTCTATGTCATTTTCACGACTGAGGGCTTGACTCGCCAGAGAGTCATGAAAGCTTCTAAGTAAGCTCACGACTGGAGACAGGCGACTGGAGTGACTCACGAGATTGAATCGCCAAAACAAAGTTGCACAATTTTTAAAATTTTTGAAATTTTCAAAACTAAAACACTTTCCAAAAACAATTAAAACATTCAAAAATATTTTTGTGTTTGATCAACATATGAGTGTCTATGTGCAACACATTTAATCAAATACAATCACACAAATGAATAAGACATTCATTGAACATAGACATGTATGATATGTGTGGATATCACATAAGAGATAATCCTTAGTATAATATGAAGCTTCAATGTTCAATTCAACCAAGACATACATAATTAGTACTAGGAAGAGTGACCAATCTCTATTATAGAAATATGCGTATATGACCTCCCACACAACTTGATTACATAATTTTGAAACTTTTCATTTGACTTCTTTAAAATTCATAACATTTGATCACTTTTTATCTTTACATTTCTTTTTGAGATCGATGCTTGAAATTTTTAATATTTCAATTTAATGAACAAACCTTTGGTTTTTGGGCACCATACATTTCATATAAGTCACTTTCCCTTTTTTACTAGTCTAATACTAGTATGTGCAACAACTTTTACAGCTCATTATTTCTTTTCATTTTGAGATTTACATTGGTTGAGCTCTTTAAGAAAAAAATGAGTGGGAAGAGATATAGGCACAAGTCTACACATGTATCAAAACCAACAAGACTATTAACTAATCATTCATAGCAAGCTTGAAAATCGATTTACAACAATTTAACATAGATGTCAAGATTTTTCCCACAAAGATAGATGTGCATACATAACAAGCTAAGCTTATAAATGCACTAAGCCATTTGTACGAAGGTACTAGGCCAAACACACATGTGATATGTGCTCAAAAATATATGATCAAAATTTTTGAAATTTTCACTTTTTATGTGGTTTTGGATTTTTACTCACACAAAACTAAAACATAAAAGTAAGATCAAAAGAAAAACAATGCATATAATGGAAATGCAAGATGCACAAAATGCATGAAGATATGACATTCAATGCATGAAGAGTCCTACAAAGATCGAAAGAATTAGATTAAGGACCAAAAGAGCAAAAACTCAACCATAGGAACCCTTCCTCATCCAAATGGAACAATTGTTTGGAATGAGTGTCTTATGTGAAGAGAGACGAGGGTTGGAAGAGTAAGAACCGGAGATGCATATCGACAAGGAGGTAAGAACATTAAAAACTTTCTTCAACAACTTACCATTTTCCCCCAAAACCGGTTTTGCTTTCATAGCACAACTTCCAAAAGGCTCAAATTTCTCTTTTCTTTTGATTCTTTTAACAACTTGAAACTTAGAGCAATGAGGTCTTAGATGACCAAGGGCACCACAATGATGACAAACAATGGGTTTAGGCCACTAGGCTTTTTAGGGAGGGATCTAGCACTATGGTTTTGTTTCTTTAACATGGGGCATTGAGGTCTTATGTGACCAATCACACCACAATGGTGACAAGTAGGAACAAACTTAGATCCACTCAATACTCTAGGATGGGACCTAAACAGAGGCTTAGGCTTAAGAGCCTTTTCTCCACTTTTTGTTTTCTTTTGTGTGGAGGAATGTGCACCAATTTGTCTTTAAAGGTAGAACACACAATAGGCACAAAATCGGGTACCACAACATGATTGCAACAAATATTTTTATCATTTTTAGCAAAAGGTTCAACAATCAAACACTTGGCATGCAGCTTAAGAGATTCATTTTCACATTTAAGATCATCAACTAGTTTGTTAGACAAAACAAGTTTAGCATCCAAATCCATATTCAAACATTCAAACTCTTTTAGCTTTTCAATAGAATTTTCAACAAGCTTCTTATACTTTTCAACCAATTTATTGGATTCATTGAGCTTAGTAATCAAATCTTCCTTTTCACAACGAAACTTGCTCAAATTCTTATGAAACTTCTTAGCTCCTTTCTTCAAGAGTTTGATGTTAGGAAGATCAACAACACCCAAACATTCGTGTAACATGTCATCACAATTATGAAGATTAACACTCATAGAGACATTTTCACAAATACGTGGCATGCTACATTCATCATCAACCAAAACATGCATAGAAGTATACAAAAAACTATCCATGGCAAATAAGCACAAGGGGTCAAGGATCACACTTTGGTATTTAAACCACAACAAGTGTACCCGCTCTAATACCAATTGAAAGTTCAATTGGCGTATAAAACACCAATGAACGTTTAGACTCCCAATTACAAAATTACCAACACAAGCTTATACAAAAACAATATATGTACCAAATGATGAATATAAGCTAAACCCAAATTAGTAACACACCCTAAACCATAATTAATTACAAACACAGTAGCAATTAAAAGGTAAAGAGTAAAGGAAGAGATATGCAAACACAAAGATAACACGGCGATGAATTATTGAAGAGGAAACCGAAGTACTCGGCGAAAAACATCTCCGCCGCCCTCCAAGCGGTCAATAATCCACTAGAAAATAAAGTTAGGATACATGAAAAACAGAAGACCCTCCAAGCCTAATCTACCCAGTGTACCTAAGCCCTCTAAGCTTCTTACTCCAACAAGGTTACGCCAAACCTTGTCTTCTTTAGTTTACCGGATCCCGCAATCGCTCATTGCATCAACCAAATGAATTGGTCCCTTCTAAACTGCTTTCCAAGCACCAAAATACCTCCTCACTAATATGACTATGGTGAGATAGGATTTGGCTAAATGTACCTCTCAAGGATATGACAATGGAGAGGGTGAGAGTAGAGGAATTTGGAGAATCAAAGGATAAAGATTGTGGATGAGTCAATCTTGTCTTTCTCTAGAGTTTGTCTCTCAAAATTCTCTCTAGAAGCTCTCAACATTTCGTGGGTATAATAGTATTTATACTAGGGTGTATGAGGAATGCGAAACGTCAGTTTTCATCCAAACAGGGAATTCTGGCGACTCAACCTCGCGACTGGAACAAGTCGCGAGTCTGAGTCGTGAGCTAACTGCCTGGCCAGATTGGAAGTTTTGTCCTGTAGTGATCCTTCAGCTCCCTTGCATGCTCCACACGTGTGTTACCTTTGGTGACTTACTAGTCGCGAGATCCAGTCGCGAGACTCTTCTTGAGTGCACACATCTTGAGTTTTCTTCACACTCTTTCACACACTACCCTTACATAATTCCCACCTAAATACAGGGTATCTAATTGGTAAATTACAAGAAAAGTTGGCATGGAATAAAGCCAACACATGATCAAATAAATTCAACCTTACAAGTTGTAACTTTAGGGTATAGCTAAGTTTGTAACCGAATTTTGTTCTTAAACTTTTGTCCACTAAACAATATATTAGGTTTTTACAAAAAAAAAAAAAAAAAAAAAAAGCCCAAGAAAAATTCTATTTAACTAAATTTTTGAAAAAAATGTAGTTTGCAGTATTGATAATTAGACTGTTATGTAATGATTTCAAAATAAGAAAATTTGTAGAATGAAATTATGAGCTTTTCTGTATTTGCATGTTTTTTGTTTTTTTTTTTGTTTTTTTGTTTTGTTTTGTTTTTTTTTTTTTTTTATGTCTTCAATATATAAAGTTCTCTTTTTATTAAATTTTGTATAATTTAAGTTTCTTAATAACCATTCTAAAAAAAATTCCTAGAGCCGGCACTAATATGATATATGAAGACTTTAGTGTAAAATAAAAATAAAATTAGGCATATGTGAAAAAGGAATTCAAGTAAAAATAGAAAAGAATTCGTTTAAGAAAAATATGAAAAAAAAAATCAAATTAAAACTATTTAAGTAGTTTAAATTTCCATAATCGTTCTCTATAATAATTTTCCTTAAATTAAAATATATTGTTATAGTATGAATCATTATAAAATGAATAAAAATTAATTCTTAATGATATTTTAATTGGAGAAAAAGGAACATAATTACTATTTGCTATAAAATTGTTATTATAATAGTTTGCTATATATATTTTTGTAATAAAATGAATGAAATACAGTTACAGTTATATACTTACATTAACAATTTTTTTTCTCTAATGGGGGTCGTGGGCCTCATTTATTTTTCTTTGGAATTTTTATTTTCATAGGCTTTTTCTTTGACTTGATTATTTGTTAAGTGTAGTAAGGGAAATTAATTATGGGTATTTTATTTACCCATGCTGTGTGGTTTACTGAGGAGTTAAATTGTTGCCCCAGTTTGGTTTGGGTAGGAGACCTTGGGATTTGGGCTTAGTGGTGTCATGGTACATAGGCCTCTATTTTGTGCGTAGTGATGGTTATGTTGATGTGAGCCCAAAATACTTTCATAAGTGATGGAAGTCTTGGGTGAGGCCCAATCTGTATTATGTAACGTGGTCTAGTGAGGTTAAGCCACGTGGCAGGGGAATGCTTTCAACTTATATTTATTCAAGAGTTACTGTCTACAATATTTTCTTTTTTTTCAAAACTAATTATAAATGGTAGATTGTTATTGGTTTTAATTTGAATTTATAATTGAAATTGCTCTTTTGCCCACTAGTAAGTAGTAATAGCGGATAACAATTTATCATTTATGATTTTTTATAAAAGTGTTCAGAAAATATTATAAACATAACATTTCTCTATTTATATTTTTTGACAAGACAATTTTAATATATTTTTAAGGGCATTTTTGACAGTTAGATAAATGGAAACTAAGCATTGTTACTCTATACAAGAGTTTCAAATAAGCTGTAAAGTTGTAATTTACAACTATTTTGTGTTGATTTTAATTTCGTACCAAATTTGATTGTAATTTTGTTCAATCTTTTTGTAACCTGTATTTTATGTGGGATTTATTTATAAGGGTTGTGTATGTGAGAGAACGTGAAGGCTCAAGACAACATTGAAGACTAAAGAAGTTTTTGCAAGTAACTTGCGAGATGCTTTCCCGCGAAGTGAAGCATGTGCTCAGCACATAACTGGAATGCGAAGAGTCAAGACAGATGGTGACAGTTGGTTTTCGCGAGTGTCTTGGAGGTAAGGCCTTCCCACGAGATACCCACGAAACAGTCTATTTTGCTATTTTGTCATATTTGCTCCACTGCATCCTTACACACACTATATATACCATTATTACCCACATATTGAGTGGAGTACTTTTTAGAGAGAAAACCCTAGCCACAAACCCTTGAGAGTTAGAGATTGTCATACCCATAATCCTCTACACAATCCATTGTGGTTTTCCTCAACTCCTATCTCTCCATTACATATCAATAGCTTGTCCACAAAAGAATAGAGTTCTGAATAAACAATTACATATCAATAGCTTGTCCCATCAGTGAGATTAAAGTCACAAGGACTATAATATACAAAAAAAAATTAGTCAAACCTATTCTAAGATGTACATCATCTAATGTTTACATTACAAAGTTCAGCCTCCATAAGTAGTTAGTCTAACTACTGTTAGCCACCAAAAAGCTGTCTCAAAAGATTGTTGCATACTCTGAAAATTTTATAAAATAATAGAATGAGACCGAGCCCAATAAGTAGCATAATTAATGGGGGTGGGGGAAATGTAAGTTTCATCTTCAATAATAATAATATGACAAGAATGATTAAGCAATGAAATACAAAGTTTCTCAAAGTAAATATCTTAAAACTATATACCATAATTTATAATCCGTGAGCACTAACAATATAATTTTCAAAGCTATAAAATCTAACATACGGTAAATTATCACAAATATACCACACTACCACATAGACCGGTCAATGGATCCACTCATCCACAATTGGTATGATATTGTCCTCTTTGGTATCCAGACTCTTGGCCCCATGGATAGCAGCATCACCTATACCTTCAAGGTTTTTCTCTCCCCCCATGGGCAGCAGAGAGAGCGTGTCAAATAGGACCTCTCTTGCATGTGGTCTCTTGGCCCCATGGGCAGCAGCCTCACCCACACACAATCAATGAGCCTCTTCCCCCATGGACAGCAGGGAAGAACGTGTCATCCAAAGTGAAAGGACACTGACCTGGATTTGATTTTGTTATCACAAAGATTACAGAGACCAAATCGGGTGATCACCGGGAAATCACACACGACATGGTGTTAAAACCACATAAACTCATAGATTACATATACTTTGAAATACATAGTTTATATCTAGGTAATTTCAAAAAAACCTTAAATAATCTAACTTTCACAAAATTTGTAAGGTTTTTAACTTCATTCTTGTCAAAAGGTTTCTATCAATTTCTCATATAACATGACAAGACAAGCATCTTTAAATTTTCTAATATACCATAAAATCTAAGATTTCCTTATCAAAGATTAAATAAAAGATGCTCATTTTTCCATATCAACAATTCATGCATTTCCCCAAATGCAATCCCAAATATGATGCATTTTCATATATATATATATATATATATATATATATATATATATATATATATATATATATTAAGGTTATGATACAATAGTTTTTAGGAAAATATAGTCTCCATAAGTAGTTTCCAAAAGTGTGTCTAACCCAAAAACAACATTTATGCAACTTGGTTATTTTTAAAAAATCCCCATTAAAAGCTACTTACCTCGCAACCATAAAAGCCTAATTCTACAAGCTCCAAGGAGATTAGCTAGAATCTAAACAATATCAAGTAAACCTATCACAATAAACATAGAACTTGAAATGGTATCTAGCCACAATTTAGGAATTGCCAAATAAACACTTAATTAGGCAAACCTAGTATTTTACCTCATCAATAATAATATTCCACTTCCAAAGTTTCTCAACAAATTGATTCCCAAGGTATAAACTCCAATTTATATAGTTAACCCATTTAATATCATCTCCAACATTATGACTAGTTTCCTTAAAATTTACACTACATCATTAACAGACCCATGAAAGCAAAATCAAAATATCCTCTAAGACAAGAAATTTAGAACTTCAACTAACTCTAAATAAATCCAATGGAAATGAAAAAATTAAATTTACCAACCATCACATCTTATAACTTAAAAACCCTAAACTTTCCACCATACATAAATCTTAAGTAGTCATTATTAGCACAAATTATATACCCACTCATCAAATAATTCCACCAATACAAAACCTGTACATAAAAACATATAAATATCACTTTCAATGCTCATAAATCACATGTGTATCATTATTAAAGCTTAGATAAAAATAATCTCAAGCAAAAGTGTAAAACCCACAAAAAGATTAGAAATTTTTACCTCAAAAAAAGGATATGAAGGTGCTTATAAGTTCTTAAGAATTTTCTAGTGATCTTGCTGGAAAATTATGGTGGAAATGATGGTGTGGTGTGATAGTACCGGTGAGAGGATATAACAGTAGAGAGGAGTGTATGAGAGAAAACAAAAAAGAAAAGAAAAAAGAAAAGAAGGGAGTGAGCCGGCCAAAGAGTAAAGAGATGAGTGCAAATAAGTGGTGGGGAAGGGAGTTAGGTGGGGCACGTGTGGACCAATAAAATCTGACCTCTACTTTTTGTTAGGTTTCGTGCTCTTAAATCCTATTGTATGATGCTATGTATGATATTATGTATAACATGATGTATGACATGATGTATGACTTAATGTTGTGATTAATAAAGTAATTTTATTATTATTATCTGAAATAATGGTAACATGAATATTGAGACATTATCATATAGTTCATGAGATGCATAGTATGTGATTTATGTGAAAAATTACAGAAGATATAAATTACAAGTTCTTTGTAAACTCAAAATTATAGTTCGTAGTCGGTGGTGAAATTGGGCATTTTATCTGCAAAGACTATAACATATCAACTAAGATGATTTGTCTTGATCATGGAAATGGAGATTTTTAGTTGGTATATTGATATGTTTTAAGAGTTAAGACATATTGAACTAGACCGTTGTGAGATTTATTATTCTTCTAACGACTGTTAAATGAATAATAAACTCACGACTTATATTTACATGAATTCTTAATCCTGAGAGGATAATGGACTTGATTATGAAGTGTAGGTTGTTTTGATTTATTAGGAGTGAGATCTATAGTAACGGTCAAAACCTCAGTATGTTGGGCAACTACATTTAGTGTTGATGGAACATATATTCTCAAAATGGAATTCATAGTCTCTTAATAGAGATACAAAATATTCCCTTGAGATAAGTTTAATGGGTTTGTTATTTAGAGAGTTAGGCCTAACCACTTTAGTAAGGAGTTACTAAAGTATATATTTATGGAATTGGATTTCATAAATATATAATAAATAACTTAAAAGATTAAATTGGGTACTCAAAGAATTAAGATGTAGTAATCTACAAAGTGGCAGTCTACATTCATGACTTTGTATTATTACGAATATTTTATGAAGGGGTTGCATGTACAATAAAGTCTTGGGATATAATTTATAAATAAGGTCTAGAGTACAATTATATTTATATAGTGGTATTAAATATAATTAATGGTAACTTTGGACTTGTCAAGAGTTGACAGAAAAACTCAAGGCCAATTGGAGCTAGTGTCTTATTGGTTTCACTCCAAGCCACACACTTAAGCCTAATTGGAAAGGCCTAAAAGGTCAGACCAATTAGATAATCAGTTAGATACAAAGGAAGAAACATACAAAATTTTCTGGAGTGAACAACAAGAACATCATTGTGAAGTAGTGTATGTGAGTGTTAGACACTTTGACATTCTCCCTTAGTAAACTGATTGAGAGACCACACATCTTGGGCATTAGTGGAAATAGAGTAAAGATTAAAAGTGTTCCCAAGTGATTTTGATATTCGGTTTTGAAATTCACCGCTCCAAGGTACACTCTCTTGTTCTTATATTCTAGAACTTATATAGTGCATGTTAACATTTATGAATGAAGTAGATCCGTTATTTTTCCATTGCGTACATGCATATTACCATCACTTTTTTTTTTTTTTTTTTTTTTTAGGTTTGACTGGGATGTTACTTAGTGCTGCTGGGAAGCATTGGAAGAAGTTATATGTTTGGCGGATGTAATCGGGCCTGAATTGTGAGATTCGGAGAGCTAGAGAAGACAATGCTTGGCGAAGTCATTTGGTAGTAGGAGCTTAGAGGGCTTGAGTACATGGGGTAGACTAGACTTGGAGGGTCTTTTGTTATTCGTGTACTCCAACTTATTCTCTAGTGGATCGATTTACCACTTGGAGGGCAGTGGAGAGGTTTTTCGCTGAGTTCTTCAGTTTTCTTTTCGATAACACATCGGCTTGTTATCTTGTGTTTGCATTCTTCTTGCCTACTCTTTTAGCTTTCGTTTTACTGCTGTGTTTTAATGAATATGGCTTAGAGTAGTTATATTGTTTGTTCGCTCACATTTATTCAATTCCGCACTTAGTTTAAGTTAGAGTAAAATTAACCAAGCCGTATTTTATAATTTGGGAGTCTAAACAGCTCTTGTGTTTTTATACATATTCGAGCTTTCACAAGCATTGAATAATTTTAGGTATCAGAACAATCAGCAATTGATCATTAGTATTTGAATGACTAGCCAAAAGAAAAATACAATGCATTATAAATTTCAATTGAATTATTGACCAATTACCAACCTTAATTTTATTTGGTGTAATCTAGCTCTATATTTATTATTAAAACTTGAATCCTAGCCTCAAGATTGTTTGTTGCCTCCTTATTGCAATCTTCTTTCTTTGTTGCTGATATATATATATATATATATATATATATATATTTTTTTTTTTAAATTTCTCGGCTTTCTATTTTAACCCAAATTATAATTAGGATTGCCCATTGTCGCTTCTATATATACATTGTCCAAATGGCCTAGTGAAAAGTCAATATGAGACCTCATACACCTCTACAAAACACATATCTTTTTTTTTTTTTTTATAAAAAAAAATAGAAAAAGGAAAACAAAACACACATTATCTAATTGAATTAAATTCATACAATCCAGGATGTTAGGTAGGATTAATCAAAATTTTGTATAATTGCTTGTAGATTGGCTTTACTACAAGCACAATAAATTTTTTTTTTTTTTTTTCTATTTTAAGAGAAAGTACAATCATCACAATATGAGAATCAGCTCATGTTAGAGCCCAAATATCTTTGTAAATATAATAATAATAATAATAATAATAATAATAATAATAATAATAATAATAGGTGAAGCTGAGAGAAAATCTAATTAGAATTTAATTGTGCGCCACGTGTCTCATCTAATTTAAGTTTTTAAATTTGTGTCAAGTGAGTTAATTCAATGTAAAAATTGGACATAAATTAGAGTTCAATTTTGCGACATGTATCCCATCTAATCTAAATTTTTTAACTTTTGTAACGAATTAGTTAATTTAGTGAAAAAAACGAGGAGTCTAATTTAAGTAAACCTTAAAAATTATACATAATTTTTGAATGATTTATATTTATGAGTCTTTTTTTTTGTAGAACTAAAAACAATTCAAGTTTATAAGTCATCTACATATATATATATATATATATATATATATATATATATATATATATAAGTAAAGTTGAGAGAAAATCCAATTAAATTTTAAATTGGAATTTAATTACAGTCTAATTTTGCGCTACGTGTCCCATCTAATCAAAATTTTTAAAATTTTGAACCAAGTTAGTTAGTTAAGTGTAAAAATTGGATTTCAATTAGAGTTTAATTTTATTGCACGTGTTCCATCTAATTGAAATTTTTTAATTTTTGTGCTAAATGGGTTAATTTAGAGTAAAAAATGACGAGTCCAATATAAATATATCATTAAAAACATGATCATATATCTAACACTATATATAAAATTAGAGGAAGAAAGAGTTTGAATGATTTTATATTTATGAGCATTTTTTATTTTTTTATAACTAAAAACAATTCATTTGGCACAAAATTATATATATATATTAATAGATAAAGTTTGGAGAAAATCCAATTAGATTCTACAATTGAAGTCCAATTTTGCGCCATGCCGCCATGTGTCCTAAATTATTTATTTTTAGAAAGAGTTTTATTTCTTAATTTTGGAATCAAATGTGGGACCATATCATAAATATCTATTCAAGTGAGTTATTGTGTACAAAAACCAAAGAATTTAGAACTAATGAACATAAAAATATATTTTTAAAAAATGAACAATTTACATTTTCTACCTAATAACATTCTTACAAAACTTTTTAAAGAATAAAAAAAAAAAATGGTTATCAATAATATTTAAATTATATATGTAAGATTATTATACTATGCATCTTTTTTTCTTTTGAGAGAATTTCAACCTATAGCGTCAGCTCCTGATGATAGCTCTTTATCATCAGACTAAGATACCAATCAGTTTTTGATGAGTTTTTGATGTAGGTGGGGATTGAACCCCAGATCTTTTATACAACCAAGACTTTACCAGTTGAGCTAACTGGAACCCACATTATACTATGCATCTTAATGTGTATCTTTTAAGTATATTTATGCATATGCATGAAGTTACAAGCTAGTTTAAATAAAAAGAAAACCCAAACTTATTTTATTATATTTCTTTTTGTATATATTTTTGCCACGTTAAATATGAGCACTAGATCAGCATTTTGCATATAGAATACTATTCTAAGAACCGTGTTTCTTCTTGAGTATGTTTTTCTTTTTTCTCTGTAAGAACAATATATTACAGAATAAAGTGAAAGTAAACTAAATTACCGAAGAATTCATACTAAATTAAGGGCCATTCTTGCATTAAAATATGAGCGCTAGAACATCATTTTGCTTGTAGAATACTATCCTAAAAACCGTGTTTCTTCTTCTGTATGTTTTCTTCTCTCCGTCCGAACAAATATTAAAGAATTGTAGAATACTATCTTAAGAACCGTGTTTCTTCTATTGTATGTTTTTCTCTCTCCGTCCGAACAAATATTCAAGAATAAAGTGAGAGAAAAACTCATTTACCGAAGAATTCATACTAAATCAAGGGAAGCACGCCACAGAAAAAATTCTCATCTTCCGTGTCATGGGCTCGAGAATCACTGTAAAGTAGTTGCTTAGTTATATATATAGGGTACATTGGCTTACAAACCCAATAAAGTATCACCACACTTTGTGGCAGTTTTTGAGTTCAGCAAAGTTCAAACCCATGCATATGTCTACAAAATAGGGAACCCCTTGTCACGTGGGAAGATTGAAAACCAGAAAAAGCTCTAACACATTAGTTACAGGTAAGGTAGCCTTAATTATTTACTTCTGTGTGTGTGTGTTCTTCCTACTTAGTAACTAATAAATGCATATATATATGTGCCATTTTTCAGTGGGCTGCAATTTCAATTTGACAATGATGTTAAAGTTGTTCGCCATTTTCTCAGAAAGATTGAGAAGAATTTTCGGTGAACGGGAGATACAGGCTATGGTTGTGCTTAGCCTTAGCTTTCAAACCATCCTCATCGTGATGGGATATAGGAGAAAGGTTTGTTACAAAGCATCCTCATCCTGTTCTATAATTTTCTTTCTCTATATATATCACTTTAGAAGTTTCTCTCCCCTTTTTTTTTTTCTTCCAAAACTGAAATCTATTTTGCCTCTCATAGAACTTTTCTAGGAGTTCAAATTTTCTGTCTCACTCTTTTTGTTCTACTATATACTCTACAAATAAAAACATGTTACATATTCATTTATTTTATTAAATATTAAATTTATACTTTCTATTATTTCGATTTGGAAATATGATGGGTTATTTATTTATTTATTTTAGAAAAGTGAAATAATAGAAGGCATAAATTTAGCATATAATAAATTAGATGAATATGTGACATGTTTTTATTTGTAGAGTATATAGTGAATCAGGAAGAGTGGTATAAAAAATTTGGACTCATTTTCTAGGGCCACAATTTTTAAAACATCAAGGCATATATAGAATAGTTAAAAATTTTGAGTGTACGATTATATTTGTCATGCTTCTAACTTAATTTGCTTTTGTTTTATTTTTAATTATTTAAATCATTCTTCTGAATATCTTATTTTTAGATTGACCTTTTAAATTCATATATCAATGACTATTTATTATTTATATTTTTGTTGTTGTTTGAAATATATGCTTGTAGTCAACTTAACTTATATGATGTAGCCTTTCTTTAGAGAATCCATCCTTTTTTTTTTTCTTTTTTGAGGTGAAATTTTGAGAATCCATCCTTATGATGTAGCTTAAGAATAAAAATATTAATGATTGAGCTAACTCTAATAGTAGACTCCAAAAATAAATTGAAAACACGCACGAAAAAATAAATTATAACTTACATTTATGTTAAAATAATGTATGTTGATCAAATATTTTTTTTACAAATTAAGCATTTTTTTCTTATGTTAATAAATATTTTTGGAAAAAAATATTGACTTTAATATCTATTTTAATCTTACTCCCTTGAATTAAAATTCATGGCTTAACTACTGCCTATATCCAATCATATTTCACGTACTTCACAATTTTTATAATTATGGCCACGTTGTATCCCATGATTAGGCCGAAAATAATGACTGATCATGATATGCTATTGAAAACGTGGTTTTTGTGCCAATTTATAGCCCCATTAGTAGAATCTAAAGCATGACCAAACTTTACAATTAATTTTCAGAATATATCCCATTTCATTTATTCCATATCTAAAAGTCATAATTCAAGTATATATGTCATTCAAATTTTTGGTGCCTTTCACAAAATTTACATGTGCTTGACCCAAGTTTGGAAAAAAAAAATCTTAATTTACTAATCAACTGAATCCAATAATTTATAATTGATTTTTTTCCTTGACTAAATAATATTATAATAAGGAAGAAATACTTTTTTTTTTCTTTTAAATTAATGTTGCTAAAATAGTTAAATAGAAACTTATAAAGAAAGGCAAAAGAAGCTTCATAACTGAAAAATTATGTCTTAAGTAAAATATAACTTATCAAGAAAAATGTTACTAATTACCTCAAGCAAGCTTACAAAATTTCCATACTTCTCTCCATATATTTACTTCTTAGATCCACAAGTTCCACTTAAAACAAATTATACAATGACCCAATTCCATCAATCCATATTAATGATACTACATACTTAGCGATTGACTGATTAACAAAAACCATGCAATGATATCCACCCATTAGGGAAACTCAGAAATTATCCAAAAGATATCCAAAAGTGCTCACCCATAAATTTGACTTTTAAAAGTACGAAAAGTACGTCGAAGTCCAAAAAATACCTTAAAGGATTCTTAAAACATTTACATCAGTCTAAGAATTTGTTGTTGTTCACGCCTTAGGAAAATTATCGTTTTCGCTTTTATTTATTTATTTATTTTAATGAAGTTTATTTCTCTAGATATTATGGGCTTATTTAGTAATATTGTTCTAGTAACGTTATTTAAATTTTGTGAAAGTACGTGTGGGTGAAAAAAATATTGTTGAAATACGTGTTGTATTATTTAAACAACGAAAACCGTTATTTAAACAACATAACCAAAAAACCCCTAATTCTATTGTTGTAGTTGATTTACCAGTTTCTTAATAATATTCAATGAAGTTTGTTCCTCCAGATATTAATTTTGTTATTGTAGCTAATTTATGTGCTTCTTGATAATATTTTCAATGTCTTTTTCCTTAAAAAAAAAAAAAAAAAAAAACAACAACAACAACATTGGCCTATCTAAAATAGCATAAGCTTCACAATTTGTCCAACTAATCTAAAAAAACACTCACATCAACCTATACAAAATTGCGCAAAATATGATTCTAGATAAAGTAACCATGTTTATTTATATAGTTAGTGTTCATATGCAAATCTGATTTTTATATTTTCTATATTCAGAGAGAGAGAGAGAGAGAGAGAGAGAGAGAGAGAGAGAGAGAGATGATTTGAGAAAATAATAAAAAATTGATAAAAAATTATATTTTAATGAAATGTAGTATAACATAGATAATCTGATTTAGGTGTTTTTGAAAAGTGATTATGTAAAATAAAAAAAAAAAGTTTTTTTTAATTAAATATTGTATAATATAGATAATCTGATTTAGGTGCTTTTGAAAAGTGAATATATAAAATAGAAAAAAAAAAGTTTTTATACTGAAATAGAAGAAGATTTTTACATAAGCTGATGTACAAAATGTTCTTACTTTCAAAGCCTGTAGCTTTTAAAAAAATAAATAAATAAATAAATAAATTTTACTTTTTATATTTTTTAAATCCATTGACATCCTCGAATACCAATCCCAATGTCAAAAATAACTAATTACCCATCTAAAGAAAAGAAAAGGAGACTAATTTTATTTTTTGGAGCAAAACATCTCAAAGTGTCTAAAAGAGTGAGGTTTGTGCAAGTGGTCTTTTAAGTGAGCTGGTGTATTGGATCAAGTGTTTTTGGAGAGCCTAAAAATAGCTTTGTCGTGTGGTGTGGAGCTTCTCTAGGCTTTCCATTAAAAAAACAAGTTTACTTTCAAAGTTTTCTTAAAGAAATAAAAGTATCGTTTGCTTTAATGCTTTTTTTTTTTTTTTTTTCGCTCTTTCTTAATGATGCATTAATCACTCACCTCTAAATATGACTAAACCATTCTAAGCAACTCTTATTCATTTTTTAAGTTAGTTTTAAGCAAATTTCTTTATTTTGAACCTTATCATTTTGTGTATCTTCATCCATTTCAATATTCTGAGTTAAGTTATACCCATTTTCTGAATATGGGTACTTCTTGATAGTTCATCATTTAGTACTATAGAGTATCGTTGATCTTTTAGCAGTCTTAAAAATTTTCCTTTTAACTTAATATGTATTCTATAATTTCGCAACACACTTGATGCACTCCTCCCTTTCATCCCCCATACTCTTATTGTATGATTCACATAATTTTCAATCTCTCAATTTTTATGAATTATTAATCCTTTTTTTTTTTTTTTTGATGAACTTATGAATTATTAATCCAAGATATTGAAAGCTATCGCTTTTTAATATCTCTTGACCATAAAGTCTTATGACCCCTTCATTTTTGTTTGTATTTTTTTTACTAAATTTATATTCCATGTAATATGTTTTAATCCTACTTAACCAAGAACATTTAGATTCTAGAGTGTCTCCCCAAAATTTTAATTTGGCATTAACTCCATTTTTAGTTTCATAACTATATCATATCCATAAAGAATACACCAAGGCACTTTCTCTTGGGTCAATTTAGTGAGTTTATCCATCACTAAGGTAAAGAGATATGGACTTTAATGCTAATTCTTGATGCAAACCTATAGTGATAGGAAACTTACTTGTTCTTAAACTAGTTACTGCTCTATTCTACATATCCTTGATCAGCTTAATATATTTGAGAGGAACTCCTTTATTTTCCAAAACCCACCACATAACCTCTTCAGTAACCCAACCCTATCATATGCTTTCTATAAATCAATAAAAACAGATCTTTGGAGGCTCTATTTTTGCTTGTGTACAGTTTGGGGACTGTGATGCTTATGGTTTAGGTCCAAACTTAGTGGTGGGAAGTATTTCACCAAGTCACGATAATAGATCTCCAAGCTGTTGATAACTTTAAAATGCTCAACAATTAGAATTATAACTAGTGGTTGAAATGCATGAGTGATACTCACAGGGACAAGATTTATGACAGTTTTGTCTCCTGAGAAGTGAGTATGCGACACCTTTATATCATAGTTTTCAAAGAAGAATGATGTGAGACAACAATTTCTTAAAAATGAGATAACTTCAAAAGCGCAACGGTATACGACAATCACTCAATACTTCACAAAGGTTAAGTTTCTTTAATGGTACACGACAATCACTATCTCCAATTTTTTATTCCAGAAAGATGTTTGTCTTTTCCAGTTTTCCTTCTCTAGAACTTTCCTTCCTTTATAATCAAACTTCTACCACAGTTTTTAGGATGTCTACAAGATTGGTTAAAGACAAATTTTACTGTTAGTAAAAGAATGGCCTATAAAACCTTCAATAGGCGCATAGAATCATAGATTGTATGCATAATAATTTAGTTAAAAATATTAATGTAATAACAAATCTTATTGATGTTACTTCAAAAACAAACCGCTTTCATCACATTGAAATACATTACTTATTATAGATTATGGCTTTACATCACTTTATTATTATAATTATTATTGATTTTTTGAGTTATGTTTACAAATTATGGTTCAACATTTGATCTATTTCAGTCCACTTAGGTCCATTTCAGTCAACTTTGGTCTACTTTAATATTCAGTCCACTTTCGTCCATTTTTGTCTAGTCTGGTCCAATTCGGCCACTTTGATCCATTTCAATCCAGTTCACTTTAATCTATTTTAGTCTAGTTCAATCTACTTCGATACATTTAGACCATTCCAACCCAATTCAGCCAATTTGGTCTATTTTAGTCCAATTTGGTCCACTTCAATCCACTTTGGTATACTTACTTAAGATTGGGAAAAAACATGTTTGGGTTAAGGGTACCATCAATTTTTTTGAGTAATATATAAGTTTTAATTATCATAATAATATCTTTAAATGAGAAATTTGAATAATATATTTGAAATTTAAAAATTTTAGTTGAACCAAAAGAAATTAGGAAAATATAATGCATAATAACAATATTTAGAAGAATATCGACCACTTTAAATATATATATATATATATATATATATATATATATATATTTGTAAAAACATAGAGATAAAAATTAGTTTTAGAAATTCTTTAATTTTTAAGGAGAAAAAGCTATCTATAATATATAAAATTTAGAGAATAATTTTTTTTTTTAAGATGTGGTATAAATTATACATTATACCACATCTTAAAATAATTATATATCAGAAAATATAACAGTTTATAAACTGCCACTTTATTAAAATTTTCCTAAAAATAATATTGGTGTACTTTCAAATATATACATTTTTTTTTTGTTATGATCAAATAAAAGTAACTTTGCTCTTATCACGTGTTATATTCAACAAGGTTTCAACCAGCAACAACCTCATCCTCCTCCTTTGGAGTTCCTACCTGTTAGCAAGCTGGTTTGCAACAGTCTCATTGAGTATAATCTCCAACAATTTAGGAAATGCCGAAAATAAGCCAATTGATACAAAGCTTGTCATAACATCATTCTGGGCTCCATTTTTTCTCTTGCATCTTGCTGGTCCAGACACCATTACAGCATACTCCTTGGAAGACAATGCATTGTGGCGGAGGCACGCCTTAACATTAGCAAGCCAGGTAGGAGTGACTGTGTTTGTCATCATCAGAGCTTGGGAAAATACCGTGCTTAATATTCTTACAGTTGCAATGATGATTCCCGAGATAATTAAGATTGGGGAGAGAATCTGGGTTTTGAGGTCTGCGAGCAGTGAAAACTTTAAAGCAACGACGCTACGTCGTCCTGATCCAGGTCCCAATTATGCGAGATACATGGAAGAATATCGCTCGAAGAAAGAGGAGGGGTTCAACGTTACATCGGGTACATTCATTGAAGCTCCTACTGTATCAGACATTTCCATTCCAAAGCCAGCAAATGCCAAACTTGCAGATGCACACTCTCTTCATTGTGCCTATATATTGTTCAAGACTTTCAAGCAGCTATTTTCTGATCTCATCCTGAGCATCCAAGATATAAAGAACAGTCAATCCTTCTTTCAAAAAGTACAATTTGAAGAAGCTTTCAAAGTGATTGAGGTTGAGCTAGGATTCATGTACGATGTGTTTTATACAAAGGCTTACAAGGTTTATTCCCTAGTGGGTGGCATTCTGCATTCTACGTCTTACCAGTTTCTCGTCTACCGTGATTGTGCTCTTGGTTTTCGCCATTGTCGTTGATGACAAGAGTGTCTACTCAAGAGAGGAGAGAATGGTCACTTATGTTTTGCTTAGTGGAGCCATCTTCCTAGAGATATATTCAGTGTTGATATTAATTACCTCAGACTGGTCAATGCTTTGGTTGAGTAAGCGCAAGACTACAATGGTAGATCTCTGGTATAATTCCATTTCATCAGTTCCATTATTGGTTCCAAAAAAGAGGTGGTCCAATACCATGGGACAATACAACCTAATAACATATTGCCTTCATCGCAAGAAACCCACTTGCCGAGATATCCAGAGGTTCTTATTCCATTATGAGTTGTTAGAGAAGCAACGATATGAAAATTCAATGGATGTTTCTGTGGATTTGAAGAAATTGATATTTGACCACCTTCTAGAGAAATCAAAGATTGCCTTGGAACTTAAGGTTTGCAAGGAATTATGTGCTTGTAGGGGTGAGCGGGTTCTTAATTGCAAAATGCCTTGATTGCATTAACAAAGAAAAGAATAAAAAAAAAAATGAGGACGTTGAAGTAGAATCTGGGGAGGTTCCTAAAGATGCAAAATGCTTTTATGAACTGAGCAAAGAAAATCGTAAAACACTCCAAGACAGCGTTGAGGCAGAATTTGACCAAAGCATTCTTCTCTGGCATATTGCAACAACCCTATGTTATTATTCTGATCGGAACACAAACTCAAACAACTCTGTTAATTGTCCAAATTATGAAGCCAGCAAGTCATTATCAGACTATATGCTATATCTTCTAGTCATGCGTCCTATCTTGCTGCCAAATGGGATTGAACAAATCAGGTTCCAAGACACATGCGCTGAGGCCGATGAATTTTTCTATGAAAGAAAATCTATATTTGATGAAACCCAAGCATGCATAAAGTTACTTGAAGTGAGCACTGAAATTCCACCATCTATAGTGAAAGGAGATAGAAACTATGAAACATGGGTGCGTTTCGGGATTCGGGTGCGGGTGCGGGACTCGGCAATTTTTGAAAAAGTAGGGTGCGGGTGTGGCGGGGTGCGGCGATTAAAAAATTATTAAAAATATTTTTATTTATATTCTTAATATATTGCTAAACATATTTTTTTCACATTATATAAACATATACCAAATTTAAGAACAATAGTAAATAATAACTAGAATACAACTTCATTATATAAACATTCCATGATGTTTGAAAATTAAAATACAACTCACAAGTTTGAAACTAAAACAAAATAAAAGATACATCAACAAGACAATCAAACACCAACTTCATCATCATCAAGATCAATAGCTTTACTTCGAACTTCACTTTCACTAGTAGTAACACTAGTGCTAACATTCCCAATAACCATGGCCTCCAACTCTGGCTCATCAAGTGTAAGAGCTGCATTCTCAAGAATTCCAACTCCTCCATGTATATCACTCTCATTCCAAGAGTTTCCTGCAATATCCCACATCTTTGTATCTCTATTTATGTACTCTGCATTGCGCCTTGACAAGAGTCGAAGATTAGAATGCACATATACCAAATCCTCAGCACGTGCAGGAGCCATTTTGTTTCTTTTTAAGGAATGAATAAATTTGTATGTGCTCCAATTCCTCTCAGCACATGAGGATGAACAAGGTTGTCCAAGAAGTTTAAGGGCAAGGGTTTGAAGAGTTGGAAATGCGGAGCCATGGTATTGCCACCAAACCAAAGGTTGTAAGACCCATTTATGTGTCAAGACAACTGGTGAAGGAAACCTCCCTCCTGAAAATGCAGCAAACTCAGACTTCACCACATTTAATTCATTCACATCTTCAAAGAATCAATCCAAACACTTGCTCCTTTCCATAGAAATTTCATGATCTCGATGTGGAGGGATGCGTTTTAAATTCTCAGAAAGCCATTCAGTGGAGTAATAGCTAGAGTTAAAGATTAAAAAACAAATATAAATGAAATGTGTGTTTTACTAGAAGGAGGAACTAAAGAAAATAGAAAATAAATGTACTTACCTAAGATTTAAGGAATGAGCCAAGCAGTGTAGTGGAGTACAATTTTTAGTCCAACGATCAATAAGTATATCATACACCACACTCCAAAATGAGCTATACTCATCATCTTCCAAGCCTTCATGCCGATATATTACTACCTTTACCTTCTCTATCATTGAATCCCACATCTCATACACAAGATGAAGACAAGGCTTATCTGTGTCAGCTACTTGTATCATATCATAAATAGGTGTTGTGAATTCAAAGATATAATCAACCTTATCCCATCAAAGATCACTTAGAATCATCTCTTTCTCCTTTTGAGCTTTTCCAACATCATCCTCCCTATAAGAAGCCCATTGCTCACTAATAGTCATGGCTTGAAGGCATCTTTTTATCAACTTCAACCTTTTTAGCATTATAACAACCGAAGCAAATCTAGTATCAGCAACTTGGAGCAATTTTAATGGACAAAATTCATTAAACATTGCCAACCTCATTGAATGGTTCATGATAAAAACACGTATGAAGGATGCATCATCAGCAATACGTGTAATCCAACTACATTCCTCATATGTAACTTTATTCTTTTCAGTGTTTTTTGCTGCACAAATATTCTTCAAAGCTAGATTAAGAGTGTGGACAACACCGGGTGTCCAAAATATTTTAGGATACTCACCCTCAATAAGAGCTCCAGCAGACTTCATCACATTAGCATTATCAGTGATGACTTGGACACATTTCTCATGTCCAATCTCTTTTATAGCATCCCTCAACACCCTAGCAATATAATATTTGTCTTTAAACTCACCTGACCCATCAATTGCCTTAATAAACACTGGACCCCCATCTAATACAGCCATAATATTAATAAGAGGCCTCCTTTGTGGATCTGACCATCTATCAAAAACTATACTTACACCATTTTCAACCCAAAATTCCTTAATTGGTTTCAAAAGTCTATCAACATGAGTTTTTTCTCTTTGCAAAAGTGTTGTTCTCAAGGCATTGTATCCAGGAGGAACATAACCTGGAATGCTATGAGTAGCGGCATATGAATAGAAACTACGATAATATGGGTTCTTTGCAAAGTTAAATTAAATCCCACCGGTGTAAAACATCCTAGCAATTTGACTATCCAATTCATGTCTAGCATTATTCCGGAATAATTTCTCCACCGTAGGATTCACAACCTTCCTCCTCTTATTACCATCAAAGGGATTTGTACTATCACTATCTTCTTGTGTCTGAAGTGGGGGAATACTCCCAATAGGCCCACGGCTTGGGAGAGGTGGGGGTAAGGGAATTTGTTTTCTCCGTTCTCTTTCTAACTTATCATTATCAACCTGATCATGCATTCACTGCATTTCCAACCTATGGCTTGGTGTCACACTAGGGCATACTTTAATACCTTTATTAACAATTCTTAATAAATGAGCCTTAACCCTAGAATAGGATCCCAAATAAATATTACCACAATAGTTGCACTTAAAGTGTGTGTTTCCACTTGATTTAACAGTAGAACCAGATGGTTTTTTTATTTTAGTCACATACTGCCAAAGAGGAGCTTCATCATTTGGCACTCCTTCATTAGATGAAGGTGAACTTTTTGTGCTAATAGCTTCATCCATTACAAATTCAACAGATTCAATTTAACCTACAAATAATTATCAAATATATAAAAAATATTAATTAAATAAAAAATCGAGCCCCAATGTCACAAGACTCACAAAAAAAAAAAAAAAAAAAATTAGATCATCACAGATTCACAACACAATCACAAATCTGAGTAATAATAACTATTAAGTATTAACTAAATAAAAAATTAAACGTCACAAGACTCACAAAAAATAAAATAAAAAATAGAAAAAAATCAGCTCATCACAGTCCACAACACAATCACAAATCATAATAACTAATAGTTGCAAATTTAGCTATTAACTAGCTAAAAAATCATCTATTAACAATAAACTAAGAGTGTGAGTGTGAGAGCTATCAGCTATGATACCTAACAGTGAGGGAAGACGGAGAGCAAGGGAGACGAAGTGGAGCGCTGAAAAATGAGATGTGCTGACGAGTGAAGGCAGAGAATGGGAGAGAGCTAGCTGAAGAGTGAAGGCAGAGAGTGGGAGAGACTTGAGAGCACTAGCTTGAAGAGGAAGGGGCTGGGGCGGTTGAGACAGAACCAGACTGAAAAAAAAAAAAATGAAGAGTTTTTTGGCTGTCGGATGAGTGATCTGTGAAGCTAAGCATATAAGGGTTTCAAAGTTTTTTTTTTTTCCAAAAACGCAGCGTTTGGCTTTTTTTTTTTTTTTTTTCAACTAAGTAAAACAGTGCGTTGTGCACCTGTTTCTTTTTTTTTTTTTTGAATTTTGGCCGTATCGGCCGGTTTCGGTGTTTCTCCCGATACGGACCGATTCATGCCGAATCGGTGCGCGTTGGCCCGATTTCGCACGCGTCGGCCCGAATCAGCGCGAATCGCGCCGAAAAAATTAATTTTTTATTGCTGGACGCTGCTCGGACGCGCAGGCAGCGGCGTCGCCTGCACGTCGCCACGTCGGGCCTCGTCCGACACGGGTGCGGCGGCCCAAACGCTGCACCCGTGCTTCAGATAAGCAAGTCAGTGTAGGCTCGCTAAATCATTGAAATGCATGGAATATCAAAAGAAATGGGAGTTGGTAAGTCATGTGTGGGTTGAAATGTTGTGTTATGCTGCGACAAAGTGTCGATGGAACCATCATGCTCAGCAGCTCATCCGAGGCGGAGAGCTATTCATTCATTTCTGGCTTCTTATGTCGCATCTTGGTAGAACTGAGTAGTTTCAAATTTCTAAGGGCCATGCAAGGGCTATGTTGGTTGTGCATTGAATAAGATTTTATAGTATGTGAAGTGTTTTTACATACAAAATAAAGCATTGACAATTCTTATTATTATTATTTTTTTGTTTATTTTTTGTTTTGTTTTGAGCGTCGAATACAATTTGACAATATATTATCCTCTAATGCTATTCCTTGAGAATTTATTATAATTCTTCTACCAATCAAAATTTATTATCCAAAGTTTTTCATATGGATTCAATGTACGCTATCAATTCAAGGGTGCCCCATCTGGCTAAAAAACATGGTTAACCCATCTGGTTAAAAAAAAAGGAGGTTTAACCATGATAGGGTTATATTTTTGTGTTGACATATCATTTGATAAAACGTACTTTACTTGTAATTAGGTAGATTTAAGATGTTTCTAGAATATTATGAAGCATGTTGGATAATCAAGACAATCGATATTATTGAAGACATAAAGATTGTACCAAGAAACAATTGAAGAAAAGTTGAATAAGTGAACTTCGGTACTAGTCTCGACACAAGCTTGACACTAGCATGTATTGAGATTAAATGAAGGACCTCAACACTAGCTCGACACTTCATAATCTATCGAGTTATGCAGATCCAGAAATCTCAGATAAGATTTTTGGCTCATGATGACTTGGATTACAAGGGTTTCATTCACTAAACTCCTAAATGGTATAAAAGCTTTATTTTAAACTCATCAAAGATACAAAGACTCAATTAGAGAACTCATATACTTTTGTAGAACCTACTACGTTCTTGTGCACCTTAGGGTTTTGTAACCAAGTACTTCCAAATCTTTAACGTTTATTGAAGCAAAAAACTTTTCATCCAACAACAAACTTCAGATGCTAGGAAGTTAATCACATACTGGAATTTGTGCAAAGGGAAGAAGCCTCTACAAGCTCAAGTCCAATTGAAAATTGAAGTGAAGGTTCAATTGTAGGTTGGTACTTTGAGTGTAACACGCCAACCTTTACCCCCCCCCTCCCACACACACACACACACAAAAGGGGGTCAAATTTTTAGACTCACACGTGACAACCCCCACCTACCCACTCATTCTCAATTACACAACCTCACAAATATCTCTCTCCCTCTTGATTGACTGCCCCTCTTCTTTCACACTCAAACACAAACACACACATCACTCTACCTCTCTCTCCTGAATCCTCCTCCCTCTTGGTCTCTTGGTTAGCTCCTAAATTTTCGGTTATCAAACTCTTCTCCATGGTTTGACTTCTACCAACATTAATGTGAGGTAAAATCTCCATGACCCACCTTCTAATATTTTTGGATTTTTATCGTATATTGTTAAGATTGCTCTTTGTTGTATGGGTTTTGTTTTTGGGGTTGTTTTCCTGTGTTTGTTGGGGGCATTTAAGACCTAATTGGAGCTTTTTAATTTAATGGGGTGATATGGATTTATTGTTTGGCAACCATGTGAGTTAGGTTTCTTGAGAAATCATTTGGAGTTTTTGATTTATATGGGAGATTGGGGTTAATTTTTGAAAGAGGGTTTTCTTGCATTTTGAAATGCATTTGGCATATGTGGTTGTGAGTGTGGTGTTAACCATAAATTTCTTAAGTGATGTGGGCATGTGCATGTTGCATGACAAGGGTTTGGTAAATTTCCTATATGAGTTATGGGATTGAATTTCTTGACTTTTGTTGTGATGAATATTATATGAGGTTGTGGGTTACATTCTTAGTTGTTAATGTGTGCTAACACATGTAACTTTAAGGTTAATCAAGTCTCAAATTTTTTGGAATGGTACTAAAATTATAGTAATTTTCTTTTGGGACTATAAATCTGTCTATGACAGATTTGAGTAAGCTGCACTATGTGTTTTTTAATAAATTATAGAAGACTTATTTTGAGTGGAATTTTTGGTGGTACATACTAGACATATAAAGGCTTCTCCCTATTTAATTTCAAGAATTTTGGATAACACTAAGTGGACCAAACAAATTTTATAAAAAGGGCTAACCTGTTGCAAGTTATCTGAAAGTGTGATTAGGATGCTAAGACCTTTAAGGAATTTACTACAACCTTTTGTTGTGAGGTTTAGCTTGTAAGTTCATATGTGCTTTCTTTGACAAGTATTTTACTTCGACTAATTTTATCATGGTTTGATAACGACATGATTTATATGAAGTTAGTAAATGTACATTGTTTGTGGTAGGGAATTATAGGCTTTGGTTGTGTTATAGTCCTATGAGTTGCTCGTATTCTTGTTTGGTTCCCTTTTGGGTAGGGGTGCTTGTCTTAGGATGGTCAAGCTAGGCTTTAGGCCCTTAGGTTTTATTTTTGAGGAGATCCTTTCCTATTCATGGAGACATTTATGATAGTGTACTTTGTAGTAGGCCTTGTTATTAATAGGCTTGATACTTGTGTTTCTAGGTTCCAAGGTACTTGGTGATGGAACTAGTAACTTGATTTGTTGAATGCGGTGCCCAATTGAAGCAAATTTGGATTGGACTGCTGAGGTAAGTGGCTTCTTAATGGGATTTTTAAAAAGGAATCATTATTGCACTAAAGTATTTTATGGTTAAACCCATCTTGGAACATCTTTCATGGTTTTCTTAAAACGTACTATATGTACTATTATTGTTAATTATTTATGGAAAATGTATGAAGCGTTGAAGGTGCATCATACTTCTTATTGCATATGGAAAAATGCATGATTTGATAGCATGGAAAAAATTAGCATCTTTGATTAAATTCTTGAGAATAGATTTTATGGATTTATTATATTATTTGAAAGATTTAAAGATGCTTTATCATGACTTGTGATATTTGAGAAAATTGATACAAAATCTTCTTGACAAGAAATGAGTTTGAAGGCTTTGAGAACCTTGTGAATATATTGGGTATTTCAAAAATTTTTGTGAAACTACTTGAAATTAAATTGTATTTTGTAAAATGCTACTTGCATTCTTTGTAAAACTACTTATAGCATGCTTTATAAAATGCTAATCATCATGAAACTTGTATTTCCCCTACCTCCATTAATTATACTACTTATTGGGCTTTAACTCATCCCACTCTCCAACAGTTTTTTAGATCAATTTGCTATTCCTCGGGCACTGAGCTTGTTTCATTGGTGGTGATTGGAGTATTATGCTAATTGAGAGATTTATGCTATGATTGGTTGGTGACTCAACTTAGTAAATTTATCGAGGCCATCACTAATTCTATCAGAAATTGGGCTCTTGAGGTTTGTTAGCCTTAGCTAATTCTATCAAAAATTGGGTTCTTGAGGTTTGTTAGCCTTGGGCATGGTAGGCCTAAATTTTGTTGTTGAGGTTGTCTATCCTAGGAAGAATTGTGATTTTATGTTGATCCATTTGGAGCTTTGAAATTTCATGTATATTTGGAGACATGATTGGTAATTTGTATTATTTGTCAATGTCTCATAGAACTCTAACTTATATTGTGGAGAGTTCACAATGTTTATTTATCTTTATAAAAAAAAATAAAAATGAAAATCCCCTACAGTTTATTTTAATCGTTCTTTTCTCATGCTTTGAACCCTTTTGGGTTTAAGACATGACCTTGGGATAGTCTAGTGTAGTGGTAAGATCCCCTACCGTTTATATTATTTAGAAAATATCTTGCCTTATATAATAATTGAATGTAAAATGCATTACGATTTTTTGAAGAAGAAAAAACTTATAGAATTTAAAATACTTTCAAATAACAAATTTAGAAAATCTAATATATTGTATAAACTATATTTTGTTAAAAACAATCACATCATTTTAAGAAAAGTTTTGGACAGGCTTACCTACTATTTTCATTTTTCACTTAACTAAAAAACAAATTGTCAAATTTTATTAGGCGAATGCACTTTTAGTCCCTACATTTTATTTTTACCACTTTTAGTTCCTAAACCAATTAATGCGTGTTATTTTCGTCCTTTCCGTCAATCAACCGATGGAAATAGCTGAGGTGGTTGCCGGAGGAATTAAAATATTATAAAAAATGCTACATCAGCATCTAATTTTTTTTAAAAAAATAATTTGTCAAGTTTAACTAAATAAAAAATAGAAAAAATAGAACTAAAAACAATAAAATCAAATGCCTATGAACACAAGAACACACAAACCCAGAAAATCAAACCCAAGAACATAAATCAAATGCCAAGGAAATTAAAAAAATTAAGAACATGCCAACATGGAACACGTAAAATCAAAGGGCACAGATCTACAAAATACATAGACCTTCAAAGATTCAAAACACAAAGAACACAAACCCAAACCCAACCCTCAATCTCTAGCAAACCCAAAACATCACATGAAAAATCAAACCCTCCATACAAACGTCAAACCCGAAAACAAACCCATAAATTTCAAACCCAGAAAAATTCGAGAATTTGACCCACAAATTCAAGAAATCTGAACAAACCTATAAATTTCCAACCTAGAAAAATTCGAGAAACTAACCCGCAAATTTGAGAAACCTAGGAACAAACCCACAAATCTCCTTCGCAATTTCCGCCACAAATCTTCCACCTATCTCCACTGCACCACTAAGCTTGGTTCTACCACCTATCTCCAGCGCAATCTGTACCACCGAGTTGAGAGATTGAGAGATGAAAGAGAGAGACCTACCGATCTAATAGAGACCCACTGATCTATGAGAGATTGGAGGTAAATGCACTTTGAACCCAAATCCAAACCACTGTCGACCTTAGCCCCTCTCTCTCTACCCAAATCCAAACCACCACTTTTTAGATTAGGTTTGTGCTCTTAAATTTGGGTTTGTGTTTTTAAACTATTTTCTCTAAAAAAAATGGCTTGAATTTGCTGGATTCAAGTAGGTGAGAGGATCTAGAACCGGCTCGGATCTGGAGAGGGAAAGTGGTGGAGCAGAAAAATGGGAGCTCAATGGCCTTGGGAATGGCTTGAATCTGCTTCCACTCAGTGGTGACCAGGTGCTTCCTGGACATGGATCGTGGGGCTGTGGAGTCTTTTTGGAGGAGTTGCTTGGAAATAACAACGGCTGGGATCGACGACACTCTATTCCCTACACACTCCCTAGGGATTGCCTAGATCGTGTGGTACCTAGCCGATGATGGCTGCGATGAACTGTGGCTTGACACGGCGGTTCTCAGGTTGTTGGTAGCTGAGCGCCACCACCTCGCCATTTCTCCTTCTACTTCTGCAAATGCAATGAAGGGTTTGAAGTTTGGAGTTTAGAGTTGGACTGTGTTGTGTTGTGTGAGGGTTTTTAATTTTATTTAATTTTTTTGTGATTTAATATTTTTGAGAGTAAATAGTTTTTGTTTGTTATTGTGTTCTTTGCGTTTTTGAATTTGAGTTTGTGTTTTAATTTCCTCGGCATTTGATTTGTGCTCTTGGGTTTGATTTTATGGATTTGTGTTCTTGTGTTCATAGGCATTTGATTTTATTGTTTTTAATTCTGTTTTTTCTTATTTTTTATTTAGATAACATTAACAAATTATTTATAAAAAAAAAATTAAATGCTTATGTGACATTTTTTATAATATTTTAATTTCTCCGATTGCCAACTCAGCTATTTCCGTCGGTTGACTAACGAAAAGGAAGAAAATAATACGTGTTAATTGATTTAGGGACTAAAAGTGGTAAAAATAAAATGTAGGGACTAAAATGAAAAAAAGTCAAAATATAGGGACTAAAAGTGCATATACGCCATTTTATTATATAAAAGTAGAGACCTTATGTAAGAGATTATGTGATTTAGCCACGTGGCATACTTTTTGAAAAGATAATTAAAATACTTTCAAGTGTCACATGTGAGATAAAAACAAATTAAAAAATAATAACTCTTTGCTTCCTTTGGTTCAATGTTTCTATGTTTTTTTCAATTAAAAATTTCTCTTTGTTTCCTTTGGTTCAATATTTCAAGAATTTTCTAATTAAAAAAAAGGACTCTTTATTCCCTTTGATTCAATGTTTCCTAACTTTTTTACTCTCACAGATACAAAATCTTTGCATTTTCATTCACCATTTTTCACATCTTGTACTCTTCTACTCCTTTATATAGATGTGCCCATATCCCTTCATATCATATTATCTCAAATACAATTATACAAAGTGTCACTTACCTTCAATCCTTCAACAACACCTACTATGCTTTAACATTGTTGTCCCATATGATCCTAACTCATATGAGTTAACTCTAACCAAGAAAGGGGGCTTGCATTTTTTGTTGAGTGAAGGCAGCTTATGCTATTGATGTTGAAGTCAGACATTATGGGTTTGTGAAGGCTTTGATTGGCTTTGGGTGTTTACGATTTTGGTGTAGGAAGCCATAAATGTGTTTTTTAGAGCTAAAGCGAAAGAGAAAGAAACTTTCTAATTGATTATTTGTAGATTTCTTTGTAGTTTTTTTACTGCTATTTAGGGCGGTATCAATATGAACCGTGACAATAAAAGTAAAAGTCATTGATGATTTTATTGTGTTTTCCATGTTTTTTTGTTTTTATTTATTTATTTATTTATTTATTGTGTTTAGGATATAGAAGCCCAACTAGAGGCAATTAAATCTTGATAAATGAATGTTTTTTAAGAAAATTTTTCTTTGTTTCATAACATTCTCTTTATACTGATGCTTATAAATGATTTTCTTTCGTTGAGATACTAAAATAGATATTTGATATTGGAGTCGCACTATTTGGTTGTGAGAATGGAATGGTTGAGGATATGAAAGTAATTTTGCTTTAAATTCTTATTTATAAAGTTCAAAACCATTTAATTGGTTAAAAAATAGTCTATTTTTATAGTAGATATTACAATATGTTAGTGCCCTAGAAATGTTGAAAAACTAGACAGTTCTAATATCAGAAATCTAAATTAATAAGACAATTCAACTCAATTTTTAAAAACCAATTCATGCCAAAAAAAAAAATTAAAAAATATGAATTATAAAGATTGAATGTCAAAGCATTCAACAATATTTCTGGAAACACAAATATTATATAAAAAAAATAAGTATTATACCTATGTCTTAAAAAATATAAAAATTATTTCAAATGAAATTGCAAAAATTCACATGACATTATCTAGTTATACAAATTATGAAGCGGCTTAAATGAAAAGTAAGTGACTATACATGGTTCAATGCTAATCATTACAAGTAATTCTAGCCCACACCATTTACCTGACTTATTGTTTTCAACTATTCTAAATAATAAATTGTTATTGGCTACATGTTACTTTCACATGAGCCCACCATTAATAGTCTGCCACATTTGAGAGTGAAATTTTTTACTTTTAACATACTTTGTGCATTTGATGATGTGACGTGACAATTTGTAATTGATAAGAAATTTTACCCTCTACAGTAGCATAAAAATGTATGGTCCTAGATTTTTTTCGATCATTACCAAGTTAGGAAGAATAAGGGGGCGTTTGGTAATCTTGTTCTAGTAACATTGTTTGTATTTTTTGAAAATATGTGTGAGTGAAAAAGTGTGTGAAAATACGTGTAATATTGTTTAAATACTAAAAATCATTGTTTAAAATACCTTACCAACACTTCCTAAAGTTTTTAAAATATGAGGTAACCACGTCCCAAAGAAGCCACATAAACATAAAATAAATAAATAAATAAATAAATAAATAAATAAATAAAACCCTTAACTTTTTGTTGCTTTAGTGAAAAGAAAATGATTATTACGTTGTTAAAAAGCTAGTAATTTTGGAGTTAGGAAGAACATGTGGTATACCAAAAGAAGCCAAATTAGAATTTGATTGCTTTAATCAAAAGAAAATGACTATTACTTTGTTCACAAGTGATCATTACTTAATCAGGAAAAAACAGAATATATCGAACAAGGGTAATACTAATACCTTGCAATATCCACAAGTGACAAGGTGTTCCCTATTGTGTAAAGTCAAGTATCAATATTAGGATTGCCTTGACACATGGTACTTCTCATATTCAAGTATGGTGATTCTCAATTCCTTAACATGGAAGAGGAGAATTTTAGCTGTGGAGTACTTCCCTTAGTTGAGTAGTTTCGAATTATTCGGTGATTGAATGCACAAGCACTATATTCTTCAACATTTGCTGCGAAGAGAGGAAAAATCATATACAAAATAAAAAAAATATAAAAAAAAACAGGTAACTTATTAAGTTTACAACTCGTATTTAGTCTATATAAGTTTTGTTTTATGTATAGACAGATTATAATTATGCCTTTTATAGTGGTATTTTCTAATGAAATAGTTCACATTTGGAGTTTTTTTTTTTTTTTTTTTTTTAAATAAAATATTTTTGTGCATGCCCAAATATAGTTATTGGGCCTAAGATGTATTTGGGCTCACAATCTATTTGTATGGTGGGCTTTCGGATTTCCTACAACGGGTGATGCTATGCTCGACAACCTAGTACCCTAGTTTCCCTAGTTTTTCCTGTCACTCTCCCTCTTCTCCAAGGATGATTGATTTCTCTCTCCAGTCTTTCCTCTCCGGAATTGCCAACCACTTCAACTAAATCTTCCTTGCCTATTTATAGCCAAACTTAGTGGAATGGTCATGATTATTCCCCTAGTGGGTGGAAGGGGGAGATCCAATACTATTACCCTTAAGTGGGGGTTTAGTTAGGAGTGGGGGGAAGTGAGAGTGACATTGGAACTGGTTCCACCGCTAGATGGATTGCTCGGCAGTGATATTCCCAAAGCTTTACTGAACTCACGGGGACTCGACCTTCCAGGCGATTACATTCCCCGAACAAACATGGTTTTATGTTTACGACGTCTGTCATTAGTGCTTTCCTAATTTTGAATTGGGTGCCAATGATCATCCAGACGATGTTCGTGGGCCCAGTGTCACATGCGGTCTTAAACATGATAGTTTTAGAACTCGAATCCCAGCAAGTCGTGGGCTTTGTGTACGTGGTACTGTTGTGATGGGCTTTGGCGAGTGTTGGGCCTGCGACCAAATAGCGTCCCGTACAATTTTTTTATTGCTTTGTATTGTTGTGATTATTAACGTGATTGTGAGATTTAGTAAGCTCTTAATTTTTGGCATAAGAAACATCTGTTCCACTAATTAGAACATTGGTGTCAATCTAGTTTTTTTCACATATATTAACTTTCAGTTGTTAAACCAAAGTACCTATATGGAACATCATCTTACTGGTTAAAACTTACAAACGGCTGATAATTTGAATTGCATATGTTAAACGAGTGATTGCTGTGTTAGTTATGAAAGACACATCCTAAATGCTTTTTTTGTATTACACTATATTTAGAAATTTGAGAGAGAGCACAGAATTATACATAGTGAAAATCGTTATAACTTCATGGACGTAGGCATATTGTTTTTTTTTCTCACAGGTTTTTGGAATTTGTTTAAATTCTCAAAATTGAACATCTTCATTGTAAGTTGTGAATACCATGAAATACTAATTGCGCTATAAACCTCTTGGTAAAATTTAATTGTTTTACAATAATGCTTTTGTAGCAGGAGTAGCCGCCGGTCAAGTGATCTAGATGGTAACTCAAGCATTTAATTTTTGTTTGGTATTAAATCATAAGAAGACCTGCTTACTGTGAAATGTGAATGGCTTTTTGGTCCCGAAATAAGTATGAGATGGTATTTACCTACCCAGAAAAATTCCCATATACTTAGGTACGAATAGCAGAAGGGGTCAGATAAAAATTTACCCAAGAAAAGACTAAAAAAAAAAAAAATAGAATGGCTTACTATCTTTAGAAATTTGGTTGCTACATCTAATCTGAGTTAATTTTTTGCTATTTTTAGACTGAAAGGTGATTTAGAGTCACAAAAAGAATTTTTTTATTGCATTTAGCATTAATTTTATAACAATTCATTAGCTGTCACATTTCTAAAACAATTTGGAAAAATAGCATTTCGAGTTTATTATACTTAAGGTTTTGTGAAAGACTTGAGCATTTAAGACTCGAGTTTTAGTGTGTTGGCACACAGCTGGTGTGGAGAATTTTCCACATGGAACTCGAGCCTTTCAGGCTTGTTTTTTATAAAGAAAATCTAGGTTTTTACTGGGTTTGGGTTCTTTCTTCATCTTCATGCGGGTTCCTCTTCAAATCTTCTATGGGTTTGGGTTCTTTCTTATTCTTCTTCTTCATTTGGGTTCTTCTATAGATCTTCTTATTGCAGAAAGTTTTCATGTGGTGGTCATTGTTGGAGGGGGGAATGAACTTGGTCTTTGCAAAAAGTGAAATTGGGAATTTCACGATGAAAAACTTGGTGGATTTGGTTTGATTTGGGTTAATTTTGTGGAATTGAATGGTGGGTCGGTTATGATTTTGGGGTTTTGTGAGTAATCATTGGTGGGTTTGGTGGATCATTCTTCTTCTTCTTACTGGGGATTTTTCCTTCTTCCATTTCTGGTTATTCTTCTTTTCCTTCTTCTGTTTTTGGTTTTTCTTCTTCTTCTACGCTTTTTGGAACTCAAGTCTCTAAGACTTGAGTTCCACGTGGATTACTTGTTCACACCAGCTTCACTGAACTTGAGCATCAGGGCTTGAGATGCTATATTCCTAACTAGTTTTAAAGAGATGCTTACTAATGAAGTAGTTTCCTCAAATCATGCTATGTTGCAAATATCCCCTCACAGAGAACAATACTTTCTCCTACTGGATTACCATTTTATCCTGATTATGAACTTTTTTTGCTCAAACCTGATCTTGAACTTCAATGTTTAGTTTGCACTCCTGGCATATTTGAATTGTTGCACCTTATCCTGGTTCCTCTCTCAAACTACATCCCAACGGTCACATTAATTACAAGAAGATGATGCAGTTCAAACTTTTCCTTTCATCTTCTAGTAGTATGGTGGAAAAGAAATTGCAATTTTGCAAATCAAAAACCTTTCTGCGAATTGAAATAACTAATAAATGTGATAGCTACTTGTCTTACTAAGGCGAAATGATGAATAAGAAATATATCAATCACAAATAAATATATGTTTCCAAATAAAAGAGTACAATTGATTTCAGTCATCACACAGACAGTAGCACTTTGTTCGCAACAAAGCCTACGATTTTATTCCAGTCATTTGCATGACAAGCATATGACTTTTATTGACCAAATACATTTAAAACAAGCGACACGCCCCAAGGGAAAAAAAAAAAAAAACCCTTATGCATGATGACTCATTAAGACATCATCTCGAAACAGCTCTGCTTTATCCAACGCTCGCATCATTCCTAAGGAAGCACAAGTATGTAATTACAAGTTGCAGTGTCAAAATCATAATAATTTTTTTGTGGAAAAATAATAAAGGAACATAGAAAGAAAAGAAAAGACAACCTCACATGGGTGGAAGCTTGAATTCCATTCCGCAATGACCACTACTGATCAATAATTATGACTGGAAAGACAGCAATATGGCCCCAAATTCGGTCCTTGTTGTTCTCAATTGTTTTTGTGAAATCCACTGGCATATCTTTCAACTTCAATTCGCGAAGAGTCTTTAGATGCCTCAATTCTGTGGTGTTAGGGACCTTCAATTTCTTGCATGACCGAATCTCCACCTGCTTGAGGCTTGGCATTGCTTGTTCCTTCATCTTCCATTCTTTCAATTCCTGAAGCATCCAGAGTTTCAGAATTTTAAGCTGGGGAAAGCCTCCACTGGAGCAAACCATGTGTTTCCCAGTATAAGAAGCTGAGTACAAACAGAGGGATTTAAGGTTGTGAAGCTTCTCTAACTCTGGCATTGGATCATTTGAAAGTCTAGAGGCTGATAAGGTAAGTTCAGTCAGGCTTTGAGGAAGTCCATTAATATTTATGACGATGGATGGATTCTTCAATTTTCCATACAATGTTAGGTAGTAGAGATCTACGAGGCCAGACAATTGAGTCACATGAAGATCTTGGGGTTGACCCATTTCATCAAATGATTTCAATGTCAATTTTTGAAGGCGCTTCAATTCCACAAGACTCTCTGCCAATGCTTTTTGCTGTGACCACACCAACTGGAATGACAAATCCAATATTTGAAGATTTTTCATCATGTTAAATGCATCCTTCCAGAGGACTTTCCTTATCCACAAATGCACCACGCAGTATTTGGAGATTTTGTAAAAATTTCTTGTTACGCTGATTACCTTTACATTTTCTTTCAGGTTGATGCTCAATTTTGCTTCGAGAAATCTCACTCATGTATAGGTTTTGAAGTTTCTTCAGTTTCCATATTGAACTAGTGAGAGTGCGGATATAAGTATGCTTCACATCCAATGTTTCGAGGTTCACTAAGTTGCCAATTGATGATGGAATAGTCTCTAGATATGTCCACCTTAATCCCAGATACGTTAACTGTATTAATTTTCCTATACTCTTTGGCAAATGAGGTCTGAATACATGTTCAAGATCAAGCACCTTTAAATATAACAGATGCCCACTTGCAATGCCCTTCTTAAGGTAGTGACCAAAAGCTACTCCAGGTTTATCTCCTTCACGAGTATCAAAGCAGAGCAAGGAGAGGGGATTTCTATAGCTTTGCAATATATTTGGTGTTGATGAATTTATGTTGCCACCAAAACTGGAATCTATTTCAATGGAATAATAAAGTACGTGCTGATCAAAGCCCGAACTTGGATTTTCTCGCAACAAGAGTTCTCGCAGAACACTGGGGAAGCTGCATGTCTTGACCCTCCCATTAAGCTTTCTTTCCACTTCTTGTACCAAGTTGCGTATTATCAACTCTGACAAATATTTCTCCGCAACAGATTTAAGAGGCTCTTGCTTATCACCACTTTGTTTTACAAGCCCTTCAGCAACCCACAAAACGACTAATCTTCTTGAAGAAATTTTAGTGTCTCTGGGGAATTGTCCAAAGTAAGAAAGGCATTGACTTAGATGCGGAGGCAAGTCTTTTGCATTTGTTTCCAAGTTTTCCGACCAGGGTGTTTGGTTTGGAGTGACATGCTCAAGCACCCTTGACAAGTCCTTAGACGTCACTTCTTTCCCGGACAATAGATACCCATGATTTAACATGGAAGATGGCAAGCCTCCACATCTGCCTGCAACCTTTTCTGCAAGTTTTTTTAATTCTGGTGAGAGTCCATGATCAGGCTTAGAAGGTTCAGCCTGAAAGCGCACCATCTGTTTAAACAAATCCCAGCTCTCTTCTTGTGTTCGTAGTTTGAGTGGGTACATGATGCTTGTTAGGTCAACATGTGAAGCTACACTCTCGTCTCGTGTGGTGAGCAAAATTCTGCTCTCGCTTATCTTATCTCGGAATGCTTCTTTCAGAGTATCCCAAGTTTCCTTACTTGAGATTTTGTCCAGAACTACAAGGTACTTCCTACCCTTCAAGAAATCATTCACCTCTTTGAATGAGTAACCTTTTTCTGTTCGTTCCCCATGATTTGCCAGGACATTTTCGCCCACTCTTTTCAGGATTTCATGCTTATCGTCCACTATATCAGATAGAGACACCCAGTATCTGAATTCAAAATGTTTCTGAATAGCTGCATGGTTAAAAACCATCTTTGCTAGAGTTGTCTTCCCTATTCCCATCATCCCCACAATGGAAAGTGTGGAGCAATTCTCAGTAGTGACGTTGGTGGTCAGTAGTGAGACCACTTCATGTATGTTATCTTCCAAGCCGACCACCGAGTTTGTCTCTTCACTTAGTTTAGTGCGACAAACTTCCATGCTCATGGCAAGAAATTCCATAGCTTGCTCGAATCGCTCAATTTCTGTATAGGACTTTGGCCAAGGATCTATCTCCTTTTGAGTACTGGTGTGGCTCCTTTGGGGTTGGGAGGATGACAAAGAACTAATTGCATCTTTAACATTGATCTTTATTTGATCCTTCCAAGCCATCCTTGAATTGTTTAAGCCTTCAACTGCTTTTGCATCTTTGGGTTTTCTTTTTTGGGGATGGACCGACAGATTTTGATGGAACTCTTTTGATAAAGCTAAAATCAATCATGTACTTCTTAAAAATGAAGGGTCCGGAGCTGTTTGTTGATTTGGCCAAAGCTATTCTTCAACCAACGTCTTGTCATCCAGTTACCCAGAAATGGAAGCCATCTCATTACATTTGCCATTTTTTGTACTCTGTCAATTTCATGTTGCAGTTCGTCAAAGATCTCCTCCGCTTCCTCCACCCAAGCCTTTTCTGTTTGGCTTTCCAATTTAAGCCCTTCTAAATCTCGCAGGAAAGAATGTAGTAGCTGCACTGGGAACTTGATGAGGTACTCTATTTCCTTTTGCTTGTCAGAGTCAGACACTAACTCTGGATTGTTAGCAAATAGGACTTTCAAATTTCTCTCAATAGAGACAGTCGGTGGAGCTCATTTAGAAGGATGAGATTGATGTTCCTCGATTGGTCTGTTCTGCAAGCTTCTAACAATAGACCTTGACTGCTCTATTGATTTACAGATTTGTATACGCTTTTCCCAAATTTGATACATCTCCCACAGACACGAATCAAACTCAGCTTTGAGGCGATGAATTTTGTTCCAATCCATGATAGCAGAGAGAGTCAATCCAAGAGTCTTTCTTCTATCACTCAATTTCTGGTAGGAGTCATGGCAGTCCTGTGCCATGCGAACCATGGCTTTGGTTGCATCCACCCAGTCTCTCTCACTATCAGCTAGTTGTACAGTGATTCTGGCTTTCAGCTGTGAATCTCGAAGTTGATTAGGCTGCTCATCTAGTTTTCTTCCTGCTTCTGAAACCTCTTCAACATCTTTTATGACACCATCCAAGAGCTTGACATTCTTTTTAAGACGCCTGTAACGTTTCCCCACTTGATGCCAGAATATATACATAACCAAAATGGTAATTAAGTACCCACACACGAGGATTATGAGAATGACGTACAATTCAAAAACATAAGCATGGTAAAGCTTAGAAATTACAGACAAAATGCCCATGGTTGCTCTCAATTTCTGTAATTTGGTGTACCAAAACAAAGCTTAGAAATTTTATGATCAATAATGGCCTGACAAAAAGAATATGTGAATCATAAATAATACCTAAACTAAGGTGGCAAGTCAAATATCACTTGAGGAACAACCACTATTTCTAGATCCCCATTCGTGAACCATCAACAAAGCTTAGAATTTTTATGTGTAAATTGATTCTTATCTTGAAAAATTTATAAAAAGAAAATGGTTCAGGTGTAATGAATAATTTCTCTCTCAAAAAGAACAGTCACCTTGGCCATATTAAATTCAAAAGAATCACCTTCTTTTTCCTGCTACATTTTTTTGCCAAACCTTGAAGGCTAGAACCCGATTTCCAAACTTTAGCTTTAAAAACTCTTACCATTAGGCCCACAAAAATAAAATAAAAAAAGGAAGAAGAAGAAGAAACCCATCTCTCGAATTTTAATTCAAAAGTTAAATGTCAGTCGCTTTTATGTGCCACCTTGTTCCCAATCACAAGCCCACAATCCCACGTTATTCTTATTCTGCTAAACACCATCACCCAAAATAGAAGAACCCTCAACAGCAAAAGCTGCAAAACCACCAAAACGCATCGCCCACGACCAACAACCAATACTAAACCCACCAAATCAGCCCAAATCCGCCATTCTTAGACACTATAAAAGCCCTGCTCAGCAAAATTGAATGCAGAAGATTGAAAAAAAAAAAAGGAATAGAAAAAGGAATGGGAAAGGGGTTTTTAGATCCCTGAAAATAACGGATCAACCCAAACCCGCCCGGCTGAAATGGCAGGTTTGGACATGTTGAACCACGGGTTAAGTGGCTTGCCCTTTTTTTAGTTTAGAAAAAAAATTTCCCTTTTGTAGACACCTCAATTTCTAGTAAGTGAAAATTCGAGTTTCTCATAAGACCATTGTTCACGGGTAAAATTATCATTTACGTACTAAGCTCAAGACTGTAATACAGTTTGAAAATCAAACAATAGTAATAGTTTCACAAATATAAATTTGTATTAATAAATAATAGAGTACAATTTTCTGTAATTAAATTCTATTACAAAATAATAATCCTTTGATTCAACATTCTTGGAAAAATCTTCAATTCAAGAATTGTCTTGATTCGAATACAAAGTGTTTGCACTTTAATTGGAAAGTAGATTGAAAGATCTTTGGCATGGAGTTGTGATGAATCTTTTGCTTTGAGTTTGTTAGAAATTCTTTGGTCTTTCATGTTTTCAATGATCTTCATGCGTTCTTTAAATGTTCTTGACTTTCAAAAATTTGGGAGATTCTGGCCTTTTGCCTCTATTGAGCAAAATATTTGGCAATATGTCCCTGTTTTGAAACTAAATAGATTCGTGCCCCTGTTTTGAAACTCGATTTTAACAAAATCGAGTTTTAATCAAAAGCTCGATTGGCTTAAAATCGAGTTATGCCAAATGAAACTTAAAAAAAAAAAAAAAAACTTGCATGGAACTCGAGTTCCATACCTATAGTGGCAATTTTTTAGTGCTATATTGGCGATTTTTTATGGAACTCGAGCTCTTTGAACTCGAGTTCCATGCAAGTAGTGTAATTTTTTTTTTTTTTTTAAAGTTTGATTGCCCCATACATATAGCTGCATTCAGGGAGTCTATAGCGGCGTTTTTTATGGAACTCAAGCTCCTTGAACTCGAGTTCCACGCAAGTAGTGTAATTTTTTTTTTTTTTAAAGTTTGATTGCCCTATACATATAGTTGCGTTCAGGGAGTTTATAGCGGCGTTTTTTATCGAACTCGAGTTCCATGCAATTTTTTTTTTTTAAGTATACATATAGCTGGGTTCAGGGAGTCTATAGTGGCATTTTTTATGGAACTCGAGCTCCTTGAACTCGAGTTCCATGCAAACTTTTTTTTTTTTTTTTTTTTAAGTTTCATTTGGCATAACTCGAGTTCCATGACATCAAGTTTTTTGATTGAAACTCGATTTTAGTAAAATCGAGTTTCAAAACAGGGGCACGAACCTATATAGTTTAGAAATAGGGGCATAATGCCAAATATTTTGCTCAATAGGGGCAAAAAGCCAAAATCTCCCAAAAATTTGTAATGGAAGTTCTTTGGAACTTTGGAGTTTGAATCTGATGGATCTTTGATGAATTAGAATTCTTCAAGTTTCATAAGGCTTTAGAACTTGATTCTAGGAAAACTCCAAGACTTAGTAAAATGATTTTGATGAATATTTTTTGTATTTGAGGGTTGAAGTTTTTGAAATTCTTGGAGACTTTGGAACTTGATTCTATCAGATTTTCAAGACTTCTCAATGTCCTCCTACAAGACTTAGGGTCTGTTTGGATAACCTATTTTAAAAAGTGCGTTTTTAAGAATTAGCATTTTGGGCGTTTTAAAAACACAATTTTTAAAACCACGTATAAGCGTTTGGTAAAACTTATGAGAACATTGAGAAGATTTCTTTTCCGTAAATTACCAAAATAGGACACTACTCTAACACCAAAGTACACTCATAAAATAATATCAATATATATATATATATATGTGTGTGTGTGTGTGTGTGTGTGTGTGTGTGTGTGTGTAAGTAAATGCCTCATGTGAGAGTGCATGAGCTCCTGCCATATAGCACTCTAATATTGCATTTAGCCTTTTTAACCTCTTCTCGTTAAGTTGTTTTTACTATTACCCAAAAAATCACATTATTATTATTATTTTTATTATTATCTAAAAGATGGGCCGTTGTTAAAAATTAAACCAAATCTTATGAAAAGCCCAAGCCCACTTATTCACTTACATATTATGACCTAAGCATGATCCTTTCCCATGTGTAGATGAAAGCACAAACCCTAACCCACTTACAAACTCCCTTTCTCCTCCCCCATGAGTAGATAAAACTTGAAAGCCAAGACCCTTACTCACTAGACACTCTCTTCCTCCATACAAGCTTCCCTTCAAAATACACACTCTCTTCAATTTATTTACAAACAATGGTTTGTAGGCCCTTCTATTTAAACAAATGGAGATGTATGGATAAGGAAGATATACAATCACTCTAAAAAACTTACAATCAATCTAAAAAAATAAAAATAAAATAGGAAATATACAATCTAACATCAATAGTCCCACCACTCTATCCTCTCTCTCTCTCTCTCTCTCTCTCTCTCTCTCTCATTTTGAGTGTTATATTATGATTCTCTAAATTGAAGATAATATTCAATCTTACAAATGGGCTACACATTGGAAGATTGTCTACTAAGATAATGAGTGCTTCTCTTGTTGTGTTACAAGAGTAATTCTTAAGTACTCTCGGAGCATGGTGAATAGTACTAACTTATCTCACATTTCTAGTAGGGTCTACTCATTAAATTTATGGTGAAATCTATCATAAATGTGAGAAGATGGAATACCATTTTACTATACATTGAGAGTATCTAAGAATTTTTCGTGTTAAAGAAAAAGTCAAATGCTATGTGGTATGCCATAGTCACCAATAGGCATATTGCATTCAACTATATTCATATTAAAATTTTGAGTTATCTATGATGCTATGGTACTAGGTATGAAAACCAATTTGTTAACGACTTTTGATTTGCTCCTACAACCAATTAAGAAATTCACAACAAGTTAGATCAAGCTGTTTGTGTGCCTTCAAATTGTAGGTTTTTTATTTTATTTTTCTACAAATGCATGTAAGTAGCAGGTCCATCATAAGCATAAAGATAATTATAAGTTCAGATATTGACAAAAAAATTGAGATACTGCAGTAATAGATTCTAATAGCATTTGTCCCTTTAGTAGATTCTAATAGTTTTTGTCCTTCTTTAAAATCTAAATAATTTATAGGATTCTAGCCTCAAATATTTGGTATAAAATCTACAATGCAAAAATAATTTTGGTATGCCACTCTAGAAACTAGAGAGGACTACAAAAACTTTAAGTTAGATGCACACCAATTTTTTTTTTTTAAGTCTTCTTGTAGTATTTATTGTTTTAGTTTAAGACCAATATAATTTAATTATATTTTTTATGCAAAGTTTAAAACCAACATACTTTTAGGCAAATTTTCCCCATGCATCGCACGAGATTCCGACTAAGTTAGTCAAGTTACAGTTCCCCACCACTATAGCGGTTCACCAATACAGTCACCCCGCCACTATAGTTGTTCACCAATCTCAATAATAATATAACTTTCCCAAATCAGGCCTTGCCATCTATTCTAAACCACAAAAACTAAATGCATTGAAAAGTTGAAACCCAAATCACAAATAACATAGTGCAAAACTAACGGGAGAGGAAGAAAGAAAGAGCTTGCAGCAATGACGTTCTCTAATTGTGGTGATTGAGCTTGCAAATGGTGCAATTGAGGCTCTGCCAGTGCGTCTTCTTTCAATTTCCAATAAATATTGCTACATGCGATTTGGGTACATCAGGTTTAGATGCCTCTACCAAATGTGTCTTAGCCACAATTGGAGCTTTGCTGTGATGTCGTTCTGCAACTTGTATAGAGAACAACAAGAAGTGGCAAGTACAAGTTGTCATTAAGCAATATTTTTGTCATTAAGTAAAATTTTGAGGATATTTAGGTATTGACACCCTTCAAATTTGGATTGTGGTGGGTTTCTTAAATTGCCGTTTCAAAAAAGTGCGCCTGTATTCCATTTCCAAAACACCAAATTTGACATTTTTGAAAACACAATTGCTAAAAAATTGCAATGCCAAACGTCGAGAATTTTGCGTTTTGATAAAAACATCCGATTGCATGGTGCAAACACATATCCAAACGGGCTCTTAGTAGAATTTTTATTTATAGGAGTCTTGAAGAAGGTATGATGATACATGATTGACTCTTACTAGTGACACATGTCATAATTTAAATAGAGGAACTTTATATCTTGTTTTCCAAGGGATACATGAAATTTATTTGATTAGCCAAAATGTCTTAATTTAAAATAATACATGACAATATTTAATTAGACTTTTATGTCATTTCAAATTAAATATCAACATATCAACACGTGTCGACGTGTGATTGGCTCTCAGATATTTTTTGGAATTTCTATTCAGTGACACTTAGAATATTTTCAATAGTCTTTGAATAATAATAGTGGAATCCACTAAGTAGCATGTGGTAAATTGTGATTGTTTGAAAATTTTCCACTTCAACAAAGACCGGAAAAAGAAAAAAGAAAAAAAAAGTCATTTCATGCAATCACGAGGCTTGGGAATTTTAAATGAACAATAGAATTTTCAAGAGTAAAATAGTCAGTTCTCACATGAAAATCAAAACTATGGTTCAAAGATATTGGAGAGTCAAATTTCATTGGTTAATTTTTTTTTTCTTTTTTGAGAAACACATACACACATGCAGTTTTGGTGTTGGCGTATGAGTGTATTCCCTTATCTCATCCCCTTTCTCCTATATATATGTGTGTGTGTGTGTGTGTGTGTGTGTATGTATGTATGTGGTTAAAATATATTAAATGGACTAAAATGAACACAACAAAATAGTTGATTTTAATTGGTCCTTGAATAGGATAAAATAAATTATCCATAAAAATTTCATCGGTTCAAATTCAAGGAAATGAAATGAAATTTCGAGCATAATTAGGCATTTTAAATTATTAAAGTCATTAATTATTTTTATAAATGAATAATTAATTAATATTGACAACCTAATCTGTTCTAGAGTCAATCTAATAATTAATTATTTCTCTTTCAATATCCACCTCAACAACACAGTCACCATTGCCAAATTCAATTATATAATCCATTTGTTTCAATATTAGTGTTTTTTTTTAAAAGTAATTGTTTTAATTATTTAGTTTCTATGTTGTGGGTTATAGTTAGCTCAACTAGTAAAGTCTCTGATGATTGAATAAAAGATTTGAGGTTCAATCCCCGCCTACACAAAAAACTGATTGGTGTCTTAGTTTGATGATAAAGAGCTATCATCAAGAGCGGATGTCATAGGTTGTGAAAGTCTCAAAAAAAAATTATATGTTTGATAACAACCTTAAAATTGAGCTTAAAAAACTATATCTTGACTTTTCTTTTTAAGCTTGACATAAAATAGAGTTGTTTTCCGAAAATTTTTATCAGAAAACAATTTCTAATTCATACTTTTAATAGGGTATTCCATTGTTGTTCATAGTTTTCATTTGACACATCTCTTTAGTACTACCAAACACAAAAAAGGTGAAAAACTATTATCATATAAGATTTTCTATCGAAACAAATGAAGAAAATTACTATTTTATAAGCTCAAGGGTAAAAAGGTCATTTCAGTCAATCACGAGGCTTGTGAATTTAATTCAATGGACAATTAGATTTTCGAGGATAAGATTGACAAATTGTTATTTCTCACGGTCGAAGATACAAGGGAGTCAAATTTCATTGATTGAAATTTTTTTCATAAAATGGACTTTTTTTTTTTTATAGAGAATTTGAACTTATAGCATCCGCTCCTGATGATAGTTCTTTATCATTAGACCGAGACACCAATTAATTTTTGGTGTAGGCGGGGTTTCAACCTCATATCTCTTAATTGCACACAATAAAGAATAATTGGTTTTAATTGGTCCTTGAATAAGATTAAAAATAACTAAATGAGCATAAAAAAGTCACAAGTCCAAATTCAAATAAATGATAAACTCACATGTATTGAATGAAAGCTAAGCATAAGTGAGGCGACTTCCACTTTTGGTTGGCAAGACACAAAAGTCTTCTTGCCATTTTCTTGGGCTAAGACTTTGAGCGTGTGATTGAGGCCATTCAGCCATTTGGTTATAAAAGTCCTAGAGAGTAAGAGTGAGGCTAGCGCAGTTTTGAAGAACTGCGAGAGAGAGAACAAGCAGAAGACAAAATTACTATTTACGAAAGTCCATTAGCACTTAGTTCTGACTTGAATTGAATTGTCGATTAGCATGTAGAGGTGAGCTACATAGATTTCTTGTCAATTGGTGGTGAGCTACATGGTTTTCTTTAGTGTTCTGAAAATTCAATTAGAGATGCGAGATTTGTTAGAGTTTGTGCCCTAAAATCAAATTTATGAGCTGGTTATAAATAATTAAATTGTTTAATTATATGAAACTATCTATAAATGAACTAATGGGACATTATCATAGTTCTTGAAATGCATTATATGTGATTTATGTGATTTAATTATAGAAGATAAAAATCACAAGTTCCTTGTAAACTTAAAATATAGTTCGTAGTCGGTGATGAAATTGGGCATTTCATCTGCGAAGATTATAATGCATCAACTAAGATGGTTTATCTTGATCATGGAATTGGAGACTTCTAGTTGTGTGTTGATATGTCTTAAGTGTGTAAGACATATTGAACTAGCCCACTGTGAAATTAATTAATCAATTAACAACTATCACATAAATAATTAATCTCACGACTTCTAATTTCATAGACTCTCAATTTTGAGAGGATAGTGAACCTGATTATGAAATGTAGATTACTTTGATATATCAGGAGTGAGATCTAGTTTAATGGTCAAAACCTCAATATGTTGGGTAGCCACACGTAGTGTTGAGAAAACACATATTTTCAAGATAGAATCCACAATCTATTTCTATAAAGACACGAAATATCCCATTGAGATAAAATGGGAACTGATTATTTAGGGCCAGCCACTTTAGTAAAGAGTTACTAAAGTTCGTATCTTATGAAATTAGATTTCATAAATATGAATAACTAAAAGATTAAACTGGGGACTCAAAGAATAAAATAGTTGTTTACAAAGTGACAGTTTAATTATAACTAAGGAGATTCTCATGAGAGATAAATCGTTATTGAGTTGCTTCTTCTAAGGTGGTCTTATCCTTAAGTGAACGCCATTCTATATAATGATTTTTCCTTGTGTTGTTTCTTTATAACAACTCAATAATGATTTTTCCTTGTGTTGTTTCTTTATAACTAAGGTGGTCTTATCCTTGTGTTGCTTCTTCTATGGTGCTCACTCAACGGAGATTCTTTTTTATTTCCCTTTTTGGAGATTATAATTTTATTTTTATGTAAATGAAATGAGATTTCTAAACAAATGTTAACTTATATATTTTTATTGATATGTATTATATGTGGGTTTTAGTTAACTTAATTGGTAAACCCTTTATAGATAAATAAGAAATTTAAGGTTTGAACCCTACCTACACCAAAAAATCAATTGGTGTCTCAAGCTAATAATAAAGAAAAAATCATTATTGAGTGAATGCCATAGAAAAATCGTTAAAAACACTTGATAGTTATGAAATGTTATGAAAAAGGATACTCCCCTATGCAATCTCAGTTTTGATAAGACCACCTTTTGGGTGCAAGTACACATTATCCTCATTCGATACATGAATAAAGCAATGGCAGAAAAGATTTGTGAACTACTGGGGGAGATTATTCAAACCACAAAAAACCCTTTGAACGAGGGGGGAACTCATATGAGTTAAAGTTGCTTTGGATGTATTACTCCCTCTCTACAGAGGTCATGTAATATCCCTGGAAGATGGAAAGCAAGTTTGGGTTACATTCAAATACGAGTGCCTCCTAAATATTTGCTACTAGTGTGGCTGTTTGGATCATGATGTTAAAGACTATGATATTTAGATTGAAAGGGAGGGAACCATATTACTAAAGCAAAAACAATTCGGACCTAGCATATGAGCACCGACCTTCATCTCATCCTAAAAGAATATAGCTATAGTCCCAGGTTTTTATAAAGCCAAGATAAATGAGCTTCCTCAACCCACTAGCCTAGTGGAAGAAAGAGAGGTTATACCAATGGAGCATGAACTAGTGATTGGAACAACCTTGGCTTCATCGGAATTAGTCCAAGAAGTGTCATTAGGTAGTACAAGCCAACTTAGGGAAGAGGTGACAAATTTGGCAAAATCTAATAATTTACATGAATCTTGGAATGACAAATCACACTATGCAGTTACTTCTCCAGAATCTGTGGAAGGAATTAATCCCAAAAATAGTGGCCTTGATTTTTCTCTATTCAATTTCGAAACACAACTCAGAGATATTGATTAATATCTCACTCAATACGACCCCCAGAATCCTCCTTGATTTGGTCCCGCTCTGCAAAATAGGTCTGACACTTTTATTCAGCTCCAACCAGTCGAAAAGATGAATGCGCATGCTATTAGTGAGACAGCAAGGGCTTCCGACTTTCCAAGCTAACTACAAGTTATGCCTAATTGGACACGTAAGACTAAGTCCAACATTGCCAAAAACACCCCAAACACTAAAGCTACTCGGGGTAGTTTGAAACGAAGACTGGAACAGGATGTAGATCACTTAGAATTATCATAGAAATGACAACAGATTTTGATGAGTGAAGAAGTAAATACCCTTGTATTGGTGGAGGCTGATCATCAGCCCGCTAACAACAATGAATTGCTTAGCATGGAACTATTGGGAGCTTGGTATTAGGTTCATATTTTGTGTAATTGGCTAATCTTTTGACAAAATGCACTTTACTTGGAATTGGGTAGATCTAAGATTGGTTTAGTACTTCAAGAAACATGTTATCCAAGTCAAGTATTAAAGACATGAAATTTGGTTCAAGAAACAAGTGAAGAAAAGTTGTTCATTAAATCTCAACAGATAGCTCACAGATGCCTGCTATTGAGACTTAATGTGAAGCTCAATAGATAGCTCGACAGTGGCTCGATATATCAAGAAATAAGATTTTAGAATTTTCAAATTTGAAATTCGGCCTAGTCTTGCATATTTGTTTGGGGTTTCTTTTTTTACAACCCTAGACACATATAAGACTTATTTTAAAGGCCGTCACATACAAATACAAAATCCAAGAGACTTATAGCCAACAACATCTATTTGAGTTGCTAGAGTTAATCATGTACTTGGGATTCGTGCAAAAGGATTAGTCACAAATTGGAGGTTTGTGCATCAAGAGAAAGAAGACTACTATAAGATCAAACCCAATTGGGTATTGGAGTAAAGGTTCAACTGTAAGTTGGTATTTCGAGTTAGGTCAAGGGTAGTTGGTAAGATTCCTTATACTTGTAACCACTTGATTGTTGATTAGTGGATTCTTGAGAGTGATAACCTTAAAATCACCTAATGAGGTTTTTGCCTTACGGGTTTTCCCCATTTGTCAACAAATCACTATATCTGATTTATTTTCTGCTGCATTTAGTATTTTTGGGTGCCTCCATGATTTGCATGAAATTGAATTTAATTAATCAACTTGGGTAATTGAATTAATCAACTAGAGTCAAGCTATCTTAACTCAACACTTGGAAACCCACGTACGGGGAAGGAGCTTGTAGAAATTATATAGGCGAAAGATCCCTCTATTGTGTTTATAGCTAAAACATGGACAGATGAAGCTAGGCTAGACCTTGTACAACGAAACATTGATTTTGAGCATAGATGGGTGGTTTCCAATGGTAATAGAGGGGGTGGATTGGTTCTTTTTTGGAAGGAAAAAGTCAATCTCACTGTGGAAGATTCATCAAAGCATTCCATAGACACTTGCATTGACAAGAACACTGAACATGCATGGTGTTTTACTGGTTTATATGGCCAACCAGAAGCAACACGGAGGTTCAAGGCTTGGAAAAAGCTTCCTAATCTTAATCACCACCCTAATCACCCTTGGATCTATATACAAGATTTTAATGAGATTACAAAACATGGCTAGAAATTAGGGGGAGCCCCATGGAATAACAAGCAAATGCAGCTATTTTGAGAAGTGATAAATGAATGTGGGTTTATGGACATGGGGTTTGTTGGCCCTCGTTTGACTTGGAGTAGGCACTTTGCGGACAAGTGTTCAATTTGGGAAAGAATTGATAGGGGACTTACTACCATTGAGTTCAATCTGAAATTCCCAGTCCTTAGAATTAATCATCTCCGCTATGATTCCTTGGACCACGCACCTCTTTTACCTAATCTCTCAAGCCTAGAGCCGCCCCTCCATGGATTTTTTTTTTTTTTTTTTCATTCTAAAGAGATGTGGCTATTGATAGTTGATGTGGGGAAACGGTGGAGACATCTTCAAGGTCATTAGGTAGCCATGAACCTGATAACACAATTTTAAAGAAGATTGATAAATGTGGCAAGGACCTTGTGTGGTGTAATCTGAATTGCTTCGGTAGTGTCTAAAAGGAGCTGGAAAAAAAGAAAAGGTCCTTGATTTAGGCTAAGGGGGAGGCTATCCATAGTGGGTACAATGATTGGTTATAGAATTGAAGGTCAAAGTGAACGTACTCCTAGATAGGGAAGCTCACATGTAGAATCAACGGTCACGTGTTTTGTGGTTGAGAATGGGTGATAGGAATACTTTGTTTTATCATAGTAGGGCCATGAAAATACAGAGGAAGAATTCAATCAGGGGCATGAAAATTCGGAGGAAATAGCTGCTATTCTAACCAACTATTATCAGGATTTGTTATCCACCTCCAATTCGATTTCTATGATGCTCTGACACATATAACTTAGGTTATTACCCAAGATATGAACGATAAGCTTTCTAGGGAATTCCATGAATGTGAGATCACTAAGGCTCTAAAGTAGATCACTTCCCTTAAAGCTCCTAGCCAAGATGGTTTGCTACCAGTCTTCCACCAACATTTTTGGAATACGGTAGATCATGATGTTACTAGCTTAGTCCTGTCCTGGTTGAATATAGGTACTCTTTCTTCTCCAGTTAACCATACTTTTATCACCCTCGTTCCCAAAATAAAAAACCCAAAACATGTCCAAGAATATCGCCCCATTAGTTTATGCAATGTATTGTAAAAGATTTTTTTCCAAATTTTTTGTTAATAGATTGAAGAAATTTCTTCCAATAATATCACTAAACACCAATTAGATTTTCCCGAGGATTACCTTATTTCTGATAATATTTTGGTGGCTTTTGAGACCTTGCATTGCATGAAGAATAATAAGTCCAGTAAGTCGAATTTTATGGCTCTCAAATTGGACATGAGCAAGGCATACAATTATATTGAGTGATTTTTTCTAGAATCATTGATGAGACAAATGGGCTTTATTGAAAGGAGGATTTCTCTTATCATGATCTGTGTTAAATCAGTCACCTACTCAATTCTAGTTAATGGGGATTCTAAGGGTACGATTCAACCTACCAGAGGCATATGGCAAGGAGATCCTCTATCACCTTTTCTATTCTTAGTGTTTATGGAAGGGCTACATGATCTCATTAGACATGCATCCAGTGTGGGGGAGATTACAGTTTTTTCCTTGTGCAAACGAGGACCAAAACTAACTCATTTGTTGTTTGTGGATGACAACTTTCTTTTTTACAAGGCTACCTTAGATGAATGTAATAAATTGATGAGTTTGTTGGCTATCTATAAATATGCCTCGAGCCAAAAAGTGAACAAAAATAAAATAACCCTCTTCTTTAGCAAATATACTCCAGGAGATACTAGAGATCTCATCAAAAGTATCTTGGGGGTACAAGAGGTTCATCAGTATGAAAAATATCTGGGTCTCCCTTCATTGGTAGGGAGGGGGAAAAGGCTAGTTTCAACTATACCAAGGCAAGAGTATGGCAAAAATTACAGGATTGGAAAAGAAAGCTACTTTCTCAAGTAGGATGTGAGGTTTTGATCAAATCTAAACTTCAAGCTATCCCTACATTTGCTATAGGATATTTTATAATTCCTCTAGGGTTATGCCAAGACGTTGAGGGCCTAATTGAAAAGTTTTGGTGGGGACAATAGGGAGACGGTCGGAAAAATCATTGGCTTAAATGGGATAAGATGACCAAGTCCAAGATGGTAGGTGGAATAGACTTTCAGGACTTGGCTTTGTTTAATGATTCTCTCCCAGGATTTTGCACAATGATACATCCCTTTTCCCTTACTGCACTATAATGGAAGAAAAGGATTCTAGATCTAGATCTTATGCATGGAGGAGTATTTTACATGGCCAAGATGTTATCTAAAGGGGGGCAAGATGGCGTATTAGGGATGAGAGTTCGTCTTTGGCTTCCCATAGTTTACTCATTGAAGAAGCTAAGTTCTATTCTAGGTCCTTCCTCAAATTAATTTACTCTCATACTAGGAGAGAAGGTAATAAGTTAGCCCATAATTTAGCTAGACATACAATAAATGTCTCTCACTATGCTGTGTGGATGGAGTTTGTTCCTCCACAATTAAACACTGTATTTCAGGTTGATTTAGTTGTTATTTCTTAATAAAAGTTCCATGTCTTTTCCCTAAAAAAAAAAGAAACTTTTAATATTGTGTCAAAATAGTGATAAATGAAATTTTCTAATGTGACTAAAAGCTAAAATAAAATATTATTCCACCTAGAATGCAATGTTAACTGCCATGTGGCCTAAACTAAAATAATAATAATAAAAGTAATATAAAAAATTAAAAAAAAAAACATATTCATGTGAAAACACATTCCTTTTATCTCATTTTTCTCTTTACACTTTCTCATTTTTCTAGTTTAATTTCCTTGAAACACATATGATGACGCCAAAAATTGCCAGTAAGCTACATAATCCTCTCGTGCTCTTAGGTAAGACTTGCACAACAAAGAAGAAGAAGAAGAAGACCCTACAGAGAGTACCGGTGTGATACCGGCCAAATACCCTCTGAAGATTAAGTTAGAGAACTTTCAAAACTCTAGAGTGCCAGAGCATGGGGGGAATTATGCGTACCTTGATTCCTAAGGGTTTTGGGTTTTTGTAGTAGTGTAAAACCAACTTTTGTTTCTTGGTGAAGAAGATGTTTCCTTGTGGGGAAGATCCTCATAAATGTACGTATTTTGAGGGATTCTTCCCATATTTGGGATTCCATTGACTAGGGTTAATCGAAAGGTGCAAGAAATTTCAATTTAGGGTTCCTTGGAGACCACTTAAGCCCTATAGATGCCACGTGGCCTTGATATCTATCCCCCTTGTGTCAGTTTAGCTAGAATCCGTCCATTATGGAGGATTAATCCGTCTTATATATTCTCCATCAGGCGCATTAATCCGTCACCTTCTCCTTATGTTTTGATCATCCATTATCCCAATACCGTCGCCTATGACATGTTTTATTGAATGAGCTCGTCTACCTTAATTTTATCCTCTCCACAGCTATGAACTAGGTCTAGGAGAATTGCTTCTTTAGTACTTTTCCAATAGGTGCTTGAAGAATTGGGACTTCATGATATTGTTCTTGAGAGTTCAAACCATTAGTGGTTGCTCTCTTCATCCTTTTTAACTTGGGGGCACCTGATTGAAGATCTAAAAGCTTTACAATGATCTTGACCCACTCAATTCCCAAGATTCCTAACAAACTTTATAGGAAAAAAAAATAAGCGTAAAATACAGTTAACATCCCTGAAGTTTTGGCTAATATCAGTTAGGTTTAAAACTTTTCAAAACTGACCAACTTGGTCCCTAATTGCCGTGAGAGATAGGAGAAAAATAAGTAATGGTTTAGGGTCCAAGTTGAGTTTACCCATTTTAAGGACTAAGCTGGTCAGTTTTAAAAATCTTGGACCTGGTTAATATTAGCCCAAACCTCATGGATGTAAACTGTATTTTACCCAAAAATAATAATTAAAAGGCCTAATTTTGGGATTCTTTGCAGATTTTTTTTTTTTAATTAAAATTTTTTTTTGGTCATTTTTTCCTTTTTGGCCAAAATTCAATAAATATCTTTGTATGACCAAATTAACCTCGGTACAACTAGTATATAATCGGCACGATATAGCAACATTTCTATATTGGCCTAGCTACTGGCACAACAAATTCCAGCCATATTGGTCAGTGTAGCACTAAATTGATTTTCTTATTTACAACATAAGGAAGAATGAAATATGTTAAAGAAGAGCAAACAAGTACAATGACTTTCAAATCCTTAAACAAGGGAATGGATCCCTATTGCAAATATTTATGTATATGGATTTGGAGTACACCAACGAGCGGTGATTTTCATGTTAGACATATATTAAAGCCAATTTAATATATTTAAGCAAGTATGGTGATTCTTATATCCATGAAATTACCGTTCATATATAATAGCAAAAAATATAAAAGCTAAATATACTTTGTACTTTTTTTATTTGGGTTCATTTTTAAATTGCTCACTTGATCATAAAATCTTGTAACTTTTTTAAGAATAATATTATTTTAAAGAGAAACGCGAGAGGCCCCTAACCCGTCTTTAACTTTGGGGCAAGAATCCAAGAAGAAGAGAGCGGATGGAGATGGCGCTTCCTAATTACAAGAGACAGCCTGATGAGCCACATTATATGACAAAAAAGCAATTATTGTTTCTAGAGAAAAATAAAATCCCAGTAAGGCAAGTAGCCCAAAACCGTTTTTTGATCAGAGAAGACAGGAACCAAAAACCACGGGGGAGAGGAATGCAGTTGCAAAAAAACTTCAATGAATCCTTTTAAATCTCCTTCGAACATTTTGGAATTTGTTGTGGACAGTGAGTTTTATTGCTTGAAAGATAGCTATATAGGCTTCGCCTTAAATCGAATCTATAGGGGGTACCAGGGAAGAGATTTGAGTGGGCAAACACGACATCCCCAAAATTATTCTAGCACCCAGCAGCAGTGAAGGAAGCCCAGTAGCAGTGAAAGAAGCATGGGGTCGTATGGTAACATCGAAGTTGATTTTCACCCAACCTAAATGTAGAGGACACCGGCATAAGTTTAAGGTTGATACATGATACCACTAAGGATGAAGCTGACAGGTGGTCAGGATAATCCTTTTTTTTTTTAATAATCTTTTTAGCAACTTTTGTAGGATTTGGGATGTGCTCAACAAAGATGGTTTGGTTACGGAATCTCCAAATAATGTCAAACCAAAATAGTAGCAAAAAGATTGAATTTGTAACCTCCAGTAGAAGGAATCTTCAAATATCATTGTGGAAAGATGACATATTTTACTAGATCACTTGGAGTCACTATAACAAGTGAATTTGTGAGTATTGGCCATGGAGAGAGACCAAATGATGGTTCTATATGGGCATGAGACAAAGACGTAGTTGACTAATTTCATTGCTTGATTACATAGGACACAGGACATGTCTGCTTAAGGCTACCTTCTGTTGAGTGTGTCTTTGGTTGGGAGAATGTCCCAAGCAATATAAAAGCTTGTAATTTATACCTTTAGTAGTATGTATTTTTAATAATTTATACTTTTTTGTTTATATTTTTTTTACAGAAAATGTTAAAAAATAAAAAGATGAGATTAAATGCATATTATATCCTAAACCTTTGACCATTGTTTCAAAATCGTCCTTATCTTTTAAAAAGTTTCAAAAACATCATTATCATCATCTCATGAATAAAAAATACTGACATAGTAATCAATGAAACCGAGGTTACCATGATGACGTAGAGCTTATGATGTGATATGAACTCCATTTGACGAGTTACCATTATCTGTCCATCAGGTGACGGTAACATCATATGAGGAGGGACATTCTTGCCATAATCCATACTTCTCTCCCAAATGAGGAGGGACATTCTTGCTTTATTATGGTGTTCCTTTGTTTGAAAACATAAACCTAGTGAAATGAAAAAACGATGATGCAGTAATTTTTCGAAAGAAGAGCTTTGAGAAAGGTTAGAAATCTAGAACAGAAATTCATAGGATAAAGCAAAGTTTAAAGTCATGGGATAAAGTTGAGTTAGAAATCTCCAATATGGATTCCAACCATGGTTTTAAAAACCGGTATGGTGAAAAAATAAATAATAAATAAAAAAAGTTAATTACCAGTTTTATAGTCAAACCGATAATATCATAAATAATTTAATTATTATTTATTTAAATTATATAAATAATTTTTAATTTTTAAATACTAAAACTAACAAACCAATAGTAATAAATATGTTTCATTTAAAAAATATACAAGCATATAAGTATGTAACATCTTTTTAAACAATTTAACAAAATAACATTACAAAACAATCGTCATTAACATAAACTTTCAACAAAACCAAATAAATAAGTTCATAATTCATTACATTTACGTCCAAAACATTTACATCCAAATGGCAAAACCCCACTAAAATTCAGTCCATAAAAAGCAAAACCCCTTCCGCCCGTCGTTACGATGGTAGAGTTTGCAAACGTAAACCCGTCATTAAACATCATTTTTTTTTTACTCATTCTTTTCTAATGCTGCACATCCGTCTTTTCTTTGCAGAAATGGACACTGCCAAAAGAATAGCCTTCATCAAGCAGCAAACAGCAAAGAAGAAACAAGAGGCCGGTCAACAAGCTAAGGGGATGGGTTCATTAGCTCCGTCCAAACAGACGCAACCGGAGAAGATGGACCGTCAACCAAAGAAGCAGAAGACCACCCCTGAACTCGTCGTAGCGTTGGAGGCCGAGACCAAGAGAACGGTCACTCCCATAAGGCATGGAAAAGGTAAAGGTTTAATGAAGGGCCCAGCTCCTACTAGTGAGAAACCACCCGTCCTCCTGCAAGAAGATTCTAAATATGCCTCTCTCATCTATCATTATCGCTGATGATTATGAGGACCTTGGCAACCACGCTACAGAGGCGATGGGAGAGACAGGCCTCTTTACTATTGCCCAAGTATTTTAAACCCGTCCTCAAACTTGAAACCGTCCTTTCTTTTCTGTCGTTTACATGATATTTATTTGTACTTTGTTTTTAGGCCATGCTGATGATGAAGGGGCTGATGGGTCGTTGTCTGAATCATGAGACAACTTTGGACCGTCTTAGGAAGAAGAACAAGATGATGGAGGATGAGCTTCATGATCTAAGGAGAGAAAACTCACCTGCTCGGAGCAAGTTAGAGTAGAGCTGGAGAGGCAAACGGAGCAGCTGATGCAAATTCTAAAGGATAAAGAAAAGGAGGTGACGGACGCCAGGAATCAGCTTTGTGATGCCAAAGAAGAGGCGATCCGGGAGTATCATGACTCCGACCTTCTTTTGATAGAGTTTGGGAGCTCCTTTGCTGATGGATTTGATGATGCCCTCCGTCAGGTCAAGGCCTCATATCCTGACTTGGACATGTCCCATGTCTCTATAGATGCCCAAGGGCAGACACTTGCTCACTCCATCCATTCAGAGAGCACAGAAGATGTGTTTGCCGTCACTGCTCCCCTTGTGGACGAAGGCCAGACTCTTGATCAACCAGACGACAACCAGAAATTTGAAAGCACTCCCCCCAAGCATTATCAGTAGTAGTAGTAGTGGTAGTAGTTTTTTTTTTTTTTGAATGTTAAGGACAAAATTTTAACCGTTGTAATTTGTTTTGTTGAACCGTCACAATTTATTTGTGGACATATCTCTTGTAAAATTTAACTAGCCCATTCGCTTGCTTTTATCCGTCGTGCATTTTTAATTTATTGCTCGTACAATAGATAATCTAATCATGTCGCAGGGGTCCGTCCACTGTATATTTTATCCTTATTGGATCTATCTATCCACTATGTGGACTACTTTTATTCTCATTGGATTATCCATCCATAATGTGGACTATTTTTCATCCTTGTAGGATGATCTGTCCACTATGTGGACTACTTTTATTCTCATTGGATTATCCATCCACAATGTGGACTATTTTTCATCCTTGTAGGATGATCTGTCCACTATGTGGACTCAATATATTTTTATCCTTTTGGATTATCTGTCCACTATGTGGACAACATATTTCCATCCTGTTTAGATGATCCGTCCACTATGCGGACACGTTTTCATCCTTTTTGGATGATCCGTCCACTGTGTGGACTTGACATTTTACATCCTTTTTGGATGACCCGTCCACTATGTGGACAACATATTTTCATCCTCTTTGGATGACCCGTCCACTATGTGGACATATTTTCATCCTTTTTGGGTGATCCGTCCATCGTGTGGACTTAATATATTTTCATCCTTTTTGGATGATCCGTCCACTATGTGGACATATTTTCATCCTTTTTGGATGATCTGTCCACTATGTGGACTTAATATATTTTCATCCTTTTTGGATGATCCGTCCACTATGTGGACAACATATTTTCATCATTTTCGGATGATCTGTCCACTGTGTGGACTTGACATATTTTCATCCTTTTTGGATGATCCGTCCATCGTGTGGACTTAACATATTTTCATCCTTTTTGGATGATCCGTCCAACATATTTTCATCCTCTTTGGATGATCCGTCCACTGTGTGGACTTAGTAGATTGTGAGCAAAACATGCGTTTCTGAATAAAAACTCCTCTTATTATAACAGACAGGTAGACTATTGTTCATAGAAAATAATATATATAAAAAACTTTGTCTTTAGGAAGTAAAAATCATAACTAAACAAACAGGAAATGAGGAGGTAAATGTTGCTGTTGTCTTTGGCCCTTTGTCTACTGGTAGTATTTTTTCAGATGCTCCTTGTTCCATGGATGACTCAACTTTCTTCCGTCTAGTGTCTCTAAGTAGTATGTTCCCTTCTTATGCCATGAGGTGATCCTGTATGGTCCTTCCTAGTTGGGACCCAGTTTTCCTTGGGAGACATCCTTTGTTGCACCGAGTACCTTTCTTAGGACTAGATCTCCCACCTGAAAATCCTTGTGCCTAACCTTGGAGTTGTAATGCTTTGCCATCAGGTCTTGGTATCACGCTAATCCTTGTGCAGTTGCGGCCCTGACTTCGTCCACAAGGTCGAGCTGTAAATGCAAAGTTTTGTCATTCCTGCTCTTATCGTAGTTCTCCACGCGGTAGCTTGTTAACTCTACTTCTGCCGGTATGAGAGCTTCACTACCATAAGCTAATCTAAATGGTGTTTCCCCTGTCGGTGTTCTCGCCGTTGTCCTGTACACCCATAAAACACTTGGTAATTCGTCCGGCCATATGCCCTTTGCCCCCTCGAGCTGGGTCTTGAGAATTTTAAACAAGGACCGGTTCGTGACTTCAACCTGTCTGTTGGCCTACAGGTGGGCGGGTGATGAGTAGTGATTCTTGATCTTGAGCTGGGAACAAAAGTCTCTGAATGCGTCGTTGTCGAATTGTTTCCCATTGTCTAAAACAAGCACCCTCGAAATTCCATACCTACAAATAATACTTCTCCATACAAAACTACGGATGTTCTTCTCCGTGATAATGGCCAGAGCCTGAGCCTCTACCTCTACCCATTTAGTGAAGTAGTCAATACCAACCACCAAGAACTTCAGCTGCCTTACCGCTGTTAGGAACGGACCCATGATGTCTAAACCCCATTGTGCAAACGGCCATGGGGCCGTCATAGGGGTAAGTTCCTCCGTTGGTTGCCTTATGAAATTGCCAAATCGTTGGCACTTGTCACAAGCTTTAACATATGTGTGGGCATCCTTCTGCATTGTTGGCTAGTAGTATCCCACTCGGAGTAGCTTATGCACTAAAGATCTTGATCCAGAATAGCTTCCACAAACTCCTTCATGGATCTCTCTCATTACATAGTCTGCTTCTTCGTAGCCGAGGCATCTTAGATATGGTCGGAAAAATCCTCTTTTATATAGGACGTCTTTAATCAAGATGAACCGGGCAGCTTTAACATTCAACTTCCTTGCGTCCTCTTTATTGTTAGGTAGCTTGCCTTCCTTGAGATACGCCACTATTGGAGCCGTCCAACAACCCTCATTGCTTACTTCCTGCATGCTAATGTCATCTAGTAATGATGAGAGTTGGACGAAGGACATTACCTATTTGGGGACGATCCTGGGTTCGGCCGAAGCTGTCTTTGTGAGTCGGTCGACTTCTCGGTTCTCCTCCCTTGGGATTTGAATTATCTTGAATTGGAGGTTATTCGTTCGACCCTTCACTTCCTCAAGATACCTTTTCATCCTTTCATTCTTGCAATCATAGCTCCCATTAACCTGACTGGCCATGATTTGAGAATCGGAGTAGACGACCGCACTCTTAGCTCCTACCGCTATCGCAAGGTCCAGTCCTGCTACCAAGGCCTCGTACTCCGCTTCGTTGTTAGTAGTAGCAAAATCCAGACGGATCATGCATTCGATCTTGTCTCCTTTCGGGCTGTGGAGTACAACTCCAACACCTCCAGCATGATTATTGGAAGATCCGTCTGTATGAACTCTCCATACGGGCGTCTCTTCTGCCCCCTGATCCTTTGCGGTAGTGAATTCAGCGACAAAGTCTGCCAATATCTGTCCTTTCACTACTGCCCGTGGTTGATATCGGATATCGAACTCACTCAACTCAATTGCCCATAGCGCTATCCGTCCAGCAGCTTCGGGATTACTCATTGCTCTCTATAAGGGTTTATCTGTCAGGACATTTATTATATGCACTTGAAAGTATGGTTTGAGTTTCCGAGCTGCGGTCACAAGAGCAAACGTTAGTTTTTCCATCTAAGGGTACCTTTCTTCTACTTCTCTCAACGCCCGGCTTATAAAGTACATGGGCGTTTGTACCTTTCCTTCTTCTCTAATGAGAGCTGCACTGACCGCGGCTGAGGAGACGGCAAGGTACAGGAACAATTCTTCCCCCTGCATAGATAGGCTAAGCAACGGCGAAGCAGAGAGATACATCTTTAACTCTTCAAATGCCTTTTGACACTCGTCTGTCCATTCGAATGATCTCTTCAGTGTGCGGAAAAATGGGAGGCACTTGTTCGTCACTCTTGATACAAACCTGTTTAAGGCTGCTATCTTCCCAGTCAAGCTTTGTACTTCTTTTACCATCTTTGGAAGAGATAGTTCCATGATCGCCTTTACTTTCTCTGGGTTGACTTCAATTCCTCTTTGGGATACCATAAATCCCAAGAATTTTCCTACGGTTACTCCGAATGCGCATTTGTTCGGATTCAGCTTCATTTTGTATGACCGAAGAGTATTGAAGGTCTCTTGGAGGTCTCTCAGGTGATCAGACACCCGCACGCTTTTTACCAACATATCATCTACCTAAGCTTGCACGTTTCTGCCAATTTGGTGCGCGAACATCTTGTTCATCAGTCTCTGATATGTGGCTCCTGCATTTTTATGGCCGAAAGGCATTACCTTGTAGTAGAAAAGCCCCTGCCTTGTCACAAACAAGGTTTTCCCTTGATCAGCCTTATCCAATTTGATTTGGTTGTAGCTGGAGAAGGCATCCATGAAGCTCAAAAGTTCATGCCTTGCAGTAGAGTCTACCAGGGTGTCAATACGTGGGAGTGGGTAACTATCCTTAGGGCAAGCCCTATGCAGATCTGTGAAGTCAACACACATTCTCCACTTCCCGTTAGCTTTCTTGACCATTACTACATTTGCCAACCAATCAGAGTAGTACACCTCACGTATAAAGTCTACTTCTTGTAGCTTCCGTACTTCTTCTGCTATGGCTCGATCTCATTCGGGGGTGAACACTCGTTTCTTCTGTCAGATAGGGGAGAAAGAGGGTGACACGTTCAACCTGTGAACTATGACCGTTGGGTCTATCCCCGGCATATCCTCGTGACTCCATGCAAAAACATCTTGGTTTTCTTTGAGGAATATTGTGAGCGCTTGTCAGACTGTTTGGTTGGCCAAGGTGCCGATTCTCGTGATTCGTTCAGGCCTAGAATCATCCAGTTGTACTTCTTCTAACTCTTCCACCGGTTCTGCCACCGTCCTCTGTTCCTCAATGCTCATTGCTTGTAGGCGGTCATCCATTTTCATCATGGCAATGTAACATTCCTGTGCAGCTACCTGATTTCCACGCAACTCTCCAACTCCGTATTAGGTGGGGAATTTGACCATTAGATGGTAGGTAGAGGTAACAGCCTTCCACGCGTTGAGGGTGGGCCGCCCGAGGATGGCGTTATAAACAAAAGAGCAATTGACCACCAGAAAAGCTACATCCTTGGTTATTTGCTATGGGTAATCCCCGACCATCACAGACAACATGACAACGCCCAAAGGGTAGACCCTTGTCCCTCCGAAGCCAACAAGGGGTGCATTAACTGGGACCAGTTGTTCTCTACCAATCCCCATTTGCTGGAACGCGGGGTAGTAGAGGATATCTACTGAGCTTCCGTTGTCTACCAAAACTCTATGCATGTTGTAGTCCCCTGCCCGTATGCTGACGACAAGCGCGTCGTCATGTGGGTGGTGAAGGTGTTGCGCATCTTCCTCCGAAAACCCGATGCTAGGGTTATCTCGTCGAGTCACTTTCAGTGAGGAACCCGTCGATTGAACGCTTTGAACCATCTGAAAATAGGTCTTTCTGGCCTTTTTGGACGACCCTGCTGAGGTAGTGCCCCCTACAATCATTAGTATGTCTCCTACAGGCTATCTGGGACGTTCATTTTCCCGTCGTTGATTTTGTTCCGGGAGTTGATCCACTCTCTCCTTCCTCACAAATCTCTGCAACCTTTCTTGCCTAATGAGGGCTTCAATTTGCTATTTTAAGTCATAACAGTCTATCGTATCGTGGCCATGGTCGCCATGAAAACGACAGTATCTGTCTTTTGGCCTCTTGTTCGAATCTCCCTTCAGCTTGCCTGGAAATGTCAGGGTTCCTTCATCTTTGATCTACATTAACACTTGGTCAATTGGGGTTGTGAGAAGGGTGAAATTTGTGAATCTTCCAGTGGGCGGTTTGGGTCATCGATCTTCTCGTCATTCTCCTATTCTAGCCATCTTCCGTCCCTTATCTGATCGTATATCTTCCTGCCTCTCCCTCTTTCTAGGTTTTTCTTCTCTAGCCAGCAAGGCATCCTCTGCATTCATGTACTTCGTTGCCCTGTAGAACACTTCGGACATAGTCTTAGGGTCATTCTTGTACAGAGAAAATAGGAACTTACCCTTTCGCAGCCCGTTTGTGAACGCTGCTACAAGTATCTTGTCATCTTCCTCGTCTATCGAGGGGGCTTCCTAGTTAAAGCGAGCTATGTATGATCTTAAAGTCTCGTCTTCTCGTTGCTTAATGTTCATCAGACACGCAGTAGACTTCTTATGCCCATGACTCCCGATAAAGTGTGATACGAACTGTGCAGCTAATTCCTTAAAAGTGTCGATGGAATTGGGTGCCAGCTTACCGTACTAGTCCCTTGCAGGCCCTTTCAACGTGTGGAAAAAGCCCTACACATGATTTCATCTGGTACGCCCTGAAGATGCATTGGGGTCTTGAAAGATTCCAAGTGATCCAATGGATCCTTGGATCAGTCGTAATTTTCCACCTGAGGCATGCGAAACTTTGAGGGAAGGGGGCATGAACTTACGAGCGCTGTGAAAGGCGAATCTGTTCTGTGGACTAGGTCGTCCAGGTTGTTGGAGATTCTTCCTCTGAGGGCGTTCATAATCACATCCATACGTTCCCTCATCTCCTGCATCTTAGCTGCTATATGAGTTGGTAAGGTGTCCGAGATGGTCGGTTGGTCTCCTGCCGCTCCAGTCAAGTCGGAGCGTTGCTACCCTCAGGCCCTTACGCGTTCCTCCCCTCCGCACTAGCACCTTCCTGGTCTTCCTCTAGTGCACTTGGGTATGCATTCCTTTGCCGCAGTTGCTCTTCTAAATCATGATTCTGCTGGGTTAGGCGCTCAACCACCGCCGCAAGCATTTGGACTTGCCTCTCTAGAGCTGTGGCGTGCAGTTTGTCGCCTTGATTGTTGGTTGTTGCCATCGATCGAATAAGTACCATGCAACTTTTTGTCTCAGGGATAGAACAAAGGCTAACTTCTTTCCCACAGACAGCGCTGACTGATGAAGCCGAAAAAATCATCAATACACTGCAAGCACTCCCAATCCGAAACAACACCTACAAGAAGAAAAGAGAAGACCTAATAGAGAGCACCGGTGTGGTGCCGGCCTAAAACCCTCCAAAGGTCAAGTTAGAGTCCTTTTTTTAACCCTAGAATGCCAGAGTCGAGTTAATTATGCGTACCTTGACTTACGAGGGTTTTGGAGTATTTATATTCGTGTAAGGTTATCACCCATGCCTTGGCCAAGAAACCCTTTCCTTTTAGGATAATACTTCTTTCGATTCTGCATTCCTTATAGAGTTCTTTTCCATATAGGAGTCTTTTGATTATGGTCAAATGTGTAACACAAGAATTCCCTTTATTTACACTTGTGTGGAGATCAAGCAAAGCCAGTATCAAACTTATCATGAGATGCAAGTTGATATTAATTAGGAACCCATGAAGCCTAATCAGTACCGACGGAGACCAAGTGTTACAACCGTCCACTACGTGTCCTTGTAGTATTGACCCGTTGACCCTAATCATGGCAACATCGTCCCGTCGTACTTTACGAAGAGATATCTGTCTCCTATTTTATCCTCTTCACTATTCTTCATATTTCATAATCCTATAATGATTGCTTTTGAGTTATGTCATGGCATTTACTTTCCTTACAACCATAATGCAATTTGAATAAGTTTTGCATAGTTTTGTTTGCTTTACCTTTTTTTTTTTCTCAAAATATTCTATTGTTCCTGATACAGTTATGATCACTTTTCATTTCATTAAAGCAACTACAAAACTTGAATAAGTTCCTACTTAGCTTTGTTTTGCATATCATTTGATCTATTAATTCTATTCATTGTGATTCATTAATAATCACGTTTCAGCTATGAAATTACCACCGCACATCCTTGGTGCGATGGTCACTCCACATGTATAAATACTTATGGAGTGTGGGGGGCAAGGGCCGGAGTTCAAGTCTCCAGGAGGGAGCTTCACACACATTTACACTTACATTAGGCTAGAGTAGAAATTCTATCTTATATCAAAAAAAAAAAAAAAAAAAAAAAAACTATGAAATTGTCCCTGATAACTGTGTAATAAGTTCCAACTTAGCTTTGTTTGGGATACTGGTTGTTCTCAAATATTATATTTCAGGAATTAGGGCCCGTTTGGTAATGTTATTCTAGTAACGTTGTTTGTATTTTTTGAAAATACGTGTAGGTGAAAAAATATGTGGAAACACGTGTAATGTAGAAAAACTGAAAACTATTATTTAAGTGCATGTATCAAACGAGCCATTAAAAATGATATTTTTGAACCATTTTCTTTTTGTTTAGGGAACTATGTAATTTCTTTGAGTTGTTGTGTAGCTTTGTTTAGAATAACACTTCTTTTACATATTCTTAATTCAGCAATGGTCTGCTTTTCATTAAAGTAACTATGTAACTTATATATAAGGTTTTATCTTTTATTTTTTATCTTTTTTGTTTTTGAGTAAACAATATTACTTATTAAAACATACACATAAATAGTAATACTAGTATTTTAAACTGGGTTTATAATACATTACATAACCATAGTACAACTACAAAATGGTCTAACCTTTGTAGTTGTAGACTGAGGTTATAAATCACAGACACTAGACACACACAACTAATGTGTGATAAACATCTTTATTTTTTTAAAAGTAAATAGTGAAAATTGTTAGAACACACATGAAAATAGTAAGACTAGTGCCTTTTATTTTACTTCTTAGGATAAGTTTAGTACCTTTCATTTTTATTAAGGTAACTATGCACTTCTAATAAGTTTTTCATGTAACTTTCTATGGTATGCTGTTTGTTCAACATATTCTATTCTTCCCGATTCAGAATTGGTCACTTTTGAAATTCCTGTTGGCAATTTTTTTTTTTATAATATTAAAGCACCTATGTAATTTGAATAAGTTCTTGCGTTGCTTTGTTCGGTTACTTTGGTATACCTTTTTTATTTTCACATAAACTCTACTACTTGATTCAGTAATGAATAACGATAACTTTTAAACCAAGTAATGTTTTTTTTTTTTTTCGTTAAAGTAACTATGTTGTTTAAATATGTTATGAAAAAGCTTTCTCTAGTATAGTACTTGTTTCACATATTATGTAAAGTTTTAGACCCCTTAACACAATATGTTTAACTTAGTTATTTAGTCAAGTGATTACTTAGATAAATTATTTTGTTCTAGGTTAACACATTTAAATCATATCATGTAAAAAAATGTGAAAATATAAAGAACGCAATGATATGATAACTCAGGAAAACCTAACTGGTAAAAAACCTGGGAAGGATTTAACCTAACTATCTTCAAAGTAAAAATAGATCTACTGTGAAAGAATTGAAGTTTTTACAATAGAACTTAGACTGCTAACATCTTATTGCTACCTTGTGTAGAAAACTTACTACCACGACCAAGTGACAGCTTCGAGTCCGCGGACTACTTCTTTCCTTGATCTGCTACAACCACAAGTTCTCCTACTTGTGACTTTGAGACTCCACTGAAAGGTTTAAGATCTTCTTTAAAGTTCTTTAAGCAGCAACTGAAGCGATCATCAAGCTCTTGATATGAATCTTGATCTTGGTAATTTTATGTGTATGTTCTTGAATCTTGACTTGTATCATCTTGAGTATTTCTAATAATACCTATAGACTCTAGGATCTATATTTAGACAAGTTTGTGTTCACGATTTGCCAATTATTCTAAATTTTTAGAACCTAACATATTATATCCTTTGGGATTTAGTAATTGCCCATTTTTGAATTATGTAATGACCATTTTCTTTCCATAAAAGTAACTATAACGTTTTAAAAAGTTCCTGCTTAGTGGCTTAGCTTTGTTTTGAATACCACTTGCTCCACGTATTCTATTCTTCTTAATTTAATAATGATCACTTGTGAACTATCAAATGGACCTTTTTTTCATTAAAGTGCAAGTATAATTTGGTTAAATTCTTGCTTATTGATGAGCCCATAAAAACCATTAAGGTCGTCCATCTTAATGGACGATCATTGCGTCATTAGTAGACTATCAAAAATAGACGAGTAATTGTCCAACACATTCAATAACAACCTTAAACTCTCTCATCAAGACAAAAAACGTTACAATTAGGGTAATAATCATCCTCATTTATATCCAATAGCTACCTAAGTCACCTATAAAAGGGACAATTTGTCCATTTGCTAAGGTATGTCAAAAATACTACTTAAAACACTATCTGTATAGGAAATACATGGATTGATACTAACTTAAGCATCGGAGGCTCCCCCACCGGACACAACCCGGTGGTCTCTTTGATCTATCTCTCCTTTATCTTGCAGGCCCTATAAGATCGTCTAGTGCTCCGGATTGAGCTAGTGACCAAACTGACGATTTTTGCATCATCAGTTTGGCGCCGTCTATGGGAAAAGACAAGTCATTATTCTCTTCCCGTGACAAAAGGTCACTTAGTTCATTCGAAAAATATGAACACCATGATACCGTAGTCAGTATTGGTCAGCTAGATGGAATGTGGTGTAAAGATCCTCTAATAGAAGCAAATCTACCCGCGACAAAGCAGTCTTGCAGTGTCTTCCAACCGAAAGGGACGAGCACATTAAATTTGGAGGCCAAATCAAATCACCTCGATGTGATTTCGCAAAAAAAAATGTCATCGTGTTACTATGGGTCGATGATCCTAGGCACAAACGAGATGGTTCGCGTCAAGAACCCAAGGTAACTCTTATACCTTTATTCCAAAAAAAAAAAAAAAAGCAAGAGCAAATTGTCCTAGAGATACATGACCTAACCCACTGAGCCATTCTATGAGTATCATTGCTCAGGTATGTTCATGAGTTTATTTTCCAAAAAGTTATTTTTTTACATGATACTATTACGTGTTGCATAAGATTTTAAATTCCTAGATTACTCCAAATAAGTCAACCATAATAATGGTGGTCCCAAATCACAGCCTTGTCTTTCTATATTTATTTTAGACCTCCTCAATTTGATCATACCGAAGTTGCTATATATGGTGATATATAAATGGAAGGAATGGGAATCATAGCTTCGGCTAAAGGCTTTATAAAATAACAATAAAAAAATAAAAATTAAGCTTCAATTGATGAGACTTATTGTGCATATATATATATATATATATATATATATATATATATATATGAATATATACTTCAATACATGCTTCTTAAGAAAAATACAGTAAACCCAATGTGGTGCAAATTCCATTTTGATTATTCACAATTTCACATGTACTGTTCAATTGCATGTTTGATGTTAGACATCCTTGTTTGGCACATAATTCACCAATGTTGGTATTGACACGTATGGTGCCACTTACCAGTTTATCCCCCTTTTCTTTCCTAAACGTATCTAGCTTAAATAGGAAAGATGAAGTAAATGTGTAATTGTCTTGCAATTGGTAATAAATCTCAATGCTTGAATATTAGAAAATATTTATTATCTTACCAAATTATAATTTTGGACACTAAATGGCAGGGTCAAATTTTATTGCCATTTCAAGTTATAAAATAAAAAATGAAAACCCAATTTCAAGCATAGACCTTCTCAAAAAAAAAAAAAAAAAAAAAAAAAGGCATTAAAATCGGAATTTATTCTATTGTCTTTTTAGAATTTAGAATTATATTTAAGGATTTCAAAGATGTTTTAAAAAAATAAAATAAAAGACAATAAGTATGTACATCTTTCTACACCTCTAGTTTCTCAACGGAAATTAATGATGGACCATGTTTAAAGCAGTCAATACTCAAACGTATGACTTGAAGAAGGGTATACACTTATTAAGGTCATTATTGGAGAACAATCAAGATTATTAATTTGTTAGTATTTTTTGGAGCAAAACGAAGCTAGTAAAGCTATAAAAAAAAATGGATCTACAAAAAGCTCGACATGAAATAAATCATCCAGCAGAAAAAGGTCATGGACATGGACCTGCAATAATTGTTGAGAATATTGCATATGTTTCCCTAGCAGGTTAGGTCCCTATACTTGAATTTCCTCTTATTTATATTATAAAATTACTCGCTTTACTTAGAATAGAGCAAATTCTAAAAGTATTCAAACCACAATATGAGGAAAAGATATTACACCCTCCTTTTAGCAACTTTATTTATGGGTAAGCTATTTCCCCACAGTAGTTGCTATTGTCTAGATTATTTCTATGTTAAGGGCCAAGAGTTGAACAATTGTATGCTTTGTGCTTGTGTGGTTAAACATTTATTGACAGATTTCATAGTTAACTGATAAAGGGAACATATTTCATAAAAAGAAAGCAAGTGAGATGGTAGGCTATTTTTGCTTGCATTATTGCTACAAAACTTGGTAACCAATGTGCACATGCATGTCATATGGGTTGGAATATGTACAATAATTTATTCCCTTATTTGTTTGCACTGATTTCCTTCCGTGAATTATATGCAACCATATCATGACCTTCTCTTATCATTTCATAAGGTTGCCATCCTTTTAAGTATATGTTATGCTATATAATCGACAAAGGTAAAATGAGACACAAGTTTCTCATAAATGGCATCTATGTTGTTTACTTGTAACCATCTTGGCTTAAGGTGTTAATATATACCTATTTATTATCAGCGAATTTTCTTTTCAAAGAAATTTTGAAACATCTAATTGATTATGGAATTTCATATTTTGAAAATATCGCACCTAAGATGATGGTATTTTTCATATTTATTCCTCCAAATTGAATTGCTATCACCTTGCTCTATGGAATAATCTATCCAACTAATTATTTATTTCATTCTACTCATTTATTTTAAAGAGTAGCAGTGCCTTTTTGGGACCAGTCTATAAATTTATACATATTGTTCTATCATGAACATACTACCTCATCTCTATCTATACGTATTCATAGGCATTGGTCTATAAGTTTCTAAACTTTGTTCTAATAAATTAGAAATGAAATTTTATGAAGATTTCCATTTGGGACTAAGATTAAGCCCAAAGGAAGAAAAATACAGGTACAAACCATAATAGGCCATTCTTTTGGTCATCATCCAATAGCGAATGCACCTTTCATGTTTGAACGGGGGCAAACCCTCTGGATATCTACATCTTCAAATAGCAGGAACTAAATATAGCAACGATGCAGCCTAGTTCTTGGTCCCTAAGGTCAGATTTAAACATTTCTTTTCCTTTTTTAATTCTCCAAGTATTTGCAACAACGATTAGGCATAATGACAAATATCATTATTGCCAAATAAAAAACCTAGCTATTTAAGAAATTTAAAATTGTTTACCATGATAAATATAATGACTGTTTATCATAATGAACACATTGAATTCCAACACTCTTTAAACACTTTGCCAAGTGTTATTCAGTTGCACGAGAATATGGTAATAGGTATGAAAATGATCGTTGGGAAGGCAAATTGCCAAATTACAAGATTAGTAAAAACATGCACTATTTACACAAAAGACTAGATAATTTTATGCTAAAGTTAAAAGGCTTGACTAGTAATATTTGCTCTAGCTAGTGTGACCTATTTTAGACTTTTGGTCACTAACCGATCAAATTATCTTAAGTCCGTCCATTTCTTTTCCTATTCTACTATCACCAAACAAAGAAAAAATTGGAAATGGTTGAATTGCCTATAGAGCATGTGCTTCATACATAAAATAAGACAATTCTATTCGATTGCATGGCATGGCATTAAGTATGGCTTTAATCCTCACTAAGTTTTCATACTCTTACATGAAATGATATTGTTTGGACGTAAGCTATATCAATTCACCCAAAATTTTGTATAATATGTAAACCTATAAGATGTTTGCTAGATTACTAGCTTCAGATATGCAAAAACAGATGTTCCAAATTTTCTAAGGGGATGTGATGATTTGACAAAGAAAAACCCTTAAGAAGAAAATAGAGATATAGCTAAAATTGTGAAAATTCCATCTACATCACAATGCCGAGTTTAACTCCTGTAAATTATGGGTTATACAAATCCAACAAAGAAGAGCTCTACAAGTAAGAGTTCAATAACGAAGATTTCTTCAAGAAGACTACAACAATGAAAAGACTAAGGTATGTAAAAAATAGTATTGAGATTCAAGGTCTTCTATTGAGGTAAATCATTTCTTTCTTTCTTTTTATCCATGAGATCATTTTATTGAAACTAAATAAATATCAAGCTTTCATGATTATTACAAATGTGTATGTAGAACATGTTGAATATATTGCTGTAAAATTGTTATCACAATCAATATGACTATATTATTAGTAGCATATGTTTCATCGTCATGAATCTAAGAAGTTCTATTAAGTTTCCTAAACTAAAAATGCTAGATGATCATGTTCACAATATGCTCATGAATTTAAGTCTAAATAAATTTCAGCTATCTCCATCAACTCACCAAAATCTTCTTAAAATTGCTTTGAAAATCATGTACGGTGCAAGCACCTAACAAAGACCAGTTTAAAGAAGCATATAGTCAAATAGCTTCAATTTTTATACTTCTCTATGATTCATATAGAATGCACTTTGTCTTGTATAGCATGCAATTGCACATTTGTACATTGTCATGCAGCTAGCACTATTGAAGTGACTTAAGGGTACAATTAAAGAAGAAGGAAGAAGAAATTGCTATTACAAACGGCAATGACCATAGTCGTCAAAGCACGCCGAAAAAAAAAAGGTTTCCAATCATGATAGACCATTCCTCTAGTCGTCAACAAACGAGAATTATACTTTTCACATTTGAACGGGGGCAAAAACGTGGCCTAGTTTTTACACCTGCAAAAAATTGAAACAAAATAAGTCTTAGATATGAAGTATCATGTTGAGCTAAAAAAAAATCTTCAAAAGAGAAGAGCTCGTCATCTTAAAATGGGAAGAGCTTGCCAAGAAGATCCCAGCAATAAAAAATCGAGGTATGTGACAAAATAATATCATCATTTAACGTAAGACATTTATCTCTCTCTCTTTTATATTCGTCTATAAAAATTTACACCTAGTAAGGTTTCATGCAAAAATGTATGCATTACTAGATAGATCACAAAAGAGGTAAAACGCTAAGATTACAAGGAAATAAGAAAAAGGTCCACCTAGGCTATTGGTAACTTATTATTTATATATATGTTGTTCTAAAATTCTTGTTTAACGAAGTCTTGGCAAGTGCATGTGCTACTTAATGCAGATATCAACATGGCCTCAAGAAGGTCCAAAACGACATAGCGTCAAGGAATCTTTCCAGCAACAAGTGACAAGATTCCTTAAATGGATGTAAGTCACCAAAAAATGGCTAAGTGATAAGATTCCGCCAAGACGGATTTAAATCAGTGACGAAGCCTAAGTGACAAGATTCCTTAAATGGATGTAAGTCACCAAAAAATGGCTAAGTGATAAGATTTTGTCAAGACGGATGTAAATCACTAACGAAGCCTAAGTGACAAGATTCCTTAAATGGATGTAAGTCACCAAAAAATGGCTAAGTGATAAGATTCTGCCAAGACGGATGTAAATTACTTACAAAGCCTAAGTGACAAGATTCCTTAAATGGATGTAAGTCACCAAAAAATGGCTAAGTGATAAGATTCCGCCAAGACGGATGAAAATCACTAACGAACTCTAAGTGACGAGATTCCTTAAATGGATGTAAGGACAAGATTCCACTAAACTGATGTAAATTGTTGACGAAGTCTAAATGACGAAGCTTCATAACTAGATGTAAGCCACCTAAAAGTGGCTAAGTGGCTAAGTGACTAAATACCCTTGGACGAGAACAAGCAGACGAGGATTCTCACACAAACGCAAGTCACACGCAAATCAAAAAAATCAATCGTGACAACCAAAAAATGAATAAAATAAGAAGCATCGAAGTGATCAAAAATGGTCATCCAAAGAAATTAGCTTGCTCTTCAGCAGTGATAAAAACTTATCGTCCAAAGAAATTATCTCACTTTCAAGATCAAGTTATGATCCCTTGAACATCCAAAAAGACCTTCAATAGGCAGATACTAAGAAGTCGTTACAAAAATACTACCATTCCCGAAGAAGAAGGTAGTTAAAGATAAAGAAGTTTGAATTTAAACAAGTCAAGAACATTCCCCAAGCTTGATCAGCATAATACAAAATCAAACTTGGGAATGGAGGGCAACTGATGAGCCCATAAAAACCATTAAGGTCGTCCATCTTAATGGACGATCATTGCGTCATTAGTAGACTATCAAAAATAGACGAGTAACTGTCCAACACATTCAATAACAACCTTAAACTCTCTCATCAAGACAAAAAACGTTACAATTAGGGTAATAATCACCCTCATTTATGTCCAATAGCTACCTAAGTCACCTATAAAAGGGACAATTTGTCCATTTGCTAAGGTATGTCAAAAATACTACTTAAAACACTATTTGTGTAGGAAATACATGGATTGATACAAACTTAAGCATCGGAGGCTCCCCCACCGGGCACAACCCGGTGGTCTCTTTGATCTATCTCTCCTTTATCTTGCAGGCCCTATAAGATCGTCTAGTGCTCCGGATTGAGCTAGTGACCAAACTGACGATTTTTGCATCATCACTTATTATATTTGTTTGGTAATGCAATTGTTTTATAAATTTCATTTTAAAAACTATCTTTTCGGGTTAATTTAAAATGAAACCTTATATATATATATATATATTTTTTTTTTTTGAAATTATATTCTAAAATTTAACAGTATTATAAACTAGGGCAAAATTTAGGTCCAATACTTAAATGTTGTTCCTTAGGTTTCCCTTTTAAAATTCAGCTATATGACTTTTTTTCAGTGAGATGGAAGTGTATTTTTAGATAAGTATTGTCACATAGCTAAATTTTAAGAGAGGAACCTAATTAAGAAACAACACTTAAGTATTGTACCTGAGTTTTGCCCTATAAACTAAGTTATATTTGGAGACAGAGCTGAGACACTTACCTTTTATGCTCGCTAGTGATTCTCATTCTTTTCTTCGTGCTGATTCTGGCAAAAGAGCCATTTTGAATGACCTGTAATTGACTCTGCTACACTGACCAAGAAAAGAGTGTAAATGGAGGAAGAATCAAAATACGAAAAGGTTTTAGCTTATAAGCTATGTTTGGTATAATACTTTTTCCACACAATTCATTCTTCGTTTTTCAGTAGTGATCACTTTTGAAACGTGTAATAGTTATATTCAATTTCAGAACAATTTGAATAAATTCCCACATAACTTTGTTTGGTACACTACTTGTAGCATCAATTCTTTTCTTCTTGATTTAGTAATTAATGATCCTTGTGAACCACACAATGGCCAATTTCTTTTTATTCAATCCAACTCTGTAACTTGGATAATAGCTTTGTTTTGAGTACCACGAGCTTCACAGATCAATTTAAAACCAAGTTGTGATCTTTTCTCCTTTGCTATTTAACAAACTGTGCAACTTCAAGAAGTTCCGTATAACTTTTCTTGGCATACCAAATAAAGAGAGCACGCATGGACCATGATTCTATTCTTCTTGATTTAGTAACGATCTCGTCTTTTTCATTAAAGTACATGTATAATTTGGATAAGTTCTTGCTTAGATTTGTTTGGTAATGCACTTGTTTTATAAATATCATTTTACACACTACGATTTAAGGATTAGTTTAAAATGAAATCTTATAATTTAGAGAATTTCAAGTTAAACCCTAAAATTTAAGAGTCTTACAAAATAAGCTATGCGGATAGAGCAATGACATGCTTTTATTGCTAATTATAGGGCCGGCCCAAGGCCTAGGCAACTTAGGCCTATTAGGATATGGTAAATTCAATTATGGCAAAACGCACTTTTGGTTCCTACATTTTGAGCCGATTCTTGATTTGGTCCCTAAATTGATTTCATTCTTAGGTCAATTCTTGATTTTAAAAAATTGTTTTTATTTTGATCCCTACCATCAACCTAGTAACAAAAAAATCTAAGGTAAACAGAGTGCCCTGCTTGCTAACAAGGCATTGATGTGGCTATTAAAATATTATTAAAAAATTTATTTGGCATTTTTTAAATGCCACGTCAAATTTAAATTAATAAAAAATTAAAACAAAATTTTTTTAATTCCTCAATTTTGATTTTAATTTTAATTAAAAAAATTTACATTTTTTAGTTTTAAAGATTGAATATATATTCACCCAAAAATATTCACATCAGCGAATATGACCAAATACATTTTGGTCATTGCTCATCCACTAGATTCAACTTACTAAAGCTCTCTCTCATCTAAAATGAAGCTCTCTTTCATCTAAATCTCTCTCTCTCTCTCTCTCTCTCTCTCTCTCTCTCTCTCTCTCTCTCTCTCTCTCGAAATTCTCTTTGGATCTGGGTTTAGAGAAAGAGATGGTGGGTGCTGGGTTTGACTAGGTTTGCTGGGATCTGGGCTTTCTCCTCGACTTTGATCAATGATCATTAGTGGGTTTGACTAGGTTTGATCATATTTGGGTTTAGAGAAAGAGATGTTGGTGGGTGTTGGGTTTGACTGGGTTTGCTAGGTTCAACTAAGTTCATTGGTTCGACTGTGTTCATTGGTTGGGATTGCAGAATTTGTTGTTGGTCTAATCGGTGATCATTTATGGACATTTGGGGTTTGGGGTTTGCTGGAGATTTGGTGGGCATTTCGCATTTTGAAATTTCTTTTTGTTTTTTAAGTTATTAACTTCTTGTGGTATTTGAAATTTCTTTGATTATGGTTTGGTTTGGGAGTGGATGAGTTGGGTGCTTTGCTGGGTTTTCATTCTTTGGATGGTTTGGTTTGGGAGTGGTTTTGTGTGGATTTTCTTATGTTTTCTCTTGTTCATGTTCTTTGATTTGGTGATGTTCATTTTTTTTTCTTGTGGGTTTGATGTTCATCTTCTTTGATTTTGGGTTTGCTCTTTGATTCTGAAAGACCATGAACAAGACCAAAAAAATATTAAAGAATCAGATGATTAACCGCTTAAAAATTATTGAAACAAAACAAAATATGTATAACTAAACAATAGAGAAATATAAAAGAAATATGGGTTACATTCAAAAGAATAATTTCAATTGTTGCAAGCTTTTCTATTTTGCAAAAAACAGCTAAAGAGAGTTTGGTAGTTCATGTACGAAAATTACTTTTAAAAAAATACATGAAAAACCATAAAATAGGTTTTTTTTTTTTTTTTTTTTTTACAAAGTAGAGGAGAAGAAAATAAAATAAGAAGAGCTCATACCTCTACTCGACTTTAAAAAAAATACTGGGGTTTGCATTGCTTTTATAGCGTTCATGATTAAGCTCGCAAATTTGGAGATAAATTATCAACATTTGAATTTGAGTTTAAGTTGGACTTGTTAGAGAGAAAGAGTTTTACTCTTTGTTAAGTTTGGATTAAACAAAAATAATTTTGTTTAAAAAAAATGATGAGTTTGGGTTTAAGTTTGACTTGTTCGAGAGATAGAGTTTCACTCTTTATTAAATTTGGACTAAACAAAAATAATTTTATTTAAATAAAATGATAATTTATTTAAATATTGTGCTGACGTGAAAAATTGTGAGAGTTTCAGACGTTTTAGTTATATATATATATATATATATATATATATATATATATATAGATGATAATTTCTATTCCTAGTTGTGCCATCTTGATCTTCCAAAATAATCTCACAAGTCACACCCCATCCCCTAAACTCAAAATCCAAAACAACAAACACTATGACCAAAGTTTCGTGTCTTTCTCCCCTAATTCTCTCTTATTCTAATTTGCATGTTTATTTATATTAGGCCTAGGTCGGTTTGGCTACATCGAATTTAAGGACTAAAGCATGGATTTCATTTTTCTATTGGGAAAAGGAATTAATAATTATATTTTTTACAAAGGGATTACTTCTTTATTTTGAAGTATAAAAAAAAAAAAGTTAACGGACCAAATTATTTATAATACCCAAAAAATTTAATTTTAAAAAAAGGGAGAAAAGAAAAGGCGTTTTCATTGCTTTTATAGTGTTCATGATTAACCTCACAAATTTGAAGATAAATTTTCAATATTTGAGTTTAAGTTGGACTTGTTAAAGAGATAGAGTTTTACTCCCTGCTAAGTTTGGATTAACCAAAAATAATTTTGTTTAAAAAAAATGAAGGGTTTGAGTTTAAGTTGGACTTGTTAGATAGATGGAGTTTCACTCCTTGTTAAGTTTGGACTACATAAAAATTATTTTAGTTAGATAAAATGATAATTTTATTTAAATATTGTGCTAACTTGAAAAATTGTGAGAGTTTCAGAGACTTCAGTTTTATATATATATATATTAATATTTATATAAAAGGTCCCACATAAATCTTTCGCCTTAGCTCCAAATTAGGTTGGGCTGGCCTTGGCTCATTATTGTTGTTGTTATTATTATTATTATTATTATTATTATTATTATTATTATTATTATTTTATTGAATTTCAACCTATGACATCTTTTATTTAATTATCAGATACTTTATCAATTGAGTTAATTGGAACTCATGATGACTGTTTTTGCTTGATTTAAAGAAAATACCCATTTTGAATGATCTGTAATGGAGTCTACCACACTAACCTAGAAAGAGTATAAATGGAGGATGTAGGGAAATAACACGAAATTCTCAAACCTGTGAGAAACAAAATAGAGAAAACACATGCCAAAGGAAAAATAATCACACACACAAGACAGTATTTACGTAGTTCGGCAATTTGCCTACACCCGCATAGTTGCAGGGATTTCACTATTATCAGGGAAAAATACCGAGTGCGGTAGTACAATTTTTTTATCTCTCAAAAATACATCGAGTGACCTTAATCACCAAAAAAAAAAAAAAACACGAACTAAGCCTCCGCTCCATGGACTAACCCTCAAAAAATCTCCCATTAAAAACCACGCAACATCATTTCGGGTTGGGTCAGGTCGGGTCGTCATCCGAATCAAACATAACTAGCTCCACAATGCCCAATAGAGGAAGCATCAAATTGTAGCAAGGTATTGGCATAATACTTTTTGCACAAAATTTATTTGTGATGAGACAATAGTCATCACCTTTGAACTGTGTGAATAGTTATATTCAATTTCACTAAAGCATCCGTATAATTTGAATAAATTTACGCATAACATTGTTTGGTACACCACTTGTTGCACGAATTCTCTTCTTCTTGATTTAGTGATTACTGATCCTTTTAAACCACACAATGCCCAATTTATTTTTATTGAAGCCAACTATGTAACTTGGACAACAACTTTACTTTGAGCAGCGTTGGTGTTGGGCTTTATGGAGCCTAGTTGTGTTTAATTTGGTTGACGACCTGACCTGAAATAATGTTGTGTGGTTTTTAATGGGAGATTTTCTGAGGCTTAGTCCATGGAGCGGAGGCTTAGTCTGTGGTTTCTTGTTGTTGGATTTTTTGAGATAGTGAAAAACTGTATGGCCGCACTTTGTATTTTTTCCTGATAATAATGAAATCCCTGTAATTTTGTGGATATAGGCAAATTGCCGAACCACGCAAATACTGTTTTGTGCGTGTGATTATTATTTTTTTCTTTTGGTGTGTATTTTCTCTATTTTGTTTCTCACAGGTTTGGAAATTTTGTGTTAATTGCTTACAACTGGTATCAGAGCCTAAGGTTAGGTTTGAGTGGGAGCAATGGTAGAGGAAGCAAGAAAGGCGTCAAGAATAGAAAAGTTCAATGGCATAGACTTTGGATTCTAGAGGATGCAAATTGAGGATTATCTTTACAGGAAGAAGTTGCATCTGCGGCTTCTAGAGAAAAACCTGCAACTATGAAGGATGAGGAATGAGCTCTTCTTGACAGACAAGTACTGGGAGTTATTAGGTTAACTCTGTCTAGGTCTATTGCACACAATGTTGTAAAAGAGAAGACCACAACAGATCTGATGAAGGCTTTGTCTGGTATATATGAAAAGCCGTCAGCAAACAACAAGGTGCATCTGATGAAGAAACTGTTCAATCTGAAGATGGCAGAGAATGCATCAGTAGCACAACATCTGAATGAATTTAATACTATCATAAATCAATTGTCGTCTGTAGAAATTGATTTTGATGCTGAGAGTCGTGCACTGGTCATTTTGTCTTCTTTACCAAATAGTTGGAAGGCAATGGGGATGGCAGTAAGCAATTCTATAGGAAAAGAAAAGTTGAAGTACAATGATATACGAGATTTAATTCTAGCTGAGGAGATTCACAAAAGAGATGAAAGTGAAACCTTAGGATCTAGTTCTACCCTAAACCTTGAGATAAAAGGCAGAGGTAATGATAGAAATTCAAATTGGGGCAGATCAAAATCTAGAAATTCTAATAGGAACAAAAATAAATCTAGATCAGGCCAACAAGTACAATGTTGGAACTGTGGGAAAACAGGTCACTTTAGAAGGCAATGCAAAAATCCTAAGAAGAAGAATGAAGATGATTCTGCTAATGTTGTAACAGAAGAGGTACAGGATGCATTACTTCTTGCAGTAGACAGTCCACTTGATGATTGGATTTTGGACTTAGGAGTTTCGTTTCATACCACTCCACACCGAGATATCATACAGAATTATGTTGCTGGTGATTTTGGTAAGGTATATTTGGCTGATGGTGCAACCTTGGATGTTGTGGGTATGGGAGACGTCTTAATATTGTTGCCCAATAGGTTAATTTGATTACTAGAGAAGGTTTGACATATTCCTAACCTGTGGAGGAATCTGATTTCTATTGGGCAACTTGATGATGAACGGTATGCAATACTATTTGTTAGTGGTACTTAGAAGGTTACAAAGGGAGCTAGAGTATTGGCTTGTGGAAAGAAGACTGGTACTCTATATATGACCTCAAGTCCAAAGGACACAATTGCAGTTGCTAAAGCAAGTATTGATACAAGCCTATGGCACCGCAGACTTGGTCACATTAGTGAGGAAGGGATGAAGATGCTGATGTCAAGAGGAAAACTACCATAATTGAAGTCCATTGATTTTGACATGTGTGAAAGCTGCATCTTAGGAAAGTAGGAAAAAAAAAAAAAAAAAAAAAAAAGGTTAGCTTCTTGAAAACTAGCAAGACACTGAAGGCTGAAAAGTTGGAGTTAGTACACACTGATTTATGGGGGCCTTCTTCGGTTGCATCCCTTGGAGGTTCAAGGTATTACATCACTTTCATTAATGACTCAAGCAGAAAGGTATGAGTTTATTTTTTGAAAAATAAATTTGATGTATTTGAAACTATTAAGAAATTGAAGGCCATGGTTGAGACAGAAACAGATTTGAAAGTAAAATGTTTGAGATTAGATAATGGAGGAGAGTACATAGATGGAGGGTTCAGTGAGTATTGTGTTGCACAAGGAATTAGGATGGAGAAGACCATTCCTGGGACACCACAGTAGAATGGTGTGGCTGAGCGCATGAACAGAATTCTCAATAGGTGTGCTAGAAGTATGAGGTTGCATGCTGGACTACCAAAAACTTTCTGGCCTAATGTTGTTAGCACTGCAACTTACGTGATAAACTAAGGACCATCAGTTCCCATGGAGTTCAGACTTCCTAGGGAGGTTTGAAGCGGTAAAGAGGTAAATTTTTCTCATTTAAAAGTTTTTTGTTGTGTTTCTGATGTTCACATTGATTCTGATGCTCGTGGTAAACTTGATGCAAAGTCTAAAATATGTTTTTTTCATTGTGATGAGAAATTTGGCTATAAGTTTTGGGATGAACAAAACAGGAAAATCATTAGAAGTAGAAATGTGGTATTTAATGAACAGGTTATGTATAAGGACAAGTCAACTATAGTGCCAGATGTTATTGAGATAGATCAAAATAAATTTGAGTTTGTCAACTTTGATGAATTGACTAAAAGTACTATCCTGAAAATGGGTGAAGAAGATAAGGAGAATGTAGATTCACAGGTAGATCAGAGTACACCTATCGTTGAAGTTCGCTGAGTCATACTTTCATAATGCAACCAGTTCGCTAAGTCATACTTTCATAATGCAACCAGTTCGGTTTATTAAAAAAATAAAATAAAAAACAAACAAATGTCACAAATTAAAGCTTTGTTATTAAAAGACAAAACACGATTCAACATTTCCACTTTTCACTACTTGATTGATTGTTCATAAAATGTTAAGGCCTACATTTTGACAAGAAACACATTATAACCATAATTTGATTCTCGCATGCATCACAAGCATGGAAGAAATTATACAATACTTATGGAGGACCACATTAGCAATGCCTAATGGTCCTCCACTCCAGTAATATAATGCCATGTCACTAATTTAAATGAGTCATTATCCCATTTTGTTACTCACATCGGCAATGCCTACCTTTTGATGTGAAACATAATTTAAGCAAAATCTGTTCCTCACATTTATCACGGGTTTGTCTTCTTAGTTTGTATCATTTAGAAAATTAGGTCCTAGCCTAGGTAGATAAGAGTTTTGGAAACCTTACAGAAATATCTAGCCGTGATTGTTATGGAGATTCAAGAAAAGAAAAGAAAATTTGTCCTGTTGTCACCAAATCCACACACTCTCTTATCGTTCCAAGGCAGCAGGCCTGCCATGATGCTGAGACCGCTTGCTTGCTTTTATGAAAAAAAGTGCTCCTTTGTCTATATATATATATATATATATAATTCCCCTCTTTCAACTAAATTTTTTTTTTCTAAAAATTTTCATTAATGAAAGGTAATTTCATTTAGAAAGAGGGTCATAAATGTCAAATAAAAAATTTTATTTTAAATTCAAAAAGAGAACTCTTAAAATTTAGAATTTTTTCCCTTCACATTCAAAAAAGAAAAAATAATGCTAGAACTAACGAAATTTGCACAACTCCACATGATGAGTTGTGATTGGTGAAGATGTGTCCCCACATGGCCCTCTGACACACCTTCACAAATCACAACTCGCAATATAATGTTGAGCATAATTTCTTTTTGAGTAATGTTAGTACTTAGTACCACCAAAATTAACACAAGTTTGTGCCACAACTCTCACCAGTCACAACTCACCATGTGTAATGCTAAGCATAATTTCTTTTTGAGTAATGATAGTATCACCAAAATTGACACAATTTTATGCCACAACTCGCCGTGTGATACTAGCATTACTCAAAAAGAAATTATGCTCATCTCTAAATCCTATCGTTTTTATTTATTTGAAAAATAAAAAATATATTTCTAAATTACAATAAATGTAAATTACTTTTTTTTTTTTATACAAAATAAAATTCTACTCTAACTTAATCTAAGTGTATATGTGTATGAAGCTCCCTCCTAGAGACTTGAACCCCGGCCCTTGCCCCCTATACCCTACATTATCTTCGTGTATTTTCCTTATTTATAAAATTTAAAAATAATCAAAGACCAATAGTTATCAATCAATTATTTAAATTTAAATTTCTATTTTTTGAAATAATGCATAAATTGTGATTTTATGGATAAGGGAGTCAAGACTTTTGGAATCCTTGCAAAAGTGTAAAGATTCTTCAGAAGATTCAAGAAAAAAAAAAAAAAAAAATCATATTGAGACTAGCTTATTGACCGCTTGTGTCACCAAATCCGTACCTCTATTACCTTTCCAAGTTTGTCTCGAAGTCTCAAATATCATTTTTCAATAAGGTATGCAGGGAAAAAGGTAGCGGGCCAGCCATGATGATAGGACCGCTTACCCATTATTTTGAATAAGAGAGCTCCTTGTCAAAATTATACCACATGAAACTAGGATTTTATTTTGATTAATTGTACAATGGTTCTTGTTGTTGTAATATTAACGTACAAATAGTGTGATTGGTCATAGTAAAATTCTACATTGAATACTAATAAAAAAAATAAAGTAGTTTGTATAATATATAATTAGATTTAAAATCTTGGTATAAAGCTTGTCAGTCAAGTGTATATCGATATATTATATGATTTATATCTCCCAATTTTATTATTTGGTAGTTGAAAAGTGCATCAAACATTCAAACACATGGAGGTGGGTTTAGCAAAGGAAAAAAGCAAAAAGAGGTGCGGAAGCGTCATATATCTAATGTGGGGAGTAAAGGACCCAAGCAGGCATTTGGGTCTTTGGGCTCTAGCAAGGAGAGCCGAACTGCTCTTGAGCTAAGGATTTGTTAGTACTGCGAATCGGCCCATACGCCGAGGGTTCGAGGATACAGCCGAGGGTGAGTTTCTCCTCGGACAGATCCAAGAGAAGTCGGAGATTCACTACGAAGGTCAAGGCAGAATTCTGGAAAGACTGTTGGTTAAAAGGGGGAAACCTTGAACCTTCTAGATACACCGGTGTTAGAAAAATACCAAGAGCAAAGGCTGCCACCTCCACATTAAAAACTCTGCACCTACCCTCCTGGCCGCATTAATGGGGAAGTGACCCCTGAACAGTAAGGCTGAAACTTTTGGTCACTATTCAAAGGCACTAAGGGAAGAAATATCTAGGGGGAGGGGGTTTGAGCAACACGTGGATAAAGCATCAGAAAATGAAGTATTTAAGGGGGTGAAGGCCAAAAAAGAGGAGGAGTCTGTAACGAAGAAAGAAATTAAGAATTGTAATCTTTAAGAAAGGAAGAGAAACAATATAACGGTAGTCCTCGGCTCACGTCCGAGGAGGTCCATCGGCAATTATCATTCAATATTTACAAGTGTTTGTACTCCTTAGCCTGTTGTCAAGTTCTCAGTACTTCTAACCTAGATTTCAAGCCCACACTCTACAAATTTCATTGTTTAAGGCTCATTGGGCCTAAGCCTATAAATTTCTTAGGGTCCAGGTGCAATTGTGCACTTACAATTGGCGCCGTCTGTGGGAATCTAGTCTTAAAAAAGCTGGGATACTATGGCAAGCGTAGGCTTACACCATGCAGAGTCTCAAGGATCACAATTGGAGGATCTTTTTGAGCGTCTAGAGCGTCAAAGGGATCGTGAAGGAAGTATCCATACGGAATACCCTAGGGCTAGCCATACTTATGGCGGGGGCAGCGCCACCCACGAGGATGGTGCTAAAGCCATACAGAAGGAGATTAATCGTTTGAAAAGAAAACTGCGCCGCGCCAGATGTAAGCCTTCACCGTCCTCGTCTAATCCCTCTTCGGAGGAGGTCTGGGGAGGTAGTTACAGCTCGAGGTCATGCTCACCCCCTAGCGCAATGTCCTCTTGTGAGGAGGACGACCCGCCAGCTCGTAGACACAAGAAACTTCCTTCCAAGGGCTTAGGAAACGATGATATGAGTCGAGCGTTGCACCAACTCTCCAAATCTCCATTTTCACGGAGGATTGAGAAAGGGAGGTTTCCCAGGAGGTTTACCTAGCCCACCTTTACCATCTACAATGGCCGAACTGATCCGGTGGAGCACGTGAGTCACTTTAACCAGAGGATGGCGGTGCATTCTCATAACGAGACCCTGATGTATAAAGTTTTCCCCTCTAGCTTGGGACCTGTTGCTATGAAGTGGTTCAATGACCTTAAATCGGGGTCTATAGGTTCGTTCGGGGAGCTTACTAGAGCATTCGCTTTGCGGTTTATCACGTGTAGCAGAGTGCCTCGGCCATTGGACTCGCTGTTATCCATGACCATGAGGGAAGGGGAGACGTTGAAAGCATATTTTGATCGGTACTGGGAGATGTTCAACGAGATAGATGGTGATTTTGATGAGGTGGCGCTCAACACCTTTAAGGTAGGTCTTCCTACTGATCACGATTTGAGGAAGTCCTTGACTAATTAACCCGTCCTCAACGTGTGTCGCCTCATGGATCGTATTGACGAGTACAAAAGAGTAGAGGAAGACCAGCAGCAGGGAAAGGGTAAGGAGAAGGCTATCCCGCAGGAGAGAAGGGATTTCAGGTCGGACCGATACCATAACAATAAGTCGAAGAGTGATTACGTTGGGCAGTCCGGCTCGGCAGTACCTCAGGCCGTGAACACTGTGTTCCGAGAACCAATACACCAATTGTTGGAAAAAGTTCGTAAGAAGCCCTTCTTCAGATGGCCTGGTAAGATGGCAGGAGACCCCGCGAAGAGGAATCAGAATCTCTTTTGTCAGTACCATCAGGACGTGGGCCACACTACCGAGAACTGTCAGACCATTTGGAACCACTTAGAGCAGCTTGTCAGTGAAGGAAAACTGAAGCAGCACCTATGTCAACCTAAAGGGCAGGGCAGTTAATCTGGCTCAAACAATCAGAAGAATAATCCATCTCGGCCGGCATTGGGAACAATTAACGTTATTTTCACTGCACCTGGCAGGACCGGCTCAGGTCCCACTAGGGTGATGGCGGTTTCCCATTCTCAGGCCGAAGAGGCAAGCTGCAGGGCGAAGAAGTTGAAGGTGACTTTACCCGTCTTGGGATTTTCGGAGGAGGATAAGGTTGGTACCATTCAACCCCATGACGATGCTCTTGTGGTCACCCTCAAGATAAGGAATTATGATGTAAAGGGGGTGATGATTGATCAGGGCAGCGGTGCAGATATCATGTACCCTAATTTATTTAAGGGGCTGAGGTTGAAGCTGGAAGATCCTACTCCTTATGACTCGCCACTCATAAGCTTTGAAGGAAAGGCTGTTGTGCCGAAAGGACAGATTCGTTTACCCGTTCAATCCAGTTCAGAAATGGTTGAGGTGAATTTCATTATGGTTGACGCGTACTCCCCATATACAGCCATCCTCGCCAGGCCATGGCTACACGCTCTGGAAGCCGTCTCCTCTACCTTGCATGTTAAGGTTAAGTTCCCCTCTGGGGAATATGTTGAAGAGATCCTCGGCAGCTAATCGGTGGCCAGGCAATGCATATCGGCCGCAGTGCTTCGTCAGACAGAGGCCGGGTCATCAGCTTTGTTCGTCCATGACTCATAGCAATTAACTACTCCAGATGCACCTAGAGCAGTGACAGGAGAGGAGGTTATTTGTGAGAAGTTAGAGAAGTTTTTGATAGCGAATGACCCAGAGAGGTTCTTCCAAGTCGGCATACGTTTGCCGCACCAGGAGAAGATGGAGTTGTTGGAATTTCTGAAAGGTAATATTGATGTTTTTGCATGGGACCCTTATGAGGCTCCAGGCGTAGATCCGAGCTTCATTTGTCATCATTTAAATGTAAACCCCGCCATTGTTCCGAGAAGGCAGCCACCTCGGCGTTCTTCCAAAGAACATTCCGAGGCTGTCAAGGAGGAGGTGCTCAAACTCAAGAGGGCTGGGGCTATTAAAGAAGTTTTCTACCCCGAATGGTTGGCGCATACGGTTGTGGTAAAAAAGAAGAATGGAACGTGGAGAGTATGTGTGGACTTCACGGATTTAAACAAGGCCTGCCCCAAGGATTCATTCCCAATGCCGCGTATTGATCAGCTTATGGACGCCACTGTTGGACATCCTCGTATGAGTTTTTTGGATGCCTTCCAGGGTTACCATCAGATTCCATTGGCATTGGAGGACCAAGAGAAGACTGCTTTTATTACTCCAACAGGGAACTACCACTATAAGGTCATGCCGTTCGGGTTGAAAAATGCTGGGGCTACCTACCAAAGAACGATGACCAGAATGTTCGAACAGCAATTAGGGAAGACCATTGAGGTGTATGTGGATGATATGGTGGTGAAGAGTAAAACAATACCTTCACACGTCAAAGATCTGGCCGACACCTTCCAGGTGCTAAGAAAGTACAAGTTGCGCCTTAACGCCTCAAAGTGCTCTTTTGGCGTGGGATCTGGAAAGTTCTTGGGATATATGATTACTCATAGAGGCATAGAGGTAAACCCAGCGTAGGTCAAGGCTATTCAGAATTTGCAGCCCCCTCGGAACCCAAAAGAAATCCAGAAATTGATCGGAATGATTGCTGTACTAAGCAGATTTATCTCTCGGTTAGCTGACCGGTGCCGTCCTTTCTTCCAGTTGTTGAATAAATGGAAGGGGTTTCAATGGACTGAGGACTACGTGTTAGCCTTCCAACAGCTTAAGCAATATCTTTCTCAGCCACCCATTTTATCTCGCCCTGAGGCAGACGAGGTTTTGTTTGCTTATCTGGCAGTGGCCGTCCACGCGGTCAGCCTGGTCCTTATAAGGGATGAGACCAGGGTGCAAAGACTGGTCTACTACGTTAGTAAGTCTTTGAATGAGGCCGAGGTGCGCTATCTACTCTTGGAGAAAGCACTTCTGGCCATAGTTCATGCCACACGCAAGCTTCCTCATTATTTCCAGTCTCACACTGTGGTGGTTCTGACCCAATTGCCTCTCAAGGCGGTGTTACGCAGCGCTGATTACTCCGGTAGGGTGGCAAAGTGGGAAACCATTTTGGGAGCCTTTGACGTTAAATACAAGCCTCGCACCTCTGTGAAGGGCCAGGTCCTTGCTGACTTGGTGGCAAACTTTACCGAGCCATTGCTAGAAGAAACTCTGAAAGAAGCACACATGGATGGAAAATCAGTTGGTTTGATCACAGCCGCAGCACCTCCGACTTGGAAAATGTATGTTGATGGGGCAGCTAATCAGAGAGGGTCTGGTGTCGGACTTGTCCTGGTATCCCCTAAGGGCATTGTATTCGAAAAATCACTAAGGCTATCTTTCTCGGCTACTAATAATGAAGCCAAGTACGAAGCAGTCTTGGTGGGTATGCAGATGGTACGTAGGATGGGTGGAAAGGAAGTGCAGGCGTTCTCGGACTCTCAGTTAGTGGTCGGCCAGGTCACGGGGACCATGGAGGCTAGGGACCCGAGAATGCATGAATACTTAGTCCAGGTCAAATATCAGCAAGATAAGTTTGACTCCTTCGTCTTAGCTCACATTTCTAGGAGTGGAAACACCCATGCAGATTCTTTGGCTACGTTAGCAACGTCTTCGGCTCAGGGTTTGCCCAGGATTATCCTCGTGAAGGATTTGCTAGAGCCAGCTCTTGCCGTTGCCAACACAACGTGCATTTATCTGATAAGGCCTGGACATAGTTGGATTGACCTGGTTATATCTTTTCTTAAGAACGACATCCTTCCTGAGGATAAGTCTGAAGCAGATAAGATACGTTGAAAGGCGCCACGTTTCTAATTGTCCGAGGACCAGAAACTGTATAAACGATCCTTCTCAGGACCGTACTTGTTGTGTGTGCACCCTGACTCAACGGAAGCACTTCTGGAAGAACTGCACGAGGGGATTTGTGGGAGCCACACCGGGGGAAGATCCTTAGCCCACAGAGCTCTAACTCAGGATTATTGGTGGTCCAATATGCAGAGGGAGGCCCAGGATTATGCTCGAAAATGTGATCAATGCCAGAGGTTCGCCCTTAATATTCATCAACCAAGAGGGGTTCTAAATCCTTTCTCCAGTCCCTGGTCTTTTGCACAATGGGGATTGGATATCGTGAGGCCATTTTCGAGGGCTACAGGAAACAAAAGATGGCTGCTCGTGGCGACGGATTATTTCACTAAATGGGTTAAGGCCGATTCCTTAGCAAATATTAGAGACGTTGATTCCAAGAAGTTTGTTTGGAAAAACATTGTCACTAGATTCGGAATACCATATACTCTTATTTCAGACAACGGCATTCAATTCGATAGCAAGGCTTTTAGGGAGTATTGTGATAATATGGGCATCATAAATAGGTATTCTACCCCAGCTTATCCTCAGGGAAATGGGCAAGCCGAGGCCGTTAACAAGGTCATAGTCAGTGGGCTCAAGAAAAGTTTGGACGATACGAAAGGAAGGTGGGTAGAAGAACTCCCACATGTTTTGTGGACGTATCGGACTACACCACGCAGGTCCACGGGAGAAACTCCATTCTCTATGACTTATGGAGCCGAGGCGGTGATACCTTTGGAATCAGGTTTTCCCACCCTGAAGACGAGTTCTTTTAGCCTGGAGAATAACGATGGCCTCCTAGAGAAAGGTCTTGATTTAATTGAGGAATGGCGCGAGGCAGCTATGGTCCAAATGGCTTATTATCAACAGAAGCTTAAACGAGGATATGATGCCCACGTGAAGCTAAGGCCACTCGCACCTGGGGATCTTGTACTAAGAAAATTTGTGGGCACCGCTAAGAACCTGGCTTGGGGTAAGCTAGGACCGAACTAGAAAGGTCCCTATCGCATTGTTTCAGTAGCTGGCATAGGGTCGTATCGTTTAGCTGATCTAGATGAAAGAATTGTACCACACCCCTAGAATGTAAATAACCTTCGAAAGTATTATTATTAATAAAATGTGCTTTTGTTAGTTACCAGTTCAAAGTTATAAATACTTCAGGGGCTTACTGTTACTATTCTTAAGTGTTAAACAGAAACTTGGTTAAGTATGGTCATCGGACCACAAACCTTGTGGAAATTGATATCTTATCATTTGTTAAACAGAACCTTAGTTATGCCGGGTCCTCGGACCTCCTACTTTGGGAAAATTAACATTTGAAATTACTATTCTTAAGTGTCAAACAGAAACTTGGTTAAGTATGGTCCTCGGACCACAAACCTTGTGGAAATTGATATCTTATCATTTGTTAAACAGAACCTTAGTTATGCCTGGTCCTTGGACCTCCTACTTTGGGAAAATTAACATTTGAAGTTACTATTCTTAAGTGTCAAACAGAAACTTGGTTAAGTATGGTCTTCGGACCACAAACCATGTGAAAATTGATATCTTATCATTTGTTAAACAGAACCTTAGTTATGCCGGGTCCTTGGACCTCCTACTTTGGGAAAATTAACATTTGAAGTTACTATTCTTAAGTGTCAAACAGAAACTTGGTTAAGTATGGTCCTCGGACCACATACCTTGTGGAAATTGATATCTTATCATTTGTTAAACAGAACCTTAGTTATGCCGGGTCCTCGGACCTCCTACTTTGGGAAAATTAACATTTGAAGTTACTATTCTTAAGTGTAAAACAGAAACTTGGTTAAGTATGGTCCTCGGACCACAAACCTTGTGGAAATTGATATCTTATCATTTGTTAAACAGAACCTTAGTTATGCCGGGTCCTCGGACCTCCTACTTTAGGAAAATTAACATTTGAAGTTACTATTCTTAAGTGTCAAACAGAAACTTGGTTAAGTATGGTCCTCAGACCACAAACCTTGTGGAAATTGATATCTTATCATTTGTTAAACAGAACCTTAGTTATGCCGGGTCCTCGGACCTCCTACGTTGGGAAAATTAACATTTGAAGTTACTATTCTTAGTGTCAAACAGAAACTTGGTTAAGTATGGTCCTCGGATCACAAACCTTGTGGAAATTGATATCTTATCATTTGTTAAACAGAACCTTAGTTATGCCGGGTCCTCGGATCTCCTACTTTGGGAAAATTAACATTTGAAGTTACTATTCTTAAGTGTCAAACAGAAACTTGGTTAAGTATGGTCCTCGGACTACAAACCTTGTGGAAATTGATATCTTATCATTTGTTAAACAGAACCTTAGTTATGCCGGATCCTCGGATCTCCTACTTTGGAAAAATTAACATTTGAAGTTATTATTCTTAAGTGTCAAACAGAAACTTGGTTAAGTATGGTCCTCGGACCACAAACCTTGTGGAAATTGATATCTTAGTCGCTGTTCTTATTCTTATTACATGCTTTACGGAAATTTGTATCTTACTATTCATTAACTTAGATCTTAAGTTCTATATCTTTAAGTGTTAAACAAATTTTTGTAAGGAATAGCCCTCGGACCTTACATCCTACTGAAAGTAATATCTCAAATTACAAAAGTTTAACCATCATATGAGTTTTTTAACTAAGGCATTGTTTAATATCCAACCAAGTTAATCTCTGCCAAGTTCTTAAATGTTCTACTTTGCAAAGCAAATACGCGCATGGCTGTTTGGAGGTTATAATTGTGCAACTCCTAGAGTTAGATTTGTTTATTCTGTTCTTCCTTTAACTATGTATTAGTGAGAACTTTCATGACAAGCACAAAAAGGGGAGTACATGAAAGTTGAATAAAATTTTCCTTCATTAATTATATACATCATCAAAAAAAAAAGGGGAGTACATGAAAGTCCTAAGCCAGGCCCTAAGCTTAGGGAGGAGGGTCTTGGAGGGAGCTGCTGCCAACCTCAGTGTTCTTCAGTCCAGCTCAAAGGTAGACAAAACTTGCTTCCCTTTGTCTGTTGAAGGAACGAGGGGCTCCACGTTCTGAATTTGCTCCTTCTCGGCACCGCCACGCTCGTCCTTCCCTTTATGGGAACCTTCAGGTTCTGTAGGATCAGGAATGAGTTCTTGCACCACAGAAGGAAGGGCAGGGGAGGCAGCAACAAGAGGGTCTTCTATCTCCTGTATGTCTAGGGGAAGCCCAATGTTCTCGGGCTTCCTCAGCTCGAAAGCTTAAGGAACCCTTGCTGCATTCATGGCCTCTCCCCAGACTTGTTGACAGTACTCTCGGCACAAGGCCGCAAAGGCTTCTGTCAACTGTTCTTGCGTTGCATTTACGCCCTCCTGATAGCTAGCCTTCTTCACGGCCTCCAGTGCGTGCTTGTGGGCGCGAGCCTCCTCCTTCGCCAGCGTAAGCTCCTTCTCCAAGTCAGAGCATGCCCGTTGGGCTTGAGAGAGCTCGTCGTCCTTTCGACGAAGAAGCTTACGTTGCTCCACTACTTGGTTTTCCATCGTCTTTAAGCTGGCCTCGGCACCATCCTTCTCTCTTTTTAAATCGGCCAGCTGCGATGTGATCTTCCCATTCTCTGCTAGGACTTGGCCTAGGGACCTTTCTGCCTCTTGCCGTAGTTCTTGCTCCATCCCAGCGCGCTTCCGAGAATCCTCCACGAACTTCTCGGCTATGAAAACTTCTTGGATGGCCTGCAAAAAATGTCAGGGGGTTAAATATGGTAAAGTGTTTACAGATGAATCTAGAGTACGAGTGTGGGGTGGAACTTACTAGAGCTAAATCCCTTTTTAATGAAAGGAACAACTGAGGCTGGCTCATCTTCTCCAAGGTTTCCATGTCCTTGGGCAGCAGAAGAGGACGCTCCAACGCCTCGGCCAAGTGGTGGGCATGGCCTTGTTGGATTGCCCTAATACTGGAGTGGCAGGGGATTGGTGCGCCGTCCAGTCTCAAGTCAGGAGACCAGGTAGCCAGTGCTCGGCGCACTTCGGCCATGTCTCTGATCTCCCCACTCTCGACTGAGCGAGCCCGGCCTTTGTCCTTATCTAGCTTCTGCTGCTGGGCCGGCGCTGGCTGTTATTTCAATTTCTTTTGCTTCTCGCCACTAGCCCCCTCGGCTTTCACCTTCCTTTTCTTCTTTGGATCTTCGGCCGGAGGCTTGGGGTCGGCTAGAGGAGGGGGTGGTGGCAAGGCTGGGGGAGCTTGGGACCCCCTCGTCCCCTTTTTGGCCACTCTCGCGCCTCTCGTGGTCATAAGGTCCTTAAGCTCGTCCATGTTTTCCTCAATGGAGCTATCGTCTGGACGCGCTATCACTAAGCCCGCGATCCCAGAGGCCTCGGCTGCTTCTTCTTCCTCGTCGGAAAGAACAACGAACGGGTTTCCACGAGGTCGTGGGGCGTCCTCGAGTTGAAACTATTCTATCTCCTCGTCCAACGTGTTCGAAGAAGACACTTGCTCCTCTGGGACAACAGTTGCCTGAGAGTACGTGGCGAGAGGAATCGCAGCAATCAGTTGTGAGTACAGTACAGTGTGGGGGTCGTTAGGAAGGTCGTGGTCGGCCAAGAAGTGTGGTCTGGCTACGTGAATCCTCCTACACCTCTAGTCACCGGCAATGATGGCGTTCTCGATCTCTTGGAAGTCCGAGGAGATGGGGTTGTACCCTAATATTAAATGAGCCACCCTCAATTGTAGGTCTTTACTCACAAACACTTCTGAGCGAAGCACTCTGTTCAAATCTACGACATTACAGTGGCTCAAGCGGGGGCGCACGTGTTGTTTATCTACAAAGAAAGACACCAAACCAAACAAACATGGTCAAATTCGTAGAACATGTAATAAACGAAAGTCAAATAGTTTGTAAAGGCAAATGACATTCTAAGATGTTTAGATGGAGTTATGGGGCGGGAAGTTAGATCCTAAGGTGTCGCACCTGGATCTCCCCACTCAACTGGGCAGTGGGGTCCATCGTGCCAGTTGCCTGAGACGATGAGGTAGTCGTCCTTCATGCCTTTATTGGACTTGGGCAGACAAGAGATTAACCTAACTACGCTAGAGCGGGATTTGATATAATAACCTACTCTAGTGAGTTTGTGGCATTCATACATAAAAGCGACGTCATGCCAGGTGAGGTTCAGACCCATCTGCTTGTTTAGAGCATCGATGCTTCCTAAGACTCTAAAAACGTTGGGAGCGCACTGATCGGGGCACAACCGGTGGTTACGGAGGTACTCCCTGGTTACGGGTTTCATTGGAAAGGTCATCCCACCTTCTACGAAGGCGACTATCGGGATAATGACCTCTCCGGTTTTCCTAGAACCAACCACGGCTTCCGTCGGGCAGTATTTTAAACCTACGTCTCTGGGAATGTGATACTTAGCTCTAAAACCTTCCATCTCAGTGGCGGTATCAACTAGACACTTAAGTTTTCCCATTAGAAAGGAACGAAAGACTAAGTTCTAAGAGGGAGAACAGTTAAAAGGGGAGCCGAGGACAGGATCCGAGGAGAATGGGTTAAGGAAAAAGAATAAGCACTTACAGATCTGAAGTTGTGCGAATTTCCACGGATTTCTGCAGAGAAAAGGTGATTACTGATGTTTGATGGGATTAGCTTCTAAAGAAATAAATGAAGGCGCAGGTTCCCAAAGATTCACGACGGGCGGGAAAGCGGCCTCGAAATTGTATTCGTCCCGCCCAAATTTTCAGGGGGTAACAAGGGCCGTTGGATGCTCATCTCACCGTTGAACGTGAGAGACAGGGTGTAACTTACGGTAATAAATGTGCGCGTTTTTGAAAATAAAACCGCCAAGTGGCATCCTCTAGAACACGAAACGATCTCCACACGCGCAGTTATTTACAAAACGTGTGGGATAAGTTCTCTTTGGATCAAAACCCTATTTTTCTCCTCGAATGCTGAAAAATAGAGTTTTGAGGGGCTATTGTGGGGAGTAAAGGACCCAAGCAGGCATTTGGGCCTTTGGGCTCTAGCAAGGAGAGCCGAACTGCTCTTGAGCTAAGGATTTGTTAGTACTGCGAATTGGCCCATACACCGAGGGTCCGAGGATACAGCCGAGGGTGAGTTTCTCCTCGGACAGATCCAAGAGAAGTCGGAGATTCACTACGAAGGTCAAAGCAGAATTCTGGAAAGACTGTTGGTTAAAAGGGGGAAACCCTGAACCTTCTAGATACACCGGTGTTAGAAAAATACGAAGAGCAAAGGCTGCCACCTCCACATTAAAGACTCTGCACCTACCTCCCTGGCCGCATTAATGGGGAAATGACCCCTGAACAGTAAGGCTGAAACTTTTGGTCACTATTCAAAGGCACTAAGGGAAGAAATATCTAGGGGGGGAGGGGGTTTGAGCAACACGTGGACAAAGCATTAGAAAATGAAGTATTTAAGGGGGTGAAGGTTAAAGAAAAGGGGCAGTCTGTAACTAAGAAAGAAATTAAGAATTGTAATCTTTAAGAAATGAAGAGAAATAACATAACAGTAGTCCTCGGCTCACGTCCGAGGAGGTCCATCAGCAATTATCATTCAATATTTACAAGTGTTTGTACTTCTTAGCCTGTTGTCAAGTTCTCAGTACTTCTAACCTAGATTTCAAGCCCACACTCTACAAATTTTATTGTTTAAGGCTCATTGGGCCTGAGCCCATAAATTTCTTTGGGTCCAGGTGCAATTGTGCACTTACATCTAATATAACAACTTCATGAGAATTTGTTATTTTTTAAAAATATTCAAGAAACTTGGTAATCCATGCAGATAAATATTGCAAAGACATCTAGAGTTGAACGACAAGCTTAATACCAAGATTTTAAATCTAATTATATATAGTTGATACCAAGCTTAATACTAATATATAGTTGATACTTCATGACATTTCCAAGACATCTAGAGTTCAGTTGTTAAACCAAAGTCTACATAAACAGCGTTTGACTTATAACTTAAAACGGCTAATAATCTGAACTATCCTTATTTTATTTAGGTGGCTTCATGATTAATGTACATTCTAAATATATGAATATTTCATAACCATGAAATTTTTAAATAAATAAAACATTGATGTTGTTGCTTTTAGAAGTATATGTCGAACTTTTGTAGGGAATTATCTAACTTTTGAAAATTTCTAAAAAAAACTCAACAAGTGTTAAAAGGGGGAAACTTGAAAAAGATGAATTAATTGTTAAATTGAATATAACCAATAAATTAAAATGAAAATTTTAAAACCTAACATGCCTCTCAAGTGGACATGATTAAAAGCTTGTACATGTATCATTTAGAAAATTAGGACAAAGGGAAATAAGACACTAATCTTTTCACTACTTTTTATAATAGAAGATAGAGAAACTTTTTACTTAGGGTGTGCATAATAGAAGATAGAGAAACTTGTCGTAAATAGCAAGATACTATGATAATACCCCACAAGTAAGTATTATTAACTAATTCGAACATAACCAGTACATCGAATAAAATTTTAAAAAAGTAAAATGCCTCTCAAGCAGAGAAGATTAAAAGCTTGGACAATTACTGTTTAGAAAATCAGGACAGAGGTAAATAACTACAAGAAAAATGCCTATTTGCAAGGGTAAAACTTTCTAGTAAAATATTAAATATCATCACAAAAGGTTACTAGCGAGGGCATACAACCCTACAAAGTCGTCATAACTCTTGTTGCTGAAAGGAATTTTGTGGCAATACCTTCGCTAATAGTTAATTTACAAGGGTAGTTCACTGTTGTTACTTGTTGGATTAAAATGAATTGACCCCTTGCAAATTAATTAATTACCCAAGTTAATTAATTAGGTTCAATTACGTGCAATGACGTGGTAGATCAAACAAATTACCAACTAAACTAAATGTAGCGAAAAATAAATTTACACGAGTGATTTGTTTACAAATGGGGAAAACCACCGAGGCAAAACCCCACCGGGTGATTTTAAGGTCACCACTCCCAATAATCCACTATTATCAATCACAAGCGGTTACAAGTATAAGGAATCTTACCAAACCCTTTGGCCTATCCCGAAATACCAATCTATAGTTGAATCCTTACCCCAATACCCAATTGGACTTATATTATAGCGACAATCTTTTCGTTCAATGCATGAATCCCAGTACATGACTAACCAATGATGCATGGATTCTAGTATATGATTAACTCCAACAACCCTTTGATTGTTGTAGTTGATTTGCAGCAGTTTCATATAGCAACACCAATAAGATATTCTATGTTGGTGCAAGAACTCTTTCTTCTGTAGGAGAAGGCTAGGGTTTCAAAAACAAAATCTTATGGAGCTTTCTAGCGTTAGGTTTTTCTTTTTTTACCTTCTTGTTTAAATAGGAGCTCAAACTACAAAACTTAAATTTAAACAATTGATTGATGACATGGCTATTAATCTTTGATCACCTTGAAATTTTTTAAGCATGAAAAATATATGAAAATCATGTAATTTAACGGTAGATTTGTCAAATGGGGTGATGAAATCCCCATAGAGATGTGACTACGCTAGTAGTGCGAAGCCTAGGTTCAGCTCAAGAATGGTGCATATGTCATGCAATCCTTAATGAAGGGGAAAGACTTTTTCAAAGCACAACAGATATATATATATATATATATATATATATATATATATATATATATATATATATATATATATGAAAGCAGATAAAGGTGTAATGGAAATTAAATTTGCTACTCTATGTTTGCTTGCGAAGGAAAGCGATAAAGCTTGTAAGGAAAGCTGTAAAGCCCCATGAAAATATCTTACATCTCTTTTTGGAAAATGTTTTTGCTCTTTTGAAGCCTTTTTCAAAAAGGAAAGCCCTGGAGGCTAATGCCAATTTCCATAGTTTTGAAAGCCAATGTCCAAAGATTATGGTTTTATCAAAAGTTCTAAAGGCTAAACTCTCATTGATCCCCAATGGAGTCGCCAGTTTGTCGACGCTCAAGCCTCGAACGGTTGGAAAACTGCCCTCGGGCCTTCATTCGACCACCTGCCGTGGTGATGCTCTCACACACGCAGGGCCCGTTGGAGGCCCCTCTCGATAATTGTGCTATTCATGCGGTGCTTTGGGTGCTCTCTCTCTCTCTCTCTCTCTCTCTCTCTCGATGGAGGAAGGTAGGTCTACCTTTGGAGGTGTGGTAGGAATCTTGGCCAAATTTTAGGTGATTACCAAAGGTAAGTGAAGTCGTCACCAATCATTGGGTTTTTCTAAGGTGTGATTGGTCACCTGTTTCTAATTGATTTTATTACCAATCATAGGCTAAGAAAAATGGCATATTTCCTAATCTAATGTGGATGGCAAATAATCTTGATTCTTGAGTCCAGAAGTTTGGTTACGTGTGAGGAAGGTGTTAGACACCCCACAACGCCTGTCCAAGGACAGTCCTTTGTTTTGATAAAACTTTAATTTTCAGAGATTGACAGTAAAAAACATGATTTTGGCATTGACTTTTGGGGCTTTGCATGCACTGGGGGTTTGAGATTTGGCTTTTGAATGGGTGTGGTCCCAAGCAAGCATAGACATGCAAATAGGATGATCCAAATCCTTTGATATGGGCCTTGATGTATGGACGATGACAAAAACCATAGGGTTTAGATCGGGTCCTAACCATTAGGCTAAAACACAAGAAAATCCAACAAAAGGAACAAAAGGGTTGCAATAGCACATGGCATGACAAACAAGGTCTAGGCCTAAGCACATAAACATAGCGTGAAGCACGCAAGCACATAGATGATTGTATAAAGCATGTAGAGAATATCGATCTAAGCATGTAAACACACTGATCTACACATATAAGCATGGAAATGCACATGTAAGAAAATGGATATATATCTAAGCATGCAGATATAAACATAAAGGCATGGGAGAATGCAAACCCAAGCATACAATCATGTGACCGGCATGGACAAAGGCATAGGAGCATATAACATGCATACAAACATGTAGATCTAAGCAAGGCATAGCCGAAAACATAATATCAAGCATGTGGGCATGTAGACCCAAACATCAACACATAAGAAAGAAGGACCTAAACATGGCATAAAGCATAAAGTATGAAGAAAAGGCAACTAGCACATGAACAATCATGGAAGCATATGGAAATAAACCAAAAACATGCTAGAAGCAAAATAAATCAAAGAGCATACTAGATTAAGCAGTAAATAATGTTATTAAGGCAAGAGATAGCAAGATAAAAGCTAAATGAAGGTTTAAAGAAAAAGGGGTATGGATAGTAGCTAAAAAGCTACATCCATACCCCTATACCTCAAATCCAAGGTATAGAACCAAGGAGAGGAAGATGGAGGGTATGAACACTACCTTGTGTTTTTTGGAGAAGAAAGAAGAATTAAGAACCTTTAATGTGTTTTTGTGTTTTTTAGGAGAGAAATATGGTGAGAAAAGAGAGAGAAAATGCCTAGAAAGATGCCCAAACAACTCCCAAAATGTCCCCCCTTCAATCTGAGCTGCTAGGAGCCTTTTTTATAGGCCCTGGCACGCTTTTCAGGGCCCTTGTTTATGCGCTGGGTCGGGCCTGGCTGACGTCAGCAATTTCGTCCTCATGCACTTTTTTAGTTTTGACTTCGGACGCGCATTTGGAGGTCTTGTTGGACTTAGATTGTGGCGATCTTGGTGTCCCTGGAAAGATCTGGATGTCTAGTTTTTAGAAAACTAAAGAAATTAAAATTCCAATTGTTGGATCAAAAGTTATGACCTCGAGAAGCATGCTGACGCGCTATTCACGGTTTTCTCAATATCTCAACCATTTTAACTCTGATTTCGACCCATGAAAAGTTGTTGGAATGAGAATTTGATTACAATTGCAATGGCATTGGTCTCAACCTGCTTTGATGACTGGATCAAGATTAGGGTTAAACTTGGTCAAACTTAGTCAAAGTTGCTAAAAATCTCCAAGGGGCTCGGGTTTGATATAAAACCATGAAAAATGTCGTTTTGTGAGGATTTTGACTTGGTTGACCAACGGGCATTTTGGTCATTTTGGTTGAAAAAGGCACTTTGAGCAGTCAAATGTCCGAACGAGTTGCGCCACGCCATTCTGGTTGTTCTCGTGGCCCCATGGAGAGAATAAAATTTTTGGATTTTTTAGGGTCCAGCACGCAAATTGAGGGCAGCATTAATACGACATCAACAAGACCGACAAGAACAAACCCACAGAGGGCACAAAGTATGGCAAAGCCTATATCTAGACAGGCAAACATGGATATGAAGCATAGAAGCAAGCAAGCAAACATAGACATGCATAAAAGAAATGATCCAAACCTTATTATATAGGCCTAGGTGTATGGATGTATGCCTAGACCACAAGATTTAGATCTACACCCTACCTAAAGGGCTAAAACACAAGAAAGAAGGCATAACAAGAGGCAAAAGGGTTTTAGAAGCATATGGCACAGTAACCAACATGTAGATCTAGATACATGAACATGGCATGGAGCACACAAAGATATAGATTTGAGCAAAAACATAGCAAGTAGCACATAAAAATGAAGATCTAGGCACAAAGATGACACGAAGCACATAAGGATGTAGATCTAGGCACAAGAAATGGTGTTTGGACATATCCTTGGGCTAGGATATGCCTAAATACCATGCTTATTCTAGATCTATATCGCCCAAGCAATGAAAACATGGCAAAAAGCAAGTAGACATGCTAGGAAAGTTATAAAACATGCTAGGAAACAAGATAAAGCAAAGAATATGCTAGGAAAAACAATAAAGCATATTATGAACAAAGATAAAGTAAATTGTAGCTAAAAAGCTGCATCTACACCCTTTAAACCTCAAAACTAAGGTCCTAAGACCAAGGAAAGGAAAAAGAGTGCAGGACCATTACCTCTTGATTGTTGAGAGAAGAGAGAAATCAAAGGTCATTGATGTGTTTGGGAGAGAATTTAGAAAGGAAAAGAGAGAGAATCTACCAAGAAAAATGCTCCAAAAATGCCCAAAACCTTTTTTTAAAAAAACAAAATCTGAGGGGGGGGGGGGGGATTTGGGGGTGTTTATAATGAATTAGTGACTCTTCACCTCCAATGCCCATTTAGTGGCCGCTGGCCAAACTAAGTAGCTGGCAACTTGGAATGGCCTGATGAAGGCCTTCTAGGGCTTGGATTGGGTTGATCTTGGTGTCCCTGAAAAGGTCTAGCTGTGTAGTTTTTGAAAAGCTAAAGAACTTAGAAAGCCAATGGTTGGATCAAATGTTATGGCCTTGGGAAGCGAGCCAATACACTTCGCACGATTTTCAAGATATCTTAACCGTAATGACTTCGATTTTGATCCATGAATAGTCGTTGGAAAAGGAATTCAATAATCTTCACAATGATGCTATCCTCAATCCATTCCAATGGTTGGATAAAAATTCGGGTTTTTTATGCTCTTGAGGGTCAACCTCGGGTCAAACTTGATCAAAGTTGACGAAAACTACCGAGTAGATTGGGTTTGACGTAGAATCATGAAAAATGTAGTTTTGAGATGATTTTGACTAATTTTGACTTTCAGTCAAACTAGGGTTGGCTAGGGGCATTTTGGTCAATTTTACCTGAAATGACATTTTGAGTGCTCCGCAACCCGAATGGGTTGCGCCATGTCAATCTAAATGTTTCCATAGCACTGTGGAAGAATGTTAATATTTTTTAGATTTTTATGTCTAGCACGCAAATTAAGGGTGAACAAAATACAGTATCTATACTTGCAAATTTCTCAAAAGATAAAAAATCAACAGTTATGCCGTCAATCAAATTTTTAAATTTTAAGTTTTTGTAATCTAAAATTATGAATAAAAAAAGAAGTCAATGGATCATGTTAGGGTTTTAGATCCCAGTTAAGTCCGATTTAAACAAATTTTAAGCCAATTAATTAAATTGATTACTTAAGCAATAGATCGGATTTAAACAAACATCAAACAAGTATAGATCACATGAACACTAAGAATGATGACCCAGGAAAACTTTTGAAACTGTGGTTTCAAAGTAAAAAACTTGAAGAAGATTTAACCTAAACAATCCTCAAGGCAACATTTCACCAATAGAATGGAAGTTTATACAATATACTTAATCCTAAATCTACTACTACCTTATGTAGTACTTACTCACGTGATCACATGAAGCTCCAAACCCACAGACTCTTCTATTGTGAAACTGTTGCACACAAACTCTCTTGTTTGTGACTTTGAGACTCTACTAAGAGGTTTAGATTATTAAATGTGGTTCATTTGATTGTAGAAACTTTCTTATATTGTCAGATTTGTTACTTGCACAAGGTCTTCAGTTGTAGCTTCAAAAGGGTTTGGAAAACTCTAGATTTGTGTACAAAATACACCCTCTCGAAATTGTAAAAATGTGCTCTAGGGTTTATATTTAAATATCTTTAAGATCCATTAAAACCCTAGATCTAATGGCTGAGAAAGAGAGTGAGAATTCAGAGTTACAATTTGTTCATGGTTGCAAACCTAAAAATATGGACTTTACAGATTGAATAGTAAATAACATTTTATTGACTTAAAATTTGATATGCATGTTAAGATCATAAATGACGTGAAATTACTAGTTAGATTTTCAAAATATTTAGTTATGTTAATTTTTTTAGTGAAAGTTGTAGTCATTGGCTATAACAAAGTTTGTAACCAAACTTTATCCATATTCTTTATGTTTTTAACATATATGTTAAATTTCTTGTCAATCAAATGTTATTTAATTTTGAATCCATAAACTTATTTTTCATACATAAAATTAAACTACAAAAAATTAAAATTTAACATTTGACTGATGACATAACTATTGTTGTTTGATCTTTTTTAAATTTTGCAAGTATGGAGGATATAAAGAAAATTTAATCTAGTAATAGATTTATAAAAATTCACTTTCAATAGAAAATATTAAATAGAGTTGTAGCCAAACTTTATCCTACTAGACAATGTTATATTGAAATTTATTCAAATGATAAGGATGCTTTGGTGAAACTGAATATAACTAGTACACGGCTCAAAAGTGATCACTACGGACTCACTAGAATGAATTGTGTGAAAAAAAGTACCATGCCAAAAAAATCTTTTTATTAGCAATACCTTCTATATTTTACCCATCTAAAAAAAAACCTTCTATATTTTGATTCTTCCTCCATTTTCACAAGTCATTCAAAAAGGCTCTTTTTTCGGAATCAGGAAGAAGCAATCATTAGCAAGCAGAAAAGGTGATGAGTGTCTCTGCTCTATGCTCTCTCCAGTCTACACAGCTTCGTTTGTAAGAGCATCCACATTCATTTATCCTAATTCAATCATATTTTACCATCTAAAAAACTATTTTATCAATTATACCATACCATTTTACAATACCCCAACATCAAAAATTTTATTTTTGTATTCTACTCATTCAAATAATATATCTTCACAATAAAATATATTTTTCCCCTTTTTTTTTTTTCAATTTTATCCTCACTGAATCTCCATTACTTTACTTTTCACCTCTTCTCTTCCAGACTCCTCCTCCACACAACTCCAGATCGGCGAAACTGGAAAAAAAAAAAAAAAAAAAACCATCACGCCGATCAACGGTACAGCCACCACAACGCCAATCTTCCAGACTCCTCCTCCATCATCCATATCAACCCAACTCCTCCATCATCCATATCAACCCAGATCGGCGAAAATTAAAAAAAAAAAAAAAAAAAAAACCATCATGCCGATCAACGGCACAGCCACCATAACGCCGATCTTCTAGGCTCCTCCTCCATCATCCAAATCAACCCAACTCCTCCATTATCCATATCAACCCAGATCGGCGAAACTGAAAAAAAAAAAAAAAAAAAAAAAAAAAAAAAAAAAAAAAAAAAAAAAAAAAAACCCACCACCTCCAAAGAAACCCATGCCGATCGCATACCCAAACTCCTCCTCTATCATCCATATCAACCCACATGCCGATCGCAACCCACACCTCCAAAGAAACCCATGCCGATCGCAATCCACAACAAAAAATCCATACCACGCTGATCGGAGCTTCGATTCAAACCATCGGAGCTGTCATGCCTACCCATCGAAGCCATCCGATTCCACTGTGGAGCAACCCCACGGGGTCTTGAGTCTAAACAGTGAGAGAGCAGATGAGAAAGAGAGAAGGAAGAGAGAGAAAAGAAGAGAAATAATGAGAGAGGAGAGAGAAATTCCCGGGTTAAAAGGGGAGAGAGAGAATTAAAAAATCGTTTTTATTTATCCCATTAGCTACAACACCATCTTACATTTAAGATGGTACTGTAGCTCAATTGTATTTTTTTTTTTTTTTTTTACAATAGTTACAAAATACAACATTCAATGGAGTTGGAACTTTGGGCTGAATTGTAAAAAAAATTGCAAAAGATGGCTCCATTTGCCATTTGCCACATTCAATGTGGATGCTCTAATACAGTTAAATTTTGGGGTTTAACTTAAAATTCTTTAAATTATAAGGTTTCATTTTAAGCTAACTCTAAAATATAGTGTTTAAAATTAAAATTATAAAAGAAGTGCCTCACCAAAAAATTATAAACAAGAACTTATCCAAGTTATATATGTACTTTAATGAAAAAAGATGACCATTAGGAGAAAGTATCCTATGATCCACTCTCTCCAGGACAGCACTCTTGTTGGTGGGACTAACCAATGGATGAATGACACGTGTAAAAATTATGCCAACTCACAATACCCTACCAATACAAGCTAAAATACTATCTTACCCCTCAAAATTTCAATTGCCCGCCAACTACTCAACATTTTTCCTCTTCCTCTATAATCTGAAAACACAATATCACTTTTCATCTCTCTCTCTCTCTCTCTCTCTCTCTCTCTCACTCTTCCATTTCAGATTTTCAACCATTGTCTTTAGGGTGTTGACAACAAGCTTGCCCAGATTCGCTGGTCTCTGCCACAAATGCCCACATTGGATTTCTTTCCGTCGCTTTTTAGTCGCCGACCGTGCCATCAACGTCAGGTTTTACCATTAAGTCCACCTCCACCCTCACCGTAAACTATAAATAGGTAACTTCCTCCCATTTCTTATTTTGTTTTGCTTTTGCTTCCTTTCATGATTCTTGTTGATTAATTGTGGAACGTTTTGAGATTTTGATAATGGGTACAAAACCCAGTGGAGTGTGGGTGTGGGTGAGTCGATGGCTGAGGACTGGCGGGTGGTCGGCGGCCTTACTTCCTTTATCTTCGGTAGATATGTGAGGCTGGGTCAGTGGATGCTAATGGTGGTGGGTGTTTGGCGTTATTAGGGTTAAGGTATTATTTTTGTTTCTTACTTTGTCACGGGTTTGAAGGGGAGGAAAAAAAGGTGTTATCTTGCTAATGAGTAGTTGGTTGTTCTGAAATCAGACTATGGATAGTCCCTTTGGAGACTTTTAGTGGACAACTTAAAATCTTAATTATGTGAAACAAAGATGTAGTATAAGGAGGTAATTTCAGCGTCTCAATTCTTGACATATTTGGGTTTGTGGTTCGAAGATCTGAGCTTATTCTTAATAGTTCTAGTATAGGAGTTATTATCTATCATGCTTTCTTAAGTTCAGCTGTGAGGAATGTTCTCTTAAGGAATTATTGCTATTATAATGCCTATATTGTGGTAGAACATGAAGTTTTAGTAGGTTGGATTGGGAGATAATTTTTATACTACTATTTTCATGTTAATCAAATTATGTTGCTTATTTACGACATAATGATATATGCCTTTGCTTGCTCTAGTTTACTTGAAAGAATTGAAACAGAGGTGTCAATAAGTTCATAGCATGCTTTTGTTTCCTCCATGGGATTTTGTTTCTTCCATTCTTTTGAAGTCAATAGATTGGATTTTCTTGCGGCTATTTTGATTGCGTTTATGATACTTTTCCTTTGCAGGGCCCCATTCAACAACAAAGGTCATGTTTCTCATATGATTTTCTCTTTGAAGTTCCCTTTGTTACAATATATCTTAAATTTTTGACAGTTGATGAACATGGGAGTGTAATATATTTAACCATGGGCATGCTATTTGCATTTCAGTTTTAGGCCTTATGATCAGTGGTTGTGGGGTTGGACACTGATGAGGAAGCTAGTAATGATAAGAGGTTTGGAGTTGATTCCGCTAATGTTGTTGAGTCAAAACATGGTGTTGTTGCTATTGATGATGACCTATTCTAAAATTGTCCAGTCCTCAACTTCACATACCCAAGCTTTTGACAAGGAAAAAACTGACCCATTATTTGCTTCGAAGGATCACAATTGTCTCTTTCAGCTAAAGTTTTTGATTTAAGATTTAATAGATTCCTGCCTATAAAATTTCATTGGCATGTGCGACAGAATCTGATTACTCTCTTCTACTAAGTATTAACAATTTTTTTTTTGGGTTTTTGTACAGAATGTGACATTGCCTTTGAAGTAAGAGTAAATCTTAGCCTATAGTTGTGTACATTGCAATAAAACTCTTGTTATTTAGTCTTATGATAAAAATGTACATTTCAATAGAATTTTGTTCATTCTTGGAGCAAACTCTTTTCTTTTTTACGTCTCCTTTCTTGCATCACATTGTTATTGTAATACAATATCAGAATTGTTAAACTTGAAGCTTTACAATAAATTAAGAAAAAAAATCAAATGATACATCAAAGTATGACTTTAGTAAAAGAAATTTTTATTATGTTAAGAATATATCAATGTTTAACTTGTAGCTATTCAAAACATACACATAAAAACCAAGTTGGAGTAGGTTCATAAGTCATAAGCGAACTACAAAACTATAAGTGTTACAAGATGTACATAAAGCTATCTAAAAAAATTGCTATAAGGGGTTCATAAAGCTATTAAAAAGTTTTCCAATATGCTCTGCAAACTATCCAAGATACTTCAAAGTCTTGTATTATCCTCTAATGTGGTAGAATCTTGAAAAAAAAAAAGTCATAATCTTAGAAAAAGCAATAAATAAGAGCATATGATAAAGTTTAAGTTTTAAAAAGTACTTGACTCAATTATGGAAACACTCAAGTGAGTTTCATACTCATTATAAAAATATTATAGTCTCCACAACAACTCCATCAGTAACCAAACTATTATTATTATTATTATTATTATTATTTTTAAATTCAATCGGCAACAAAGTGTTTACAAAATTTTATGATGACCCCTAGTGATTTGTAATTAAGACCAATATTATTCCTGTGTTATGCATGATGCAATGTAATTTTTTATAATACTATGTCCATGATAAGTATAATTTCTAGTAATTTCCAGTAAAAGCACAAGTACCAACACAACTTCGTACATTGGCTTGGAAATTATACGAGTTAATAATTTTAAAAATTATAATAGCCCAACTTGGATTTCGGATGGATTTTTGTTTGTGTGCAACAGATGGCACTTTTTTGTCAACAATCTGTGCCATTGACATCCAGGGTCTCAATAATTCAAGCTACTTGCTCCAATTTTAAGTTGCAGGACTAAAGAATTCATGTACTCCTTTTCGCAACAAGCAGAGTTCTCTCAAGCCAACCTACTAAAACTTCATGTTATACCACAACATAGGCATTATAAGGGTCCGTTTGGATAGAGCTTATTGCTGAAAACTGAAAACTGAAAACACTGTACCAAAATAATTTTTAAAGGTGTGAATAGTACCGTGGGTCCCATTTTTAATTTAAAAAAATCTGAAAAGTGAAGTTTGTGGGTCCCGTAAACAGTACACGGAACCCACAAATTTGCTGAAAGTCAACAAAATCGGCTACTGTTCATGCACAGTAGCCTGAACAGTAGCCGCTTCTCCTGTGAAACGCGTGAAGCAGAAAGGAAAAAAAAAAAAAAAAATCTCAAACGCCAGACGCCAGACGCAAACTCCCTATCCAAACTCAGCCATAAATTTCCTTAGGCTGAGTTTGGATACGGATGAAAAAAGGGCGTCTGCGTTCAGCGTCTTTTTTTTTTTTTTTTTTCACGCGTTTCATAGGAGAAGCGGCTACTGTTCATGCTACTGTGCATGAACAGTAGCCGATTTTGTTGACTTTCAGCAAATTTGTGGGTCCCATGTACTGTTCACGGGACCCACAAACTTCACTTTTCAAATTTTTTAAAATTAAAAATAGGACCCACGGCACTATTCACACATTTAAAAATTATTTTGGTACAATGTTTTCAGTTTTCAACAATAAACTGTATCCAAACGGACCCTTAAGAGAACAGGCTTCACAGCTGAACTTAAGAAATCATGAAAGATAATAACTCCTATACTAGAACTACTAAGAATAAGCTCAGATTTCTATCTTTAATCTCCAAAACATATATATTTTTTAAAAAGCTCAGATCTTCAAACCACAAACCCAAGGATGTCAAGCACGCTGAAATCAACCCCTTATACTACATCTTCGTTTCACATAATTAAGATTTTAAGCCGTCCACTAAAAATCTCCAAAGGGACTATCCATAGTCTAATTTCAGAACAGCTATTTACTAATTAGCAAGACAACACCTTTTTTTCCTTCCCTTTAAACCCATGACAGAGCAAGACACAAATAATACCGTGACCCTAATAATGCCAAACACCCACCACCATTAGCATCCACCGGTCCAAACTCACAAATCTAGCGAACATAAAGGAAGTAAGGCCACCGATCACCGCCGATCCTCAGCCATCGACACACCCACACCCAGACTTCACTGGGTTTTGTACCCATGATCAAAATCTCAAAACGTTCCACAATAAATCAATAAGAATCATGAAAGGAAGCAAAACGAAAAAAAAAATAAAAAAAAAGAGAGGAAGTTACTTGTTTATAGTTTACGGTGAGCGGTGGTGGACTTAACGGAAAAACCTAACGTGGATGGCATGGTCGGTGACTCAAAAGCGACAACAAGAAATCCAATGTGGGAATTTGTGCTGGAGACCAACGAATCTGGGCAACCTTGTTGTCAACACCCTAAAGACAATGGTTGAAAATCTGAAATGGAAGAGTGAAAGTGGAGAAAGAGAGATGAAAAGTGATATTGTGTTTTCAGATTACAGGGGAAGAGAAAAAAATGTTTTAGTTGGCGGGCAATTGAAATTTTGAGGGGTAAAATAGTAATTTAGCTTGTATTGGTAGTGTAATGTTGAGCTGGCTTATTTTACACGTGTCATTCACCCATTGGTTAGTCCCACCAAACAAGAGTGCTGACCTGGAGAGAGTGGCTCATAAAATACTTTCTCGACCATTAGATAGTCAAAAGTGATCGTTACTAAAACAAGGAGAACAGAAACATGGGAGCTCTCTTTAATTTGTTGGTATGCCAAGAGAAGCTATGCGGAACTCATTGACTTTGCACAGTTTGTTTAACGAAAAGACACAAGAGCACTACATGGTTCAAAAGTCATCTTTGAAGCATGTAGCACTCAAAACCAAGGACGGAGAGTATGTGTGGCCCCCCTAGAATTTATATTTGGTTAAATGATGTAATATATATATATATATATATATATATATATATATATATATATATATATATATATATAGAGAAAGAAGTAAGATAATTTTATTGAACTAAATCTAATTAGAATACACTATCCGAATCACTAGATATGAATTCTATCTTGTTGGAGTTTATGCCCTAAAATTCAATTTATTGGCATGTCATAAATGATTAAATTGTTTAATTATATGAGACTATTTATAAATGAACTAATAGGACATTATCATAGTCCATGAGATGCATTATATGTGAAGTATGTGATTTAGTCACAGAAAATGTAAATCACAAGTTCTTTGTAAACTCAAAATGTAGTTCATAGTAAGTGATGAAAGATTAAACCGAGTATTTAAGGATAAAATAGTTGTTTACAAAGTGATAGTTTATTATGACTTTGTTTACTATGGATATTTCATGGAGGAGTAAGTGATATCATTAGAGTCTTTGGCATATAATATATTAATAAGGCCTAGAGTGTAATTATATTTATATAATGGTATTAAATACAATTAATGGTAATTTTGGATTTGTCAAGAGTTGACAGAAAAGGCCAAGACCCATTGGAGCTAGAGTCTTATTTGTTTCCTTTGGTCCTATCTGTTAGGACATATGTGGTTCACTTGATATGAACATATGTCATTCTTTTATGTAATTCGTCAATCCTTTGACAAAATACACTTTATTTGTATTTGGGTAAATATAGGATGCTTTTAATACTTCAAGAAATAAGGTTTCAAGATCAAGTGTTAAAATCATGCAAGTCTGTCCAAGAAACAAGTTGAGAAGTGCTTATCATTAAAACTCGACAGCTGCATCTATTGAGCTTTAAGAAGCTGTTCAAGTCTCGTGGCTTGACAGCACCTCGACACCTCTAGCTGTCGAGATTTGAGGAAAACAGATTTTCAGTGCTGTTTTGATTCCAATCCGTAGATATGCCTTTGGGCCTTCTTTTCTCATAACCCTAGATATATAAAATGATTATATTAAGGGCTGTCAAAGTAAGCACAAGTTGCACAAGTATTGAGCAAAGTCTGATCAAGCAATTTGTGACCGGAGAAAAAGTTTGCCCTAGTTCATCTTTTTGTGAAAAAGTTGCTGTGTCTTTGTACCATAGGGTTTTGTAACCAAGCATCTTCTTGTTCTTCATTGTGAGGATGAACTGAAGAACTTTGCAGCCAACATCTTTCTCAAGTTAGTGATTGAAGTTGCGTACTGGGATCCACGCAATTGGTTAGTCACGTATTGAGAGCCGTGCATTGAAAAGGAGAGATTGTCATTACAGAACAAGTCCAATTGGGTATTAAGGTAAGGGTTTAACTGTAGGTTGGTATAAGGTACTGAGATTCTTTTACTTGTAACTGCTTGTTGTGATAATAGTGGATTCTCGAGAGTGGTGACTTTAAAATCACCCGGTGAGATTTTTGTCTTGGAGGTTTTCCCCATTCGTAAACAAATCACCGTGTCAATTTATTTTCCGCTGCACTTTAATTTATTGATGGTTTGTTTGTGCTACCACGTATTTGCATGTTAAATTGATTAATTAATTAAACTTGGCTAATTAATCAATTAATCTATCATAAGGGGTCAATACGTTTTTGGCCTATCACCATTTCAAGCCATAAATTAAAGCCCAATTGGGTAGGCCCAAAAGGTTAATGCAATTAGATAATCAGTTATGTATAAGGAGAGAAACATACAGAATTTTCAATATATAGATGATGAAAATGGTGTGTATGTGAGTGTAAGCCACTCTCTTATTCTCCCTTGTACACATACATGTAAACTGATTGAGATACCACACTTTTTGGGCACCATGTGGAATTGAGATGAAGATTAAAGGTATTTTCAAGTCTTGGTTTTAAATTTCACTGCATCAAGGTTCGCTTTCTATTCTTTATTCTAAAATTCAAGGTTACATGTTATCTCTCGTAAATAAAGTAGATCCGTGTTTATTGCTTCTACTGTGTGTTTTGTATGAGATGTAAAACTAGTTTTTCCAACAATTGGTATTAGAGCGGTCTTCAATATTATGCTTGTATAATATGTGATTGAGTTTTAGAATTAAAGAAAAACCTTTTACTTAGTGTTTGAGAATTTTTATAGTAATTTTTCTGCATAATTTTGTTTTAGATTAATGGTACCATGTCATATTTTTTTTTTTTAATATTCATGCTTTAATGGTGTCGTATTCCTGGAGTTTGTATGCATCAAGGATTCAAATACCTTATTTCATATTGAATTGGTATATATATTGATAATGTGGAATCCGTATGCCATAAGGATTGAAGTACCTTATATCTATTGAATCCGTATATTATAAATAAAAGGTTGATAGGATTTATATGTTGATATTTGTTTCCTTGGCCATCTTATAAACATGTTTTAACTTTGATCCGTTTGTGATCAAGCATTGGAATTAATATGCCATGATTTATAGTGACGGTGTCGTGGTATATGTTAGTCTAATGATATATTTTTTTGATCAAATAGTATGCTAGTGCTAGATTTAAAGTATTTTGGTCATTGGTTAAAATCCTTTAATGAAATTTATTCCTAATGAGGTTAAGATTATGTTTTCAAGGTTTCTAGCATTATTATGGTTCTTGATCTTGATATTGAAAACCCTTATGTTTGATCTGTAAATCTTCGTTGATAAATCAAAAAGTGTTTTTGATAGAAGAAAGCAATGAAGATGTCAAAAACGGTTGTTGGAAAATTGTAAAAAAATTATGTAATGCGTGTTTCGATCGATCAAGAATTCCTTTTGATCGTTCGAATGTACTTTTTGATTGATCGAAGAGGAATCGAGAACCAATCGAGTCAGTTAGAAACTCTATGATGAAATTATTCATTGTCTCGATCGATCGAGAATTCCTTTCGATTGATCAAATGTTAATTTTGATCGATCCAATAATAATCGAGAATCAATCGAACGAGGTAGAAGCTTTGTGATGAATTTCTTCATTTTTTCGTTCGATTGAGAAAAGGTTCGACCGATTGTAGGCACTGAATTTTGAATTTTCACTTGTTTTTGACTAAGTGTTAAAACTTTGATAAAAGGCAAAACTATGTGATTAATTTTATATTCCTTAAAAGTCAAGGACATTTATTAATCATCTAACTAAAAGACCTAATGAGATCAAAAATGTTAGTTAAATAGAACTCTTAGTCCTAAATTGTTTTATGATTAAAAGTCCTTAATTTATTTTAATTATAGGTTTTTAATGAGATTAAAAAATTCTAATTAAAGTTATATAGTTTCTAATGAGATTAAAATAATTTATCTAGTAAATTAAGGATAGAGTTCTATATAACTAATTTTTGATTCACTAGTGTTTAAGGAATCCTAAATAATTTAGGACTTCTATTTTAGTTAGTGATTCTAATGAGATTAGAGTCTTTATCAAGTGCAAGGTTATTAGTTGTAATGTGATCACAATTATTTAAGAAAAACCAAAATAACGAGCGGGAATGCTGAAATAACCCTTTTGTTAAGTTTATTGTAATGTGAATAGATACCTTGTCTTGACTTTGAGTCTTGCATTCCAAGCGGAGAGTATTTACTTCATTGATTATATGATTAAACTTCTTTGTGATTGAATGAATGTTCGTTATGCTATTGTGACGTGACTTAGTAACATCACATTAAATTTAAACAATTAAACACATTTGATGTGTAGGGTTAAAATTGTGATGAGATCACAATGATTTCAAGACAATCCACTTGTTTTAAAATTTCAAGTGGGAGAGAGATACAAGGGTTGGATCTCACGGCTTTCATTATCGGTTCATAGTAGTGTGGGTAAGTACCTCGTCTTGGAGTATATGCCTCGCGATCTCAAAGGAGGGTGTTTACTTCATAGTACTACAAGATTGAGCTTACCTATTTAAAGTAGTGTGAATAAGCATCTCGTCTTGGCGTATATGCCTCGTGATCCCAAAGGAGGGTGTTTTGTTTCATGGTACTATAAGTTTAAACACTATAAGGGAGATGAAATGTGACTACACATGATTCTAGATAATAGTGTACACTAGGCTAAGTGTAATGTTAACCTCCCAAAGGAGCTATGTCATTATTACTTAGAAGTTGAAGGAAAAGCGGCAAATTATTTTTGTTCGGTAAGAGTTACCATGATAGCATTAATAATCAGAATATTTCTCGCCTGATCATAGTGATTAGTATAAACTCGCTATTGAGGAAAACGAATTGCGGGATTGGGTTTTTGTTGCACCTAATATAATATGGTTTTAGGATTCCATATTATATGGTTATGGTTGCAAAATATAATGTCCTTGTAATTAAGTTTGTAGTCTCAAATTGACATTGCCATAATTTTTTGTTCTCTAACTACTATTTTAATCGAATCACATTAACTAAAAAATAATTTTAGACATGGTGCTTAAAGGAGCTAAAGTAGATAAATATGTTTCAATTCAGCATTGTCATAATTTCCTATTCATGATGCATTTATAGAAGATAGCTTATGACGTGATCATAGTTTCCATTGAAATGCTAAAATGTTACATTGACTTCTATCTCAATTGTGCTACAACATGAGATGCAAGAGTTCGTACTAGACTTAGACTTTATATTAAGTCTAAATGAGATGTTTGATATAAATCATATTGAGTGCTAAGAAAGGCTTAAAGAGTTCCAATCTAAATCGTTTTATGAAAATATTTTATTTTTAAATGAATTGGAATTCTTGTATGAAGAGATTAAATGTTAATCTCATATGGATATGATCCACAAGTCCTTGTTAGAATCATTTGATCAATTTAGATTGTTTTGAAAATAAATTCTTTTTATATTATCTGAGTTGATAAGTGAGTTCAAAGCAACGAAAGACATCCTAAAAGTTAAGGCTAGAATCAACATGATTTAATTCAAATTCTTAGTCTGAATTGAAAGGTAAGGGTAGTAAGAAGAGGAATTATAATACCAAACAATTGGACAAGCTAGTTGCCCTAGTAGTTGCCTAAGGAAAATTAGACTTAAAAGTATGACCAAAAGGAAAGTGTTTCCATTTTGGTAAAGCTAAGCATTGTCCATGATTGTCTTCTAGATGAAAATTTACATGTTTTATTTTTAAAGAGAAACTTTCCATCCTTTGTAATTGCATGTTTTGACACTTATGTCTAGATCTTATTAATCTAAATGATATTCAAGATTGGTGAAAGATGGGCTTTTAGAACCATTATTTTATTATATTCCTAGTCAATGAATTCTATTTAGAGGATAATAAGATCTAGGGTTCCTTTTCGTAAAGGAATGAAGTTCCAGTGACTTCTTTAAGTCACTGCATACATAAAAGAGGAATATAGCTCTTTTAAAGGTAGAATGTTCTAGAGGAAAAATTGTAGAATTTATTGTAAGACAACTATAAAATACAATTCGAAATGAGATGGTTGTATTAGATACACCACAAGACATTATTCTGTAGATAACTATAATACCAGTACAATATCGTAGCGGGAGGATTATTAATTACCAAATAAATTCATACTTTTGGGATAAACTTTTGAAGTCATTCTACAAGGATATAAATTTGATCCTCGGTCCTACGTAAAGAGAATAGATGATATAAATATGGATTACTGGATCAAGGTTATGTGAATAGAATTAGATTCTATTTAAAGTCTAGAACTTATAGAGGCCCCTAGTAGCATTAAACCTATTTTTTCAAATAGGTCTACAAAAAAAATAAGATTGATAGATTAGAAGGTGCAAACCTTCAAAGTCAAGACTAGTAGCGAAAAGATTTATTCAGAAAAAAATAGTTCGACTATGAAAAGATTTTTTCACCAATAGTCAAGTTTGGCTCTATCTAGATTCTCTTATTCATTATATTTTATTTGGATGAAATATGACAATGGATATCAAGAAAGCTTCTTTTAGTAGCAATCTTGAGGAAGACATCTATATGATGTAACTAGACTTGTTCATAGCAAAGAACTAGTAGTGTTTAGTATGCAACTTGTTTAAAGTCCATTTATGAACTAAAGCAAGCATCTAAATCATAAAATATAATCTTTGATCAAGTAATCAAATTGTTTGATTTTGATCAAGTATTTAAAAGCCTTATGTGTGTAAAAGCTATATAGAAAAATAAATTTCTTAATATATGTTGATGACATTCTAATAATTTAGAATGATGTAAAGCTATTGTCATCAATGAAGTTTTTTGTTGTCTAGTTCAGTTTGATATAAAGTACTTGGAAAAGACTAGTCACATCCTTAAAATTAAACTTTGTTAAAATTTAGAAATTAGGATGTTGGGTTTATCTCATACTACTTAAATATATTAGATTCTAGCCAAGTATAGCATGTAATACTTCAAGAAAGGATTCTTTCCTTTTAAGTTTGAAGTTCCTTTATATAGGACTATAGTCCTAAGAAATATAAAAGGAAGAGCGTATTAAGATTGATGATGCAAAGAAAATCAGTAGGCTGGATGCTTCAAACTTGACAGGATTGCTTGCTCCTTCAATGACTTGGAAAAGAAAGAAAAACGATCAAAGGTGACTGGGATTGCCGGCCAAGCCCTCCGATGGCAAAGTTAGTCTTCTCTCTATATTTTCGGAGTTTCAACTTTTTGGGAAATATAAAGCGTACCTTTTTCTAGTCTGAATGGGTGTTTATATAGTGTCCTAGGAACAGTTATTGGGCTTGTAACCTCCCCTAGATTTGAGGAGGTGCGAGGGTTTAAGGATAACTTCCACAACCGTTTAGGAGTTATATTTTCTCATATAACGGTCACCGGAAGTTATGCATATATTACGGAGTGGTGACATGTACTCAGGAATTCCGAAGTGTAAACGGCTCGTCTAGGGGTCCTCTTGTGGACGAACCCCTTCAAAAGGACGGGGTTGATAGCTTTCCTAGGACGAGTGCTGCGGGTGTGTTTTCGTCCATGGACGACCATGGACGTTATTCTTATCTTGGTGCTTTCTTTTGGACCACTGCTGGGGTGGATGACCATGGACGGTCTGGAGTAATTTAATTTTTCTTCATTCCTCATCAAAGATGGTTCCTTATACCATATTAATAGGAAGTCTTTATGCTATGCTATATACTAGGCTAAATATCTATTTTCCGGTGGACATGATAAGAAAATATTAATTGAATCAAAGATCACTTAATTTAGTGGGAGTAAAGCATTTACTCAAATATCTCAGGAGAATAAGGGATTATATGTTTGTCCACCAAAGTGAAGATTAGATGGTTACTGGTTGTACAAACTCTGACTTGTAGTTTGATTGTAATTCATGAAGTTGAACTTCAAGATATATGTTCATCCTAGGTGGTGAAGATACACATTAAGCGTAAGCATTGTCTCATTAGAGAAATATGAGTACGTGATTTGTAGTAGTAGAAAAGACAATTTATGCAATGAATCTGGCTGAAACTTGTTTCCAAACCTTGCCTTAGAGTGATTATGAATTACTCTAAAGGGAAATAAGTGTCAGATTTATGGTAAATTGTTTTTGAGGGCAAGTGGGAGATTGTTGGGGTTTATGCCTTAAAATCGAATTTATTGGCATGTCATAAATAATTAAATTGTTTAATTATATGAGACTATTTATAAATGAACTAATAGAACATTATCATAGTCCATGAGATGCATTGTATGTCATTTATGTGATTTAGTCACAGAAGATATAAATCACAAGTTTCTTTTAAACTCAAAATGTAGTTCGTAGTCGGTGATGAAATTAGGTGCTTCATTTGTGAAAATTATAACACATCAACTAAGATGATTTGTCTTGATCATGGAAGTGGAGACTTTTAGTTGGTGTGTTGGTGTGTTGATGTGTCTTAAGAGTTAAGACATATTGAACTAAACTGCTGTAAGATTAATTATTTAATCAACAACTGTCACCTGAATAATTAATCTCACGACTTCTAATTTCATAGACTTTCAATCCTAAGAGGGTAGTGAACTTGATCATGAAATGTAGGTTACTTTGATATATTAAGAGTGAGATCTAATATTCACGGTCAAAACCTCAGTATATTGGGTAACCAAACGTAGTGTTGAGGGAACACATATTCTCAAGATGAAATTCATAATCTCTTTTTATAGAGACATGAAATATCTCCTTGAGATAAGTTTACTATAGTTTATATTTATTAAAATTTGATTTCAATAAATGTGAATAACTAAAAGATTAAAGTGGGTACTCAAGGATAAAATAGTTGTTTACAAAGTAACAATTTATTATGACTTTGCTCACTATGGATATTTCATGAAGGGGTCAAATGATATCATTAAAGTCTTGAGATATACTTTATTAATAAGGCCTAGAGTGCAATTATATTTATATAGTGGTATTAAATATAATTAATGATAACCTGTAAGAATCAATAGATAAAACTTAAATTAATTAGCCCAATATTTGTACATTTTTCATAGGAATTGGTTCTTTTTGAGAACTACTGCTTTCAGCTTCGTCTTCTTGTTTAATGGCATTTCTTGGGATTAAGAAACTCATTCTTGCGAAATTTTCCCACTCATTTTCATGCTGAGGAAAATCTTTTATTCAGTTATGAAAATCTATTATCAATAAAATAAAGATTTTTTCCTGAAGCTTGAAGAGATATATGGCCTGGATCTTTGCTTTCATCTTCTGTTAGATCATTTAAAAGCAATTGTTTTGGAACTTCTAGATCCTTCCAATCAATTAATCTAGAACTTATTTTTATTTTCAAAAGTCTAGGTCCAAAGATTTCTAAAAAAATATTTTATAGATATTTTGTACTTGTTTGAGGTAATTTGTTAATTCATGGATGGTTTTCCAATGAATTGATAGATCATGAGAATTTGATTACATGTCTATACCTTTTGTTTTTATTCTAATTCTAATGGTGTTTTCTAGATTAGGATCATTAATTGAAATAAAGTAATTTGGCTTGAAAACTAATCCAAAAAAAATTTAACATAAAAGAATCACTTGCTTATTTTTGTTTAGTGTTTTAGTATGCTTGTTTGATATTTGTGACACAAAGTTAAAAATTTGACTTTGGGCTTATTAAATTATTGATTGTTCCAAAAATTTAAGTTATTAGGAAATCATGTAACTATAATTCTAGCACACCCCTTCATGTGTGGGTTTAAACTCTTCTTTAACAAGTCAAGGATCAAACTTAGGATGTCATTCTCTGATAAATTGTTAAATTACCGAATCTCTCAAAAACATAATGATGTGTTACATTTCTACCTAAAATATTGTTAGTGCTTTTTTTTTTTTTTAGTGGTGTGTGTCTTAATTTTTTACATAACAATCCCAATCAGATATTTTTTCCCAGGAATATTCGTACTTATCACATGGTTAAAACTATTTCCTTTACATAATAATTTTACTTTTGTTTACTTTTTTAGTTTTTATTACAAGTATGAAACAAACATTTTTCAGTCATGAATATTGTCAAAGTTAGGTTCATAAAAATTAAAATTAAAAAAAAAAAGAGATGATTTTAACGGATTTGTTTAATTTGTACATTGAAAGGGAAATCACTACAACATTTAGTACAAAATCAATTACAAATGATTTTTGCACTTTAAAATAATTTTGATTTTGATATATTACAATGATTGAGGTGAAATGTAATAAGAAATAATCATCTCATATACTTATTTTGTTTACATATTTTTAATATTGAATATGTGCTAGTTTTAGCTTTCTTATATTACTTTAGTTTTGAATTTTAGTATATTTCTTACTGAATGGCCAATTTTTATTTTCAAGCCTTTTAATTTTAGAGGTTCGGCCCTAGTGAGATGACAAGTGTCTATCATCTATATCAACTAATTTGTAACCCCATGCATATGCATGGATACATTTAAAGATATACTATAAAATGCATAATATAATTCCTATAGATATAATTTAAATTATATTGATAGTCATTTTTATATTTTTTTAACTCTTTAAAAAATTTTGTAAGGATATTATTAGGTATAAAATATAAATTGTCCATTTCTTTTTTAATTATTGTGAAGCACATTTTTTTTAACAATTCATTTATTTTAGATTCTTTAGTTTTTGCACTTAATAACTCACTTAGATGAATATTTATGATGTGGTCCCATATTTGATTCTAAAATTAAGAAATAAAACTCTTTAAGAATAAATGATTTATTCTAATTTGGAATTCTAATTTGAGTTTCTTTCAGCTTCACCTACTATTATTATTATTATTATTATTATTATTATTATTATTATTATTATGTGGCAAGTTTGATTTCTAGAATTAGCCTCTAGGGTTTCATGTTATCACCTTTCCCTAACCCAAAAAAAAAAAAAAAAAAAGAGAGTTTCGTACAATAATACAATTTTTGGCTCCCCAAAGCAATAATCCCAGATCCAACGCTGCTCAAAGTAAAAGCTATTGTCCAAGTTACAGAGTTGGCTTCAATGAAAATAAATTGGGCATTGCGTGGTTTAAAAGGATCAATAATCACTAAATCAAGAAGAAAAGAATCCGTGCAACAAGTAGTGTACCAAACAATGTTATGCGGAAATTTATTCAAATTAAACAGATGCTTTAGTGAAATTGAATATAACTATTCACAAAGGTTCAAAAGTGATGACTATTGTCTCATCACGAATAAATTGTGTTCAAAAGTATTATGCCAATACCTTGCTTCCTCCATTTACACTCCTTCTTGGTTAGTGTAGTAGACTCTATTACAGATCATTCAAAATGGGTATTTTCTCTGAATCAAGCAGAAACAATCATCATGAGTTCTAGTTAATTCAATTGCTAAAGTCTTTGATGGTGGAATAAAAGATGTCATATATTGAAATTTAATAATAAAAATAAAAATAAAATAATAAACAACAATCAGTGAGCCAAGGCCAGCCCAAATTAATTTGGAGCTAAGGTGAAAGATTTATGTGAGACCTTTTACATATACACACACACACAACCGAAATCTTTGAAACTTTCACAATTTTTCACGTCAGCACAATATTACGCGCGCACACACACACACACACACACACACACACATAACCGAAATTTTTGAAACTCTCACAATTTTTCACGTCAGCACAATATTTAAATAAAATTGTCATTTTATTTAAATAAAATTATTTTTATTTAGTTCAAACTTAATAAGAAGTGAAACTTTATCTCTCTAGCAAGTCCAACTTAAACTCAAACTCATCATTTTTTTAAACAAAATTATTTTTGTTTAATCCAAACTTAACAAGTAATAAAACTTTATCTCTCTAACAAGTCCAATTTAAACTGAAACGTTGATAATTTATCTCCAAATTTGTGAGATTAATCATGAATACTATAAAAGTAATGCAAACCCCTTTTCTTTTCTCCATTTTTTTTAAATTAAATTTTTTGGGTATTATAAATAATTTGGTCTGTTCACTTTTTTTTTTACACTTCAAAATAAAGAAGTAACCCCTTTGTAAAAAAATATAATTATTAATTCCTTTTCCTAAAAAAAAAAAGGAAATCCATACTTTAGTCCTTAGATCCGACTGAACCAAACCGACCTAGGCCTAATATAAATAAGCGTGCATTAGAATTAGGGAGAATTAGGGGAGAAAGAAACGAAACTTTGGTCATAGTGTTTTTTGTTTTGGATTTTGATTTTAGGGGATGGGGTATGACTTGTGAGATTGTTTTGGAAGATCAAGGTGGCACAACTAGGAATAGAAATTATCATCTATATATATATATATATATATATATATATATATATATATATATATATAAAACTCAAATCTCTGAAACTCTCACAATTTTTCACGTCAGCACAATATTCAAATAAATTATCATTTTATTTAAATAAAATTATTTTGGTTTAGTCTAAACTTAAAAAAAGTGAAACTCTATCTCTCTAATAAGTCAAATTTAAACTCAAACTCATCATTTTTTTTAAACAAAATTATTTTTGTTTAATCCAAACTTAACAAAAAGTAAAACTCTATCTCTCTAACAAATCCAACTTAAACCCAAACTCAAATGTTGATAATTTATCTCCAAATTATTTTTCTTAATTCAAAGGTGATTGCATTTGAGCAACATAATCATGTCCTCTTGTTTTTCCATTAAAGCAACTTTGTAAATAGAATAAATTCTCGTGTAACTTCGTTTTGTATACCACTTCTTCCATATATTCTATTCTTCCTAATTCAGCAATGTAATTTGTAATGAAACCCAAGGTTCTAGAACAAAATTTGAAATTTATTTATTGTATTCATATTTAGACAAAATTACCTCAGGTCTCTCTCAGATTGATTTTTTTTTTTTGAAATAAAAAAGCGCGCGCGTACACACACACATATATATATTGGATAAAAGTACAGTTGTATATATAAAATAAAATAAATAATAATAATAATAACAACAACAACAAAAACAACAACAACGAAGAAATCTATATATATTAGTGAAGGAACAAATTATTTGATGATCTTATCTTTAAGTCACAATTGTAACTTTCGAAACTGTCAAAAGTGATATTCTAGACAACACCTAGTTTTTTCCCATGACTATTTGTATCCTCCTTTCCTACTTCTGAAGAGGAAAAATTGTCCCATTACTAATGAATAAGGAAATTGTACATACAAGAACCCAGATTATGCATCATCACCTATGCAACTATCAATCCTTGTGGTTTCATTTCCATGTCGAGGATATCTCCAAAAAAATTTGGATTTTTCTTATACAAAAACTTGAAGGTTTTTTTTTTTTTAAATTTAATTTTTTTAATGTAAAAAACTTGGAGAATGGTGGCTTTATACATACATAGCATATAGTTGAGTTTCTAAGTTCTAACAAGTATTGAAGAGTATTTGATTATCATTTTTAGGGATAAGTACTGATGATGCAAAGAAGATCAGTAGGCTGGATGCTTCGGACTTGAAAGGACCACTCGCTCTCTCAACGGCCTGAAGAAAGAAAGAAAAGCGATCAAAGGTGACCGGGGCTGCCGGTCGAAAACCCTCCGATGGCAAAGTTAGTTTTTTCTCTCTATATTTTTGGAGTTCCAACTTTTTGGGAGCAAAATCCAAACGTAACTTTGCTTTGTCTTAATCAGTCTTTATATAGTGTTCTCATAGACGGTTATCGAAATTAGAACCCCCCTAGATTCAAGGAGGCGCAAGGATTACACGTAACTTCCATAATCGTTTAGGAGTTATGCTTCTATTTCACAACGGATACCTGGCAGTTATGCGTGGGATAAGAAATTATCACATTATATTCGGAGATTTTCCTAAGTATTATACCATCGCCCTGAAATTCCTTCATTGAGTGTACTTTGGCACACGCGTAGGGGTCGTCTTGTCTAACAGACGAAGTTCTTCAAGACGAGGTTGTCAGTACTCTAGACGAGCACCTCATTCTCTAGTGGCGCTTATCTCGTCCGAGGCTCTTCTTCCTTGGACAAGGTAGTTACAGGTAGGTTTCTGAGGGTGTTTACAATTTCAGCCGGGTTACAGACGACTTGTATGGACGACTTGGAGATAGGCAAAATCAATACCCTATCAGTTGCCCCCTGTCCAAGGGTTGTCCAAAGCTCTTTGGTTGTCCAAAGCTCTTTGGTTTTTGGACACGTTTCAACATGTCATCCCACGTGTCTCGAGGTAGAAGGTGGGGCTCCAACGACCCCAAATTGTGCCACGTGTCATCACTATTTGGGTTAACCGTTGTGTCGATTTGAATTTTTGAGGAAGTTGCCATGTGGTTCTTCCTGATTGAAAATTTCGTTTCGGGTTTCACTTTTCAACGCCTATAAATAGTGGATTTCCTCCCATATCGTCTTCATTTTTCAAATTTCCTCGTTTGACATCTCTCGTCCATCGCCTTGTCTAGGAGTATTCCAGCGTCCCTAGTTTCCTTCGTCTAGAGCCAGGTATTTTCTCTACGCTAATCTTTGGGCTTCCCTTACATTTCCATAATGTCAGAAGTTTTTTCTTCATCTAGTAATAGTGTTGATAGGGAGATAGACGAATATCGCAACACAAATAGTTACAGTGGTTCTAGTAGTGATAGCAGTAGTAGCGGTGGTAATACCACAGACGAGTATGTTTCTGGGGTTCCTGGGGTTCCTCTAGAAGTCTTCCAGGAGGAATTTAGGACGAGAGTGACATCTGGGTCTTGGGCTGGTCCCTCTAGTGCGCCCTCGTCCACTCAAAGGGACGAGGTTGAGACTGTATACAGCTGTGCTGTAGGGGTTCCAGCCAAGACAGACGAGAGAAAATTAGCGTCCCTTAGAAGCTGGTACCAAATTCCAGACCAGCAAAATCCTAGGTTGGCCGTCCGTGATGAGTGGTGTTGCCAACCTCATTTTGGCATTAGGGTTTATGAAGCCTATCTTCTAGGGGGTTTTAGGCTATCTTCATGGGGAATACCGAGTGATGGAATACCAAGAGAAAGAAAATGAGGAACAACTTCGCCTTGACCTCGATCTTATTGATGAGGTAAGAATGGATGCAGAGCAGAGGATGATAAGGTACAAAAATCTTATGGCCAGACAGCATGATGCCATGGTAAAACCCAGATGGTTCGGTGTGGGAGACCTTGTCCTTAAAAGGGTCTCCTTGGCGACTAGGAACCCAGCTCATGGAAAACTGGGACCCAATTGAGAAGGACCCTACAGGGTAATCAACTACAAAAGGCAGGGGTCTTACTACCTGGAAGCTCTGGACGGGTGGAAGTTGGAGCATCCCTAGAACGTAGAACATCTGAGGAGGTACTATCAGTGATAAGTAGGGACGAGGGAAGTCAGTGGCAAAGTTGCAACTATGATTTGCGTGTTCGCTTATATTTACTGTTGTGTTCTTACCACTACTATGGTGTGTTATGAATAAAAGTGCACTAGTTCTTAAACTTTTGCACCGCTTACAGACCAGCTTACGAAAGACGAGTTTATGTATTTAAGTATTCTAACAAGGCACTAGCTTATAAGCATGTGCCACATTTGTGAACAATGTTCGTGAAATAATATGGTTCAGATTTCAGATTTCTTTATGTATTTGAAGCATAAATCTAGTTTCCATAATAATACCCATAGACGAGGCAAAAGCCTAAGACAAGTAAAATCTTTGGACGCAGGAAAACTCGTCCAGGGCTTTCCTTTAAACAAGGATAAAGCAAAGGGAAATGAGCTAAAGCATACTCGTCCAAAGGCTTTCCTTTAAATGAGGATAAAGCAAAAAGAAAAATGCTAAGGCATGCTCGTCCAAGATTTCCTTTAAATGAGTAAAAAAATGGAAAAAGAGCCAAGGCCCACTTGTCTAAGAAAGAAAGTAGGCATTAAGGCGTAGCATTCCAAAGACGAGCATATAGTCAAGACGTTGTGAATTCCAAATACGAGTAATAATTGCCTAAAGGGCAAGCAAAATGGTCATCATCGTCCTAAGCGAGTCATCCATAAGGGAATCGTGTAAACGATCATTCAACACTTTGGAACATCGCTTAAAAGGAAATTGAATAAAAAATAAAAATGCGTAAACTCGTCCATGGAACAACAATAATAGGTGAAAATAAACATTCATTAGGCATTAAAGGGTAGACGACCACTGTCCAAAAACCCTTAAGAAATAAGCCTCGAAAGGCAATTGTTCATAAACTTGTCGACAGTACTCCAGATGAGGTAAGTGTACTCTTATACATTTTAAAAAAAAAAAGAAAAGGAACAATGAAGAGAAGAAAACACTTAAACAAAGAAAATGATAAAATCTTCGGATAACAAGAGCATCAGGCATCAGGGTCGTCTTGAGCAGGCTTGGTCGATGCATCGTCTTCAATATTGACATCTTCAGAGCTAGTCTGAAGAAAAGAACTAGCAGCACCCCCTAATTGAAGGACGATAGGGCTGAAATCAACCTCTAGAAACTTTTCTTTCTCTTCCATGCGAAAATCTTCAAATCCAACCGCATAGTTGGCGTCCAGAAGGTCAGTTAATTGCTTCGAGGCCTTGAATTCCTCCACAGCATCGTCCTTAGCCTTCACAAGGAAGTTGCTTAGCTCGTCGATTTTCCTCTGAAAGTGGTCAAGACGAGAATCTTTTTCCACTATGTCAGCCTTTAGCTCCTCGATGAGGTTCAGCAAACCCTTGGCCTCGTCTTTAGCCTTAGCCGCCGTCTCAGCCAAGCCTTTGCAGTCGTCCCTGACTTCCTGGATCCTCCTCTCCAATAATAGCCTCGTCCTATCCGACACCTGAGTGTTCAAAATCTTTCAAGGACATGTTATAGCATGTAGCCACGTCCTCGTCAGACACTGCTTTTTGAAACCTCTCCCAGGCCAAGCCCTCACTCTCAAGAAGGTTAGGCGCAACTTCAACAGGAGGCTGGGAAGAGGTAAGAATGCTAGTTTTGGACGGAGGGTGAGTAGGCTCAGACGACTCCATGTCGAGGATCTGGACGAACAGCGATTGAGGAGGAGGAACAGGGACAGCGGGAGAGACGATCCCAGGCTTGGACGACCTCTTGTGCTTCGCTCTCCGGCTGGGGAGGTTTTCAAGATTGATGGCCTTTGACAGGCTTCTCTTGTTGCCAGCAGCAGGACAAGCCCTAGTCTCGGCGTCTTGCCTAGTATGCTTGTCTGCGACTCCCTTGCCTTTGTTCTCCTTCATGGTAGCCATCCTTAAAATAAAAATAAAAAATAATAAATATTGATGAATAAATCAACAAATGTCTCTAAGAAGACATGATTTTAAAAAAAAAATGCAAGACGAGAACTTACGTCGACGGACTGTAATCTCGTGGGCTAGGGCTTCTGGAGAGGGTTCTGGGCGAAGACGTTGGAGGTGACCAAAGAATGGAAGTCCCTCTCTGGGTGAAGACGAGCCTTTTGAACAAGTCCCAAATAAAATTTGTTCAACGATGGCCTTCTAATACCTACAATAAGGACAAGGAGCTTAGCATAGAAATATATGTAATAAAGGTAATGTTACGGTAGTGGTAAGCATACCTTCAGGACGAAGGTTCCCTAACTCTCCTGTATATGGGGGAAACGAAGCCCTGCTCAACTCAACAGGGCATCCTGCCCAAAAACCTGAAACAAAGAAGAACTCCGTCTTCCAACTCCTATCTGAGGTAACCAATGATTTTATAATCCTACAATCTTTTCTCCTGGCTGTAAACTGATAGAAGCCACGGGATTGACTAATTTCAGAGGGTTTATAGCAAAAAAGGAATTCGTCCACGGTAAGAGTACAATCCCCTTAAAAAACCTCTCACCACAAAATTTGCATAGAAACAACTAGTCTCCATGCATTGGTATTTAGCTGAGACAAACCTAAACCTAATCTAGTGAGCAACTCCCTAGCAAAAGCATTGAGAAGCAGCCTAAGACCCCCTAGAAGATAGGCTTCATAAACCCCAATGCCAAAGTGAGGTTGGCAACACCACTCATCACGGACGGGCAATCTAGGATTTAGCTCGTCTGGAATTTGGTACCAGCTTCTAAGGGACGCTAATTTTCACTCGTCTGTCTTGGCTAGAACCCCTACAGCACAGCTGTATACAGTCTCAACCTCGTCCCTTTGGATGGACGAGGGCACACCAAAGGGACTAGCCCTAGACCCAGATGTCACTCTCGTCCTAAATTCCTCCTGGAAGACTTCTAGAGGAACCCCAGGAACCCCAGAAACATACTCGTCTGTGGTATTACCTCCGCTACTACTGCTATCACTACTAGAACCACTATAACTAGTTGTGTTGCGATATTCGTCTATCTCCCTATCAACACTATTACTAGATGAAGAAAAAACTTCTGACATTATGGAAATGTAAGGGAAGCCCAAAGATGAGCGTAGAGAAAATACCTGGCTCTAGACGAAGGAAACTAGGGACGCTGGAATACTCCTAGACGAGGCGATGGACGAGAAATGTCAAACGAGGAAATTTGAAAAATGGAGAGGGTATGGGAGGAAATCCACTATTTATAGGCGTTGAAAAGTGAAACCCGCAACGAAATGTTCAATCAGGAAGAACCACGTGGCAACTTCCTCAAAAACTCAAATCGACACAACGGTTAACCCAAATAGTGATGACACGTGGCACAATTTGGGGCCGTTGGAGCCCCACCCTCTACCTTGAGACACGTGGGATGACATGTTGAAACGTGTCCAAAAACCAAAGAGCTTTGGACGACCCTTGGACAGGGGGCAACTGATAGGGTACTGATTTTGCCTATCTCCAAGTCGTCCATACAGGTTGTCCGTAACCCGGTTGGAATTGTAAACACCCTCGGAAACCTACCTGTAACTACCTCGTCCAAGGAAGAAGAGCCTTGGACGAGATAAGCGCCACTAGAGAATGAGGTGCTCGTCTAGAGTGCTGACAACCTCGTCTTGAAGGAATTCGTCTGTTAGACGAGACAGCCCCTGCGCGTGTGCCAAAGTACACTCGACGAAGGAATGCCAGGACGAGGGTATCATACTTAGGAAAATCTCCGAATATAATGTAATAATTCCTTATCCTACGCATAACTGCCAGGTACCCGTTGTGAAATAGAAGCATAACTCCTAAACGGTTATGGAAGTTACGTGTAATCCTTGCGCTTCCTTGAATCCAAGGGGGGTTCCAATTTCGATAACCGTCTATGAGAACACTATATAAAGACTGATTCAGACAAAGCAAAGGTACGTTTGGATTTTACTCCCAAAAAGTTGGAACTCCAAAAATATAGAGAGAAAAAACTAACTTTGCCATCGGAGGGTTTTCGGCTGGCAGCCTTGGTCACCTTTGGTCGTTTTTCTTTCTTTCTTCAGGCCATTGAGAAAGCGAGTGGTCCTTTCAAGTCCGAAGCATCCAGCCTACTGATCTTCTTTGCATCATCAATTACCATTAACAATTTATTATTACTAGCCAATGACATGCACAATGACCGGTGTATTTTATAATTGTGGGGTATGAGAATTCCAGGAAGGTCATTGCACCACGTGTCATGCCGATGGCCGAGAAAGACTATTATCCTGTCGATGAGGACTATTATCTTGCCGAGGAGGCCACGCCCTCGGACTATAGGATCATGTCAGTAGCACATCACCAAAGAATGTCATAATGTACAGAAAGAGCTTTCAGAAAGAGCTTTGGGGAGGGGGCTAACATTGACATGATCGAAAAGTTGATGGCTGCAACCACATTTAATGCATCCCACCAAACCTTCTAGTTGCATTTATGTGGAGAAGACCCCTCAACAGTGCTACTTTGGCTACCATAACTCACAAGGGGGTTGGGAAGGTGTCTTATGGGATAGACATTCAAGTCGTGGCTTGGATGGTCAACCAATGGAGGGCCAAGATCATTTAAGGGGAGCTATATAATTTAAGGAACCCTTGAGGGAGTAAGGGGAGGGGAGAGAGAAAAAGACTGTAACATCAGGAACATGACTTATAACCAAAACCAAAAGAAGCATATATATATATATATATATATATATAAGATTTAGTCTTCTCGGACTATGCTAAGGACGATTGACTTTGTGCAATATGATTGTATTCTTGTTTTCTTTTCATCTGAGCTTACTATAATTATATTCTGATTCATTAAAACCTAGTTTTCCAGTCCACTTTCTACAAATTCATTGTGTTGGGCTCTTTGGGCCGCAATCTTTTTCCTTTTAGGTTGGTTCCAAAGCCAGTCCTTACAATAATATTTTGCAAGAAATTATAATATCATATATATATATATATATATATGTGTATGTATGTATGTATAAAGTGTTATAATATTTGAGAAATTGACTTCAATTATATTTCATATTTATTAAAAGGAGATCATAATCAAGTGTATAAACCAATCACTTGAGAGAATTCATAAATATTTATTTTCATTAATTTAAGTGTAGAATTAATTTTTAATTACTTTTATCTTTTGATGTACGTTGTTTCAATTTCTACCACAGTGACTAAATTTGATCAAGAATGTTATATTTCGAATTAATTGTTTGTTATGATCTTATAAAAATAATCACAAAATTTTATTTTAGATAAATCATTAGTGCATCACATAATTAATACGTGAAAGTAAATTCATTTACCCTATTACTACTCTATTTAATTACATAGTTCAAATTTAGACTACCATTGTATATGTCATTAAAATCTAGGAAATGTAACATCAAATATTAGTATAATTAAAAATAAAAAATTTATTTTATTGAATTAAAATCTATATATATATATAATAGACAAAGCTGAGAGAAAGTTGGTTCTTGCATTTAAGGACATGTTGACAAATAGGACAACTGTCTATTTAAAATTCAGACATTTATACAGTTTTTTAAAAATACAGCCACATGTTACAACGCTTGGCTTTTTAAACTCTGCCACCTCTGTAACTAAAAAAAAGGTGTAAATTAAATAACCGATTTTGTTTTTATCGCACAGTGCATTGTTTGGAAACGCTTCCTATCACAGCTTTAAAATAGTCAGACAATCTAAAAATCAGACATGTGGCAGTTAAAAGCAATAAGATATATTCTTTCACAATTTTGACCCCGTTTGATAGTTTGTCAGTATATAAACAAAAGAATAACCGGTTAAAAAGAAAGGCTTGCGATATAGAGATAGAGAAGTGTAAAAAAGAAAAAGAAAAGAAGCTAGCGATACGAAGATGAGAAGGAGACAGAGTTCGTACGGCTGGCCGGCTATCACCATCATTTTCCCACCACCGTCGGTCCTTTGCCAGACTTAGACCACCGGCATCGGCACCGGTAACCTAAAGGTGCATAGAGGATTTGAGATACGGACATAGAGAGAACTACCATTGGTAAGTTTTTTCCTCCATTCTTTCTTAATTCTGGGTATGAAATATGAATTAGTTTTGAGAAATTTGGTTGGATTGATTTGTATTTAGGTATTTGGGTTACATTAGGTTTTGATTTGATTCAGTTTCTCAGTATACTAAAAAATTTTGGGACTATTTGGATTCAATTAATTTTGTGTTTGATTTTGGTTTAGTTTTAGAGGCCAAAAGTCCGAGAATGGTAGAGAGAGAGTCGGTTAGACGCAGAGTGCAGAGAGATCGGCCGATTGGAGTTTTTTTTTTTTTTTTGAAGAGAAAGAATAGTCATTAGACTATTAAGTCAATGCGCCATGGATTGAGAGAGGGGCACCATCACAAATTCTGTCATCACTGTAAGCCTCCACCCACTATCAGACTACCAAAATTGCTATCGGTAAAATTCTATTTTAAACTAAAAAATTAAGGGTTTTTGGTCTTTATTTGGAGAATCAATTGGGGGTTAATTATGATTTAGATTAGTAGTTTTGGCAAGGTTTGGTTTTGATTAAGGGCTTTTGGTTAGAAGAAGTTTTGTTTTTAGGGTATTTGGCTTGGCTCAATGTTTTGGGTATTTAGAATCAATTTTGAATATTTGGGTTGCTTTGATTTTGAGTTCACATAAAATGAAGATTTGCTTTTTTACTCAAAGCGCAAACCTTTGAGTAATCAAAACTACACTAAAGTTTTATTTTAAATTTTAAAGTTTTTGCATTTGTTGTTTTTGAATGGTCCCTTTTTTAAAGCCATTGGAACTATGCAGATTAATCTTGAACCACTGTGAGTACTTTTAAGAATGTACCTTCATTTGAAATTGAAATTGAAAAGAGAGAAATAAATTAGAGAAGAAGATAACTATTTGAAGTGGTAATTTTGGAAACATTATCTAGGACATTAGGTGAACTGCCCTGTTTCTTAAATTCTTCTCCTACTGCTTTCTTTCTCTGCCACATATCTCTGCTTTATTCATTATATGCATGTTTAAATTTATTTAGTTTTACTGATCTGTTATTGTTGATAATTGCTTTAGTATGAGTGTTGTTGGTTTCTAAATTCAATTTGGATTACGCGAGTCTAAATTGTTCCTAATTAAGAATTTATAAATTTGATTGGGTTTGTTTCCACCTCATTATTTCTTTATGTAATTTATTAGCCCATCAAGGCGCTTAAATATAATTGCAATCTCATAATTTTTTTTCCTAAAGGTGGTACAATAAAGATTGAGGAAGCAGAGAGCACATACTCCTAAGGAAATGTAAGTAAATTCTTTTTCTTTTCTTTTAGTGAATTTTTTGTTCTTGAATAATTTTTATATGATTAATGTTTCATGTTTGTTTTCTGTTTGATACAAGATAGCATCTTTTTTTTTTTAAAATCTTTTTTGGCTTGAGAACAAGTTAGTATCTTTATTCGAAATTTGATTTCGGGTTCTTTTTTTTCTCCATTTTTTGAGGGTTGCATGTGAAACGATTTTTGGGTTTGTGAGGATTTGTGAAATTAAAGGGTTTTAATTTTATTTTTTCCCTCAACAAAAGATATATAGTGGTACTTCATGTTGGTGCTTTTGCTCCTAAGATTGACCTTTTGATATAATTGAAAGGCACTCTTTAGGAACTTTGTTCTTCTCCTAATAATTTTTCTGTTGTGTGACATTCGTGCTGAGAAAATGGTCCTATTATATTCCTTTCATACTTGGGATGTTTTTTGTGTTACCAATATGTTAATGTTCCTATTAAGAAGTTGGCTCAGTTTGCATTTCATCTGAGTTGAACTTCTCCTAAAGGAAAGTAAGTGTTGTTGTCTCCAAGTTCCAATTGTAACTCACACCAAAGTCCTTTTTCTCTTTTTTTTTTTTCCTTTTTTTTTTGGGTTTTTTTTGCAAATGGGAATTGGGGGTTCCTTTTGGTGTTGGGATAATTTTAGAATTTAGAGATTTTAAAGATTGGTTCATTTAGGAAATTTTTGGGACTTCCTTTTTTTGTTTTGTTTTGATCACTATTAAATTTGTAGAAGTTTTTATGTCAAAATCAATTTCCAATCATTAGATTCGATCCGTATGTTGAACCCTAAGCATGTAATAATTCTAATAAATTTATTGTGAAAATAGGTAGGAGGGTGATTACTAATTTACTGTCAACACTTTGGTTCATTTACACTTCTAATACATGTTGCATTGAGTGATTTATTTTGAAAAATTACTGATTTTCTCAAAATTTTCTATAACCTCAGTGAGTTTTCCCCTAGGGGATATTAAAAATAAGCAAATATGGGGTTTTCGGATGTCACCCTTGAAGTACTCATAAAACATGATACTGATTAATAAGTTCTTTTTTATAGAGTTTTGATTAAAGTAAATTCTTAAATTACCTATCTGTATCTTTCTTTTTGGTATTTTGTCAAAGTTACATTGACACTTATGGTTTTTGTAAACTCAACAGAATGACTAGGATTCAAAGTTTTGAAGTATGACTTTTTTTGACATGCATGTCAATATTTGATAGGCATAAGAGCATTGATAGGCTTAATCAATGAAGCAGGAACCTATGTTGCAATAATGTAGAAATTAAAAAAACTATTAATGTTGCAATCAATATTTTTTAAAAAAAACTATGAAATTAATGTAGAAATAATAGTCTATCTGAAGTGAAGGAAATGTCTATACTTAGTGAAAAGAAGGAATTTTAGCATCAATTCTGTTCTCTAATGTATAACTCTAACTAATTGATGTGGTCAAATTTGTTCAAAACGAGATTTTAGATGCAATTCCTCTAGCATGTGTGCGCTTCAACTTTGGACATCAATTTAGTAAAAATTTCCAAAAAACTATTTGATTTACAACTAGTCAAAAAATAAAACTGCTTGAATTGCAAGAATTATGTGCTTTTAATTATTAATAAAAATTTTCTTGACACTATAGTGCTTATGACCATTACACATTTGAAACTTCCATAGTGGAAATTTGGTGGCTGGGATTGTAAGATGCATTCTTAGAATTTGAACTACAAAACTGGGATTATTAATAAAACTGCTTGAATTGCAAGAATTATGTGCTTTTAATTATTAATAAAAATTTTCTTGACACTATAGCGCTTATGACCATTACACATTTGAAACTTCCATAGTGGAAATTTGGTGGCTGGGATTGTAAGATGCATTCTTAGAATTTGGTGGCTGGGATTGTAAGATACATTCTTAGAAGTGGGATTGTAATATGTATTTATTTTTCTTTTCCAATTTTGTTTAGGTTCTTTTGTTCTTTTATGGCTTTTAGGTATTTAATTTAGATGCTGTTTGTGTATTAAAAATTGCAACTGTTAACTATGTTCGATGCATTTTTTTTTTTTATCTATTTAAGAATAAAACATCAATCTTGGGCATCTACATTACAATTTGGATTTCCCTAGCAGAGGTGTAAGTGATTCTCTTGGTTAGTGCTAAGTGTTAGCTATAAAAGATCTTATAATATTTTTAAGTACATCTGAATTCCTTTGAGCTATCAGCTATGCTTTCTCTTATCAATTAGTTACTCTATCAGAGTCATTTAGATTCAAACCACCAAATTTAGATAATTTAAGGTGGTGTTTTTCCATAAAGATTTGGTTTTGGTTTTTCCACATTTAAATTTTGCTTCTTAAAGTGTTTCTACTGACAGAAATCAAAAGATTGATTGGCATTTTTGTTTTTTGAAGTGATTGGCATTAACAAGCCTTTATTGAAAATATTAATTGTTGTACATCATGCTGAGTGCCTTAAATATTACTAGAAGCTCAAAAACAATTTTGTTCTTCAAAAAACACATAGAATTCCATGAAAAGCGTTAATCATGATGTATGTATGTATACTTTCTTAAATTTATGAGTTCTTACGTTCTCTTCTTATCTATTACTAACAAATCATAAAAAGCTGGTGTTTAGGGGCTCTCTAATTTGGAGATCAGATAGGTAGCCCTTGCATTGGGATTTTGCTGAGTGTTGAGTGGGTTCATTATGGATATGCATACAAGTATTGATCGATCCCTGTAGAGCTGAGTTGTGTTGTAAGCCAGTAAGGTTGGCCATTGAGTTTTGTTTTCAAGAACATTCTTTGCATTGCTTGAAATATGAGGATCTAGGGTGATCCCTTGAGAACATATCTCAAAATTAGTTTGATGTGTGACATTGTATTAGAAAGAAAAAACAAGCTCATACACTAAGATTGTTTCTATTGGAGTGATCATTTCAAAAGTTGAAGTGAACATTAAAATAGAGGGCAGAAACTTGAAGATATAAAATACAATTTCCTGATAAGTAATGTTACCCTTTGAATTTGTCATAATATTATGTAGTCTGATGCATATTAGTTACTATGCACATCTGCTTGGTACATAAAAAATTCTCTTGAAATTAAAAAAATAATATATTAGACCTTCTTATGATATCTTGAAAGCCAATGTAATACAAAAAAGCAATATTAACTTCGTTGATAAGAGAACTGTAACATATTGTTTAAGGATTTATTAGATGTTTGTGAATTTTTAAAGCACATTTTACTTAAGTGAATTATTACAGGACACAAAAGACGAATTTGTAAGAAAAACAAAAGAGGACAACAATTCTCTATTTGCAGCTTCCATTCCTGCTAAACATGGAAAATGAAATGATGATAGCATGCCTATTCAAATGCTTCACAAACGAAACAATGCTACTAAACAAAATGCATCAAAGAAGAAGAAAAATTGAAGAAGGAAAAATAGCAACTACAAAATTCAATTTAATTTTCAGTTTTTGTTTTCCCTCCTACCTGTTCTACTCTTTTTAAAGATGGATTGAAATTGTAGAACTATGAAATCTGAAAGTGTAATGTTCTTTATACAAAGTTGATTATTTCATAGATTTTAGTCAATATTTCACCCTATCTGCATAATTACCAGGATTAGCTACTTTGAAATTTTATTTTAATGGTAGACAATTGCAAAAAATGTATTTTGTTATTGTAACTTTATGGTTGCTGGTGTGTGAATTTTCATTAATAAAACAATTAATGCGATTGCTATCAAGTTGACAGGAATTGCATATAATTCATTTAGTAGGTAATGTTTGGTTGGAGGACACCTCTTATTCTTTGAGTTTCACACTATAGAATACATTCAAAGATTGTATGTGCAGCAGCCAATGTGGCATGACCATAAAGTTGAAGCTACAAAGGAGTATCAAACATTTGCAGTGCGAATTACTCTTTAATTAGCATTTGGCTGCTATAACATTCACATGCAAATAAATCATTGTAAGATACTGAATTCCAAAAGAAAATAAACAATTTTAAATACATCAAGTTATGATTAAGCCTTAAATGAAATCTAATTAATAAGGAACATAAATGTCATGCCAATTGAAACCAAATGGACCCCAAAGCACTATTCACGGTAATTTGACAAAAACACAAAAACATTAAAATTGAATATTGTAGTAGCTCTATTACTAAAGTTCTACAGTGTTTCTAAGTCCTACAATATGTCAAATGGGCAAATAATGCTGTCATAAAATAAATAAAAAAATAATTCAAGTTTTTATCAAGACTTATATTAGTTGGCAAGACAAATTTTTATCTAGCTTGATAACCATTTGGATTAACTTTTAGCTTTTAACTTTAAGCTTTTTAACTTATTTGCTTACGTACCTTCTCATAAAGTCCCAAGATTTTCTAGATACAAATATATTACTGTCTATTTTCAAAAAAATAAAATAAATAAATAATAATAATAGTAAATTAAAAAAAAAAATGCAAAGATGCTCGATTCATGTACTTCTTCTCTACTAAAAAGGTAAAATATTATTCTAATAATTTGTCAGGCTCCTCTGTAAATACCACCAAAGTTTGGGTTGTGATGACTGAGAATGAAGCTGTTGGAAAATATTGGACCAGTTCTAGGAATAATGAATGCTAGCTAACTTAAGAATTTTTAATCCTATGTGATAGAGATATCAAGGGAAGAGATTAAGTTTCAAATAAATGTTGTTAGGACAACTTTTAATACAAGAGGAAAATATTTATTGATCATGCAAATCTTTGTGTTTGTAACCAAATTTCAACATGCATGCTTCAAAATTGTACAGTAATTGTAAGTGCACAATTGTACCCGGACCCAAAAACGAATGTTGGGCTCAGGCCCAATGAGCCTTATACAATAAAATTTGTAGAGTGTGGGTTAGAAATCTAAGTTCGGGATGTTGGAAGTTCGATTAACAGGTTAGAATGTTACAATTTGTGCAAATGATGAACAAATATGACAAATAGATCTCCTCGGACGTAAGCCGATGATGATTCGTATAAATATTCTCTCTCTAGGCCAAAGATTACAATCCTTAGTTCCTATATTTTTCTTAGCAGCCGATCCCCCTCTCTTTCCTCTCTTCTCTCCTTATATACTTCTTCTTCTCTGGTTCCTCCACGTGTCATACAAATCTTCCCTTTAGATACTTGTCACATCCGCCACCTTCTTGAAATCTTCAAACAATAGCAGGAAGGTTGAATTCTACTGTTCAGAGGTCATTTTTCCATTAATGCGGCCAGGTAAGTAGATGCAAGGTCTTTAATGTGGAGGTAGCAGCCTTTTCCTTAGATATTTCTCTCACATCCTTGCGTCTAGAGGGTGCTGGGATCGCCCTCTTACCCACTAGTTATTTCCAGAATCTTGCCTTTAACCCGTATAGCAAATCCTAGGATCTTTGCCGAGTCCGTCCGAGGAGACATTCATCCTCAGACAACTCCTCGGATATCTGTAGTGTAAGCTGACTCGTGGGCTTAGAGGCCCCCTAACAAAAACAAACTGGTAATGGCCAATCAGGCCCAAAGCCCAAACGTTTATTCGATAGCTTTTATCCCCCATAGTAATAATAATTTTTATGTAAATAGAATTATGGAATTTTTTGGGTTAATTATTGCATTTTAAAATAATAAACAAACAGATTGATAACTAACATATCTTATACACTTTGCAACAAATTTTTTCTTTAGTGATTGATTTTATTAGCCAAATTTCTCTTCTACTTATTTCATACTTCAATAACTATATTCTCTCGAACCCACAACCTTTAAAAAAACCTTGAACCAATTAGTTATAACTTATGAAATTTCAATTAACATTTTTTCTAGATTATGTGTTGATGTCAAGTTATGTTTGTCTTTTAGAAGAACACCTGCACATTAACATCATTATCTGAACAACTAACCATCCATCACCTTACATATTTTACCATCACATTAACTATAATATATTAAGTTGATTTTTTTCTAACTCATAAAATGATCTTGCGCATTGCGCGAGTTAAACGCTAGTAATAACTAATAGTCGAAACGTTTGACTTTTTGTTGACCATTCTTCATTGTGCCACGTGGTTACATAAATTACTGACACATCTACATTATAGAAAATCTTAAACATTGTATCTTCTCATTTGACCACTTAAGCAAACTGGTTCAGTGAAATTTTTACCACCTGTTGGTGTTGGTGTTGCCTGTAGTAAATTAAATACACAACGTTTTCTCTTGGGTAGCAGTTACAGAAGATCAAATAACGTTAACACTTCTTTTCTTATATCTATACTCCTCTCTCCTTCTCTCTGACTTTTATTTCCAGTGGGTAACTGTGAAAGAATTTCTCCAAATCCTCTAAAGCGAAAGTTTCCGTATCTATTCATTGTATGTCATCGAGAAGAAAATTGCATAGGGAGAGAAAGAAAGAGAGAAATCCGTGGCCGCATCCCACCACCCTCATATTGTCGGAACCAAACCACAACTGGTAAAGGTATTTAAAATAGACAAAAACTTAGGTGTTAAAATAAGATTTATATTTGGTTATTTAGGTTTGAGACTGCCCTACAGTTTGATTAATCATGGGTGAGATGGCTCCTAAGGTTTGATTAAGAGGCAGTTGAACGGCATGAGGATATAGGCGTCAAGCCTCCTAAGGTATGCGTTTCCTTCTTTTTATCTTTAATTTACAATATAAAAGGCTTTAAAAACAGTTACGCTTTTGGAATCTGGACATTAGTAATAGATTTATGTGTTTATGCTTTTGAGATTTTGAGATTTTTATGATTGTTTACATAGTTGGCCTTTTTACACTTCTTTCATGTCCCGTTTAAAGTTAATCACATTGAAGCAGTGTCTTTGTTGTTGTCTAGGCTCTTTAAAAGCATACTCTTTTTTAAGTAGTTGTCCTTTTTTGTTGGTATCTGCATTAGTTTATTGGCTTTGGTTGTTTTGAATAACATATGATGATTTGTTCACTATGTGTTCCATGTTTTGTTACAGATGGACACCATCACAGAAAAATGTACCTATTTATTTGGCCGCTTAAGCAAACTGTTTCAGTACTATTTTTACTAGTATTGTTGTACAGTTTCATCATTCCAATGAGTAGTTATGAATTTTACACCGTTACATATAAATTTCACTTTATATTTCTTTAGACAAAAAACCTAAAAATTTAGTTCATTCTTCATACTCTCTCTTTATAGTGAGCTTTTTGTTTCTACAATATTTTTTTTTAGTTTTTTGATTCAAGTTATTGAGTCATATTTAAATATTGTTAAGTTGATAATAATAATGATTATATATATAGTTTAATAAATGTCTGAAAAATATAGCTATTAACTAATGTTTTAGCTATATGGTTTTATATTACAAATTCAACTTCATTGTTGTAGTAAAATAAACCAAGATTAAATTATATATTGTACTCAATATCTTTCCCGTGCATCACACAGGTTAGCGACTAGTATATTTAATTACTTAAACTCGTTCAAGCATGCAATCTTATATATATATATATATATATATATATATATATATTAAATTTTCTTTTGCCTTTTGATGATTTTTGTTTCAGTTGTTGACAAAACAACTAAATACAAGGAAGAATTTTATATTCAAAATCAAATGTTTTTTTTTTTTTTTTTGATAATGAATATTTTTATATGAGTTTATAAAAATAACAATATAATTTATTTTATATAAATAATTGGTGCCTCATCTATAGACAATTTATACACAAGTTAGCTTCTTGAAATCATAGGTTCCCAATCTGTAAACGACCCCTTCTCTACAGGTTAGTTTGAATGTCATATTTACATTCTGATGTGGGATATGAACAATGGTTTAATTGTTGCAAGGATTTGGTGCAAATCCATTAGTTTACTCCCTCTAATAAGGGCATGCCACATCATCATATTATTAAAACTTAAATATTCTTGGTTACACCTGATAACATCTAATAAACACCATAACTATTGCATATCCTTAGTGCGATGGTCACTCCACAAGTATAGTGCTTGTGAGGTGTGGGGACAAAGGCCAAGGTTCAAGTATCTAAGAGGGAGTTTCATACACATATACACTTAAATTAGGTTAGAGTAGAATGTCTATCTTGTATAAAAAAAAAAGAAAACACCATATTTTAGGTTTAAGTAAAAAAAAAAAAAAATGTGGTACTATTAGGTGCGGTAAGATGTATTGAGTTTTAAGTAAAAAGCTGATGATATAATTTCTTATTAAATAGTGTAAAACATCGCACGGTTTACACCCTATCCTTACCAAATTTGAACTAAGAAAAAGGTGGATGCTCAAAATTTCTTATTTAAATTTAAATACTAAGAAAATAAATTTATTTGCTTAGGTGGAAGGCTGGATACTTCAAGGGCACTTGAAGGTTTGCGATATAGAGTCAATGATATCTAACACCAAGCACTTAATCCAAAACTCATGAGGTAATCTAGGGTGATTGGTTGGAATCTCCTCTCAATGGGTATGACAATTTGGAGAGGGTGAAGCTTTGCTACTGTCGTTTTTTTTCTATCTGCTTTGCCTTCGTTTTGTAAATTCTGCAGTTAGCAACTTCTGTAATATGTGGTGGTTGCTCTTCTTGCTTTTGTTCAATCACTAATTGATCTGCTTGCTTTACGACTGATCTCTGATTATCGTGATGTTGATACACTATCAATGGAAAAACAAAATAAGATGTAAATAATATCACTAATGAACTCAAGATTGTACAGGTTATTTGATTAAAAAAATCATAGGCTATAATTACTTTAATTATATATTTTTTTAATTGGCTTGAAGCTTTCCACATCCCCTCTCCCACCTCATAGCCAAAAACAAATACAATCACACCTTATCGCATCACTAGTTTTTTGTCAGTAAACTCTATTCTAGTCAATCTCATGGAATTAGAACCTTCAATTTTGCTTCTTGAATCAGGTGAGCCTTGGTCTCGACTTGACAGCTACCCTACTTAATTAGTTCACTCCCAAAGCAAGACATTGTCATTATATTGTCGGAATCCCATAGAAAACCGCCGATTTCACCAAAATTGGCCCACTTTATATTTATTATTTTTTAAATAAATGAATCATGACGACTATGTCGAGTAATTCTAGAACCACATTTTTTACTACAACTATTCTATGTGATAAACTGCGATTAGCTGTCATTTTCATCTAAATACACTGTTTTTTCTTTACTATTCATAATTTGTCACATTAGAATTGTGGCATAAAAGGGTGTGGCTTATATTTTTTTTTTATTAAAATTTTAGTTTAGCTCTATCTTTATTTTTCACTGATATGAATTGAAGGAATTTTGGAGTTATTAGAGTTATTTTATTTCAGTGCGCTGACATAAAACTAATGCTTTGAATGAGGTGTATTGAACTATAATTTGGTCAATTATAATCAAACCTTGAAGAGCTGAATAAATTAAGCTTATTAGGGTTTGTTTTATTTGGGTGGAAAAATGTAGGGGGCTTCATGAACCAGGCAGCTATTATCTGAAATAGGTTATTCTAACCAATCATTAAGGCCCTATTTTATAACTCTTAACTTCAATGGGTTTAGTATACAATCAATTTTGGAATAATTCAATTAGTAAGTCTCTCATCGTTGAATAAGATATATAAGGTTTAAATCATGTCTACGTCAAGAATCAATTAATGTCTAAATTGTTAGGTCTAAAAAAATATTATCACCAAAAGTATCAATTCAAAATAGCAATTACACGCAAAAACACAAATATTAATGTGGGAAACCTTTTCTCCTTAAAGAGAAAAATTATTTGACAAACTCCAAATAATTTTATTATTATTAAATCAATGACAACAATTAAGTTTAGGACAAATTTAAGATTTATACCAAATACAATAATCAATCTAGATCCACCTAATAATAAGTAAAGTTGAGAACAAACAAATATCTGTGAATCAAATCTATATATATAATAATAAGTAAAGCTGAGAGAAAATCTAATTAGGTTAGAAATTTGAATTCAATTAGAGTCTAATTTTGCACCACGTGTTCCATTTAATTTAAGTTTTTAAATTTTTGTGTCAAGTGAGTTAATTCAATGTAAAAATTGGATTTCAATTAGAGTTTAATTTTGCGATATGTGTCCCATCTAATCTAAATTTTTTAATTTTTGTACCAAATGAGTTAATTTAGTGTAAAAAACGACGAGTCCAAAGTAAGTAAACTATAAAAAAAAAACATAATTTTGAATGATTTTATATTTTTGAGTCTTTTTTTTTTTTTTTGTAGAACTAAAAACAATTCAAGTTTATAAGTCATTCATTATATTCCTAAAAAAGAAGTTGTCAATTATTACATGTAGCCCAATAAGACACCACGCGATGCGGAAATCCAAATATATAAGAGCATTAGTATTGGGTGTAAAATCTCTCAAGTTGCTATTTTAACTACTCATATGTCCAAAACTACCAACATCTAAGTTGGTATATCCAAAACTTTTTCCCACCCAGCTACAGTAAGGTTGTAAATTTACAACCTACTGTAGCTGAGATGTAAACATAAATATACTTTTTTAATTTTGTGTCTTCCTAGCTGGCAGTGAAGATTTGATGGAGAGAGAAGAAGAGAGGAAAAAATGGAAGAAAAATATGGGAAAGAAGAGAGAGAAATGAGTTATTTATATTATTGGATGTGATAGTTTATATTATTCTAATGAGTTGTATGTAAAAATAAAAACTAGGATATATTGTGAGTTGTAAAGTGAGTTGGTAAAATAGATAAAATAAGTTTTGAGGATGTAAAATAGACACTTTTTTGCACCCTCGAATGCTAGTGCTCTAAGAAAGGATTTTCGTAATGTATATCCTAAGGACCAAGGACATACATTAGTAAATCAATTTAAATCATTTTTATGACGAAATGTTAATGGGTACTAGCTCTTTAAGGCCGATTTATTATAGGATCTATTTAATAAAAAAAAAGTATAAATTGGTGACTGGACTAAAAATATTATTGAATTGACAAGTAAAATTCAAAAAGTGAACTCTATTAGCTCCACATCCTAAAAAGCTCCATTGGCTTTACATCCTAAAAAGCTTGTAAAAAATCTAACATAAAGCAAAATAATTTGACATAAAACTATTTCTAAATAAGTGTTCGTCAACATTATCCAAACTAAATAAATAAATAGATAAGTACTTATTTTATTATTTTCTCTACTTCTTTTTTCTATTTTCTTTGTAAAAAAAAAAAAAATCAAAATTTAAGAGGTTAAGGATGAAAATGAGACGTAATCTAATAAAAGGGTCGCAATGATAATTTTATAGTATTCAAAGATGTAAATGGAAAGATTTCATAGGAGATGTAGCAATTAAAAGACGTCCCATGTTTACCTTTATGTATATATAGTTTCCACTTACCACCATCTGCACTAGAGCAGCATTTTGTGTACAGAATAAGGGCAATAATTAATGCACACGACTTTAGCACAACATTATAAATGTATATACTTTATGTGTAATAATGTTTATGAAATAATATTATCCTAAATATTGGGTTTTCTATTAAGAGTTTTCACATTGGTTCGTGCAATTTTTTTTTTCTATTTTAGTAAAAGAACTTAGTTTTTCTATTTTAAATATTTATTCTTCAAAACACCTTACATCAGATTATTTATTTTACACCATATTTCATTAAAATATCAAATTTTCTTGATTTTTAAAAATTGCTTCTCTTTCTTCACACACAATAACCATTATCTATTCTCTTTTTCATCTTTAAGATACGTGAAAGAAAAAACAATTAAATGTACAATGAATAGTGTTAGTGTAAATTTACATGGTGACTATAAAAAACTTGTAAATTTACACAATTATACACAAACTAATGTGATTTACTTTTAAGCAATATTATTTAAATTACACATTTTAACACCGACTATGTCAATGTTCTTATGCTCTATGCTTTTCTTTTTCCATTCTTTAGAACAAATATTATAAAATAAAAGGACAGTAAACATTAAACTAAATCATGGAATAATTACTTCTAGCAAAAAAAAGAAAAAAAAATATTTATCATCGAATAATTACTTAATTAAAAAAAAAAAAAAACTAAACTCAATATTGTGAAGTACACCCCTGCAAAAGTTTTTTTTTTTTTTGGCTGAATACAGCAAAAGTGATTACTTTACGTGTCACTGACTCCAGAATCACATATATTTATCATCGAATAATTACTTAATTAAAAAAAAAAAAACTAAACTCAATCTTGTGAAGTACACCCCTGCAAAATTTTTTTTTTTTTGGGTGAATACAGCAAAAGTTATTACTTTACGTGTCACTGACTCCAAAATCACTGTAATTGCTTATATAATATAAATAAGCTAGCTATAGACTGGCTTTATTAAAAGCTCTATATGACAATCACCACGAGTTGTGGCAATCCAAATAAGCACATAACTTTACACAATAGCAACAACAAGCGACCCTTGTCAGTTTCGAAGATTGAAAACCAAATCTGGTAAGTGAGCTTACTCGAGTAATCAATAACTCGTGTGTTTTATTTTGTTTTTTCCTTTTAAAAAAAAAATTTTATTTACTCATTGTTTGTTTGCTTATTTTTTGGTACACCCTTCAGTGGCTAGCAGTTTCATTTTGACAATGAAGTTGAACAAGGGCTTAGTGCTTTTCTTACCAAAATTGAGAAAAGTTATTAGTGAACGGGAGATACAAACTATGGTTGTATTTAGCCTTGCCATACAAATCATCCTCATCGTGATGGGCTACAAGAGAAAGGTTTGTTAAAAATCAATCATTTTCTCTCTTTCTATAAATTCTTTTCTAGAATTTTGTCTCTCCACAAACTTGATTCTCTATGTTAAATTCTCATAGTTGTCAAAATGTAATTTGATTTGTGAATCGATTTTTTCCTTTTCTAATAGTATCGTTTTGTATCATATCGTATATCGTAAAATACACAAACACCTAATAAAAGTATAAAAAATTATAGATATACATATATAAAATGTATATTTGTTATAAATTTAGAAAATATTCAACTAATGACCAATTTACTTATGTAATAATTTTTAACAAAGCTAACTAAAAAAAAATTAACATATATTTATAACATACATATTCAGATTGATTAAACTCAGAAGTGATAATATGTGTTTAATGGCATCTAAGTTAATGTTACCATCATATTCATAATCTTGCAAAATTATTTTTCCATTGATATTTTTTTTCATCATTATGAACATTGACAGACATTAGCATCATGTTCATTGACATAAACATCAATAATAATACATAGGCAGATAGACTAATGTGGGTGTATTTTAGAGTTGATTGGAAAAATTTGAGACCTTGCACTATTTTACAACTGATATAAATGCTATTATGATGAAATCAATGTAAAATTGTCAAAAAAGAGGTCCAAATTTTTTGAAAGAGGAGGTCAAATATAAAATTGTATAAAATATACCTCTCTCTCTCTCTCTCTCTCTATATATATATATATATATATATATATAAAAGAGGTCCAAATTTTTTGAAAGAGGAGGTCAAATATAAAATTGTATAAAATATACCTCTCTCTCTCTCTCTCTCTCTCTCTCTCTCTCTATATATATATATATATATACCTATTTCTTAAGACTAGAAGGGCCCGGCCCCTTTTGGCCCCACCTAGTTCTGTCCTTAATTTTAGTATCTATAGCGGCCGGGATCCTTTTTCTTGTAATTCGATAATACTAACACTAATTTTTACATCTCTCCTCATTTAGCTAAAAATCTTTGCATAGTACACATAAAGCTTATAAACTCTAATTTTTACAATATTTGGCCAAAAAGACTTGGAGTAGTGGATGATTTTTTATTTTTGAGGAATAGTGAAGCCAAAGTATCAAATTAGCATAAATTATGAATTCTTAGACTTATTTTTTAACAATTTATGTCCTAAATAAACGGCTTTTCAAAATAAATTATGATATTTTCTAGAGTGTGTGTTACTTAACAATGATATGATATTCATAAAAGAGACCGTGTATAAATAAGTAAGCAATCAAATTTTAATGTATATCTCAAATTGAAATAGAGTGTCAATCACAATTGATGATAGATTATAAAATCAATTTTCAAGATTGTAAATTTCTTATATGTTTTTATTCTTTATCAAATGAGTTATCTAATAAGTCATTTGCAATTTTGTTTTATATTTTGGAATGTTGATATTGTGTAGAAATAAAACGTGTGTATTTGTTTTACTTATGTTTGTGTTATTTTGTTTTAGATAGCAATGTTAGGATTTGTATAATTTTAAAATTATTGAATAAGTATTAATAAGTTTAATTGAATTCATTCTTGATATAAGTGGTGAAGTCAAAATAATGCATTTTACATCAAATAATTTGTTGCATAACTTTTCAAATGACAAATACATGTTGTTTTATTTTTTATTTTTTAAAAATCATGTGAAAAATACAGGTTAACCCGACCCAACCCAAACTGACCCGCAACCCGATTGACTCGAACCCGTTTTTAACCCGCTTAAGATGACCCGTTTTTGACCCGTGACCCGTTTGACCTGCAACCTAATTGACCCGACCCGAACCCGACCCGAACCCGACCCCACCTGCCTGTTTTGCCATGTCTACAAATGACCAACAACTACAGTCTTTTGGGAGTTTCTTTGACCTAGGGCAAAGCCTGCCAACCCCAACAGTTAGGAGAATGGCGTAGTGCCTACTTTTGAGTGAAGCTTTCAGAGTCCTCTTTCTCGCGCCTTTGCTGAACCGAGGGAGAGAGCTGTTTGGGTTTTTTAGTTATGGAGAAGATGATGGGATCATGAAAGAGATTCTCTCTTTTAGAATCCGAAGGCAATAAGTTTGCATTCCAGGATGAGGTCTTGGTGGAGGAGCATTTGTTGGCAGCCAAGTTCCACACCAAAAGGGCTTTGAACATGGAGGCCATAGCCAAGACTTTCAAGCTCTTGTGGAAGACTAGAAAAGGATTTGAGATAAGGGATATGGGTGATCACAGGGTTCTCTTTGCGTTCCCTGAGGCATCGGATATTGATAGCATTTTGCAAGGTGAACCCTGGACTTTCGATAGACATCTCGTGGCATTACAAAGAATGGATAGAAGTGACATAATCCGATCCTTGGATTTTAACTTGATCAGTTTTTGGGTTCAAGTCCATGATCTACTAGTTAGGAGCTTTGCCTTAGATGTGGCAAAGGGGATTGGATCGATAGTGGGCAATGTGGATGAAAGAGCATTAGAAGAGGGGGATTAACTTCATAAGGATTAGGGTTGCTGTGGATATTTTAAAACCCTTATGCCAAGGATGTACAATTACTATGGCGAGGGGAAAAGGGGGATGGGTGAGTTTCAAGTATGAACTACTACCCAATATTTGTTATTAGTGTGGTAGACTTACACATAGTGACAGTGAATGTCCACTGTAGGTTAAAAGTAGAGGCACTCTTAAGGTAGGTGACCAATAGTTTGGTGCTTGGTTATGTGCAACCACACCAAATCCATCTCTAAAAATAGTGATCTGTGTGTCAAGTTTAGATGATGAAGATGGCTAGGAAGAATTTAGAATGCATGAGAACAAGGTTAGGGAGGAGTATGAATTGGGGTTAGGTGGAGGAAACGCCCCGGTGGGTTGACAAGAGGCAGATCAGAACCGTGAGGTCATCGGAGATCAATCAGACCTGGTGGTTGACCGAGATATGGGATTGGTAAGTCCAAGAAATTAGGGTACCATTATCGAAAGTCCAAATAACATGGAAATTACGCCATCCAGCCGGTGCACGTTGAATTTGGCCAAAGATACTCAGAATGCTTCATTTTAGGATCAGTTAAAGGAGATTGACAATGAGCTTACCAAATTTGATAACGTGGAGGTCATAGGGGGTGAAAATGGTGCTAGTGAGTTCAACATCCATCCAGGGCCGTCAGAGGAGAGGAAGCTTACTAGGCCAGATACTTTGGGCCTAACCTCTAGCCCGGTTGTAGTAAAAGAAAAAGGAAAAAAAAAAAAAGGAAAAGGGTTGGGTACGTAGAGAACAGAACAGAGGTGAGCCCATTGGACAACATTTATTAGTCCTATAAAAAAGGGCTTCTAGAGATGAAGACGTAGAAGATGGGGAAACAAAGGGGATAAAGAAGAAAGTAGCTAAGTCTAGATTAATGTCATCGATGAAGGCTGGGTCTCAGCCTCGCCGAAACAAATGAATCTTTTAGTATGGAATTGCTAGGAGCTTGAGAACCGCCGTGTAGTTCCGAAGCTTGTAGAGATCGTACAAGCGCAAGGTCTAGTGATCGTGTTTTTGTCAGAAACATGGTCAGATAGAGATTGGATGGAATGGGTTTGCTGTCAGTTGAGGTTTGATGGTTGTTTCACTGTCCTTAAAAATGATAGGGACGGTGGATTGGCCCTCTTATGGAAAGATGAAGATGCTGTTTAGGTGGATAGCTTTTCAAACTACCAAATTGATGCTACAATGCAGGGAGGATCGGAGAATGCATGACGCTTAACCAGGTTCTATGGTGAACCAGAGACGAGTAGAAGAACTGACGGGTGGAACATTTTACGTATGTTGAATTTAAAACCGAAGCTTTCGTGGTGCTGTTTTGGAGATTTCAACGAGCTATTAGAGGTGGTGGACAAAAGTGGAAGAGCACCACGTTCTCACAACCTCATGTAATCTTTCCGAGATGTTCTTGATGAATTCGCCTTTTTTGATTTGGGCTATTCAGGACCAGAGTTCACTTGGCACGGACGTCGGCGAGGTGAATGGATTTGGGAGCGACTTGATAGAGGGGTTACCAATTATGGTTGGCTAGCCCGATACCTCACTAGAAGAGTAAAACACCTGAACTGTTTTACTTCGGATCATAGGCCCATCTTGCTAGCTCTTGATCCAAACAAGGAAAGTCAAAGATGGAAGCGAAAACCATTCTGGTTTGAAGCGATGTGGGTAACAGACCCGAAATGTGGCAATACGATCTCTAGAGCTTGGTCACATCAAGAAGAGGACGACACCCCTATGTTCGTCGCAGCAAAAAAGTTAAAAAGATACAAGAAACAATTGAAGAAGTGGAGTATGGCTCATTTCGGTAATATCAAAAAGTAGGTTCAGCAGACCAAGGAGTTTCTATGGAAGGCAGAAGAGAAATTGGTCAAATGGGACAATTATCAACAATTTTTGAGACTGAAGTTAGAGTTGAATATATTGTATGAGAAAGAAGAGAAAATGTGGCACCAAAGATCTTGGGTTCAATGGATTAGAAGTGGGGACAAGAATACAAAGTTATTTCATGGGACAGCCACTCAAAGGAAGCGCAGGAACTTCGTTAAGGGGCTTCATGATGTTGATAATGTTAGGCAATCAGAGGAAGCTGTTTTTTCAAAAATGCTAGTTGACTTTTATGCAGGACTCTTTACATCATCCAGCCCGCATAACCTGGATAGTGTTTTGGATGGGGTATAGGAAGCTGTTATAGGGGAGATGAACACAACACTCATGGCACCTTATAAGGCTAAAGAGGTAGAGATAGAAATAAACGATATGGCTCCCTTAAAAGCTCTTGGACCGAATGGTATGCCTCCCTTCTTTTATCAGACGTATTGGTCTGAAGTTGGTATAAATATTACTTAAGCTGTTCTCTCTTGTCTTAATTCTGGCTCTATTCTAAAATCCATAAACCGTACTTTTATTACTTTAATTCCAAAAGCAAAAAATCCAGAAAGAGTCTTTGAGTTTAGACTAATAAGTTTGTGTAATGTGATCTATAAGTTTGCCAGTAAAATCATTGCTAATAGGCTAAAACCTTTTCTCAAAAGTATCATCTCAAAAACAAAAAGTGCCTTTATTGCTGATAGGTTGATTACTGACAATGTTTTGATTGCTTTCAAGTCCTTGCATCATATGAAAACTAGCAGTTCAGGGAAGACAGGTTTCATGGCTCTAAAGTTAGACATGAACAAAGCCTATGACCAAGTGGAGTAGATTTTTTTGGAGAAAATTTTATTGAAGATGGGTTTTTAGGCCTCATGGGTATTTTTGATCATGGAGTGTATTACCACGGTATCTTATTCTATCTTGGTGAATGGTGAGCCACAGGGAATGATTGTTCTGACTAGAGGTTTAAGACAAGGGGATCCACTATTTCCTTATCTTTTTCTCTTTTGTGCAGAAGGCCTAAGACTGCTGATGATGGTCATATTCATGGTTTCTCCATTTCTAGGCAAGGCACGAAGCTTACCCACCTCTTTTTCGCAGATGGTTGCTTATTATTTTGTAGGTCTACATTGGCCGAGTGTGACAAAATAAAAGACTTATTAGCTACCTACGAAGCTGCTTTAGGCCAAATCGTGAACAAGGATAAGACCACCCTCTTCTTTAGTAGGAATACAGATGATGCCACTCAAGAAGCAATCAAAGTGTCTCTTGGTCTTCCGGCAATCCAAAATTATGAGAAGTATTTGGGTTTACCCTCCGGTCGGGCGAAGAAGGCAAGCTTTACTTACATCAAAGAACGAGTATGGTAAAAATGCAAGGTTGGAAGGAGAAGCTGCTTTCTCAAGTGGGAAAGGAGGTCATGATAAAGGCAGTGCTCCAATCAATTCCGGCATATTCTATGAGTGTTTTTAAATTACCGATCAGTCTTTGCAAAGACATTGAGATGATGATCTAGAAATTTCGGTGGGGGCAAGGTGAGGCAAAGAAGATCCATTGGGTGAAGTGGAGTACTTTATGTTCCTCAAAATCTATCGGGGGTATGAGTTTTCGAGATATCCAAAATTTTAACAAGGCGATGCTTGTGAAGCAGGTTTGGAGACTATTACATCGAAAGGAAACATTGCTGTATAAAGTGTTCAGTGCTAAATATTTCCCAACGGGAAGTATCTTGGATGCCTTGAACTCTCTACGGTTGGCAGTCACTCGGGTTCATGAGTTTACTTAGCCGAAGGAGTAGGATCGAGAGGGACGTGACTTGGGGGAGTAGCAGGGGTCCAAGCAGTAGTCGGAAGATTGGGATTCTCAATGACCACCAAGTTTGTAGTAGCTGTGTGGAATTCTATCTCCTCCAAAATTTGTTGAAAGTTGGGGGCTCTCCTCATTTGGGAACACGGGCAGGGGAATGTTTGACAAATCCCGCCATGAGGAAGACTTAGAGAGAGGAATGGCATTTGTAAAAGTGATCCACCCCTCTGTGAATCCAGCAACCTGAGCTTCTTTTATAACTAGAGCTATGGAGTGCTTGACATCATCAAACCTTATGTCATAGAAGTTTTGCTTTGCCTCATACAACCTCTGTTTTAGGTCCCTGATCTCTATGTTCCAAGTCATGATGACACTCAAGGCCTGAGCAAGCTTGGTGTCAGACTCTTGCAGCTTCCCCTTCAACACCTTTAATTTATGCTCGGCATAGTCCGAGTCCCTTTCAATAGCAGCCACTCTTTTCTCGGCTTCAACAACCTCTTGTTCTTTTTCATGAAGGGTGGACTTAGTGACCTATTTCAAGGCCTTCTCACGCTCAGCTAACTCCACAGCTTCTTCAGTCGACCATCCAGCAGTTATACCAATTGCATGGTCTGGAACCAAACAGAAGACATTAAAAAAGGGGAGGGAGGAGGGGGGGAAGAAGGGGAAATGAGTATACATGGGTGCACGCAACAATGCTGGGACATATTTAAAATGTTATATATAAAATAACTGAGTGAAATACTTACAGTGATGGAATGCCACTTTAGATTGAGGGAGAGCTCCTCATCAATGGCGTCTTCCCAAAAGCAAATGTCATCAGTAAGCAGCAGGGCTTTCCCGAAATTGCTTGCCATGTGGCCTCCCTCTCCCTTGTTGTATGTCCTAAGGAATACTGTGGAAGGGAGTGGCCTTTCACTAGAGTGAAGGAATGTTGATACTCGGAAGAGGAAGGTTGGATGGCGAGACTTATTTAGTCCCAATAATGGGTGAAAGGATGGCTGGCTCTTTAACAACGATATTCTGCTGGGGTGCTGCAGGGACCGATGTGATTGGAGTGATGACTCTGGGCTGAGTTTCAACCTGCTCTACTTGGATGTTAGCTCCCGTTTGCCTCTTGCGTGTACAAGGTAAGGTCCTAATTGGGATTCGAGATACAAGTAAGATAGGCGGTGTGGGCAGAGAAGATGTTTGCCCCTGGAAGCCCAGGTTGCAAGGGTGTACCAAGCCGACTAAATAGTCCTTCTTTGAACCATGTTGTTGTCTGGTTCCACTTCTTCAACATCACCCATAGGTCGGTGTTGAAGTTCTGCCTAGAAGACCGTGTCTCCTAAAATATCGTTATAGGGCTCTAGGAAATTTGCCTTTCTTTTGCAAGGACCTTCTTGCTGAGCTTCGTTCTTCGAGATATTCAGCAGAAATCTCTTCAGTTGTACGTCAATATATGTCAGCAGGGGATGCTTGGCCAAGAAGGCTACCCTGAGTCCTAAAAGCTAGTGTAGGAGGGGATGCGACCAATGATAAGGTGTGAGGCTCGAAGCTGCCCATTAGTATGGATAAACACCTTTGAGTGTAGAATCCAGTTCAAGTCTTGAACTTCAACTAACCTTAAGTTTAGCTTTGAGCACTGAGAACTTGCTTAAGCAACAGAGTCAAATAGGTCAGCGTGAAAATTCAAATATAAGCAAAAAGAAAAATAATATAAAAATACACACGCAAATAAATATGACAAATAGTAAAAAAAAAGCATAGTAGACTTTTTGGGGGTATCGACTTGCATTATTGGGTGATGTTGGGCATGTAAGTTGATCGCCAAGCCAATTTCCCCACACCCTTATGTACTCCCCTATTAGAGCCTGGCAAGTATGATATTAACCTTATTCGAGGGTCCCAAACTTGAAGATAATACCTATTGAAAACATTACCACAATAGCTATATAGGAAATTGATGTCATGGTAAGTTTTAGGTTGAAAAGCCTATTTAGTCTGCTGATGCAACCAACTACCCTATTGAAGTTTGGCAGACATTGGTCGGGGAAAATACCATAAAACCTAACGGTGCTTAACAGTAACAGATCTAGAGGGAATCTCACTCCACCTTTTAGGACTGCCATTAGGGGGATAAATATCACCGTGGGCACTTTCTTATCCTCTATGTCTCCCTCTACACAGTACTCAATATGTACTTCCTTGGGGATGACATATCTAGCCTTGAAGGCCGTCACGGCTTCCTTAGTATCAACTAAGTGGGCAAAACTCATAACTAGAGAAACAAAAGGAATAAATGAGGCAACGAGAAGAAGAAGACTTACAGATGGATGGGCTTTCTCGGAAAGAAGAGAGTTCTCGGAGAAGAGAGAGAGCTGGGGACTGGAAAGGCTCTAGATTGAAGCTCGAGGAGAAAAAATGAAGTAGAGAAAGTGAATCTAAAGGAACTAGGTGATATTTATAGGGGTAAGGGCATTAAATGCTTTGCGTGGGAAAATTGATAACCACTCCAATCCAATATTTCACGCACGCCTCGGTATCTATACAGATAGATATTCCTGGCTTTTGATCTTGACCGATGGCCTAGCATGTGCTTAAAGCACAGGCTGTCAAATTCGGCACATTTATTGCTTGAAGATTAGAACCCCTGAGAAGCAATAGTCATATCATGCATGATCCCCTATTATACCGAGAGCATACCCACGATCTCATTCCCATTTTATGAAAATGGGATTGTGAGGGGTTGTTGTACGGTCCACAGATATCGGCACACACTAAGCTTAGGACATGTTCTTAAAATATGCCCTTCCTGCCCTGCTTACTTGCCAAGCACCTAGCACATTTCCTAGACAGGCTCGGCCCAAGCTTATGGCTTGACCAAGCATCACTTATTAGGCGATCAAAAGATAATGTCTTGGGGGAATCTGCTCACCGAGCATCGATTGACGCTTAGTGCAAGTTCCATGAAAGTCACATTAGTCATGAGTTGTGAGTCCCATTTGGTCAGGAATATGGCTTAAAGGGACCCACTAACATGGGAAACACTCTTCTCATCATTACAATCTCACTAAGGGAAGTCCATAAATAGAGACCGATGGGGGAGAGAGTGGGGGTTGGAAAAATTAGGGGAGAGAAACATGAGTGTAGTGAGGATAAATACATCTCAGAGAGAAAGAAGTCCAACTCGGATTTCCTAAAAGAGGGTAAGTTATGCTGTTAAGTTCTACTGAAAGGATAGATATCATTTGTCTCTTATAGAAGCTGTGTCGCCATCTTTTAGGCCTTTCATTGTTGGATATTCTTGACCCACAATACAAATAAATTGGGGAAATAAGCCCAAAACCTTTATTCAACTAGGCTTCACCACCACAATATATATATATATATATATATATATATATATAGAGAGATATATATATATAGAGAGAGAGAGAGAGAGAGAGAGAGAGAGAGAGAGGTGTAGATTTTGTCTTGTTTGGTAGCTAAGAATTTGCTTGAGAAAATGAGGGAGAAAATTCTCATTTAGATATAACTGGTGGCTAGCAAAACAAATGATGTTTGTGTTTGGTCCAAATATGAAATAAACATTTGTCAACATAATTGTTGTGAAAAATATTAGTTGCACACTAAATGAATTCTCTAAAGTTTAAATCTTCTCAAGATTTATCTCTCTTACAAAAATCAAACATCTTATCTTGTAAATCTCACATTAATATACTTTAACCTAGGATGATACACCTGATGTTGTGCCAAATAAATGAAACTACGGTGGCCACAATGCAACTGAACTCCACCTTGGGTTAAATTAAGCTCTCTAATTATTCCTTCAACCATAGTGCATATTTTATGTAAAGTTGTGATTTTCAACTATGTTTTGTTGGCTTTAATTTAGTGTCAAATTTGATTGTATTCTGTCAATATTTTCTTTGTATGTTTGTGGGATTTAATTTAAGGGTTGAGTGTGAGAGTTTGGTGAACATTTGTGATGAAAAGTGAAGTTCGAGACTAGCTCGAGACTAGCTCACGACTAGCTCGTGAGTGGATAATTCGAGAAATGTCATGTGAGAAGCACATGTTGGAAGCTAAATAGTTAAGTGCTAGGAGGCATTTCGCAAGTCAGTTCACAACTGGACCAAGTCACGAGTGACTCGCGAAACTCTCTGTTTGGCTGTTTTTAAATGTGCCTTCCTCATGTCTTTACCCACAATATAGAAGCTCTCATACCCACGAAATTGTAAAGAGACTTTTAGAGAGAAAACCCTAGTAATACACTTGAGAGTTAGAGATTGTAAATCTACATTCATCTACACAATTTCTTTTAGTTTTCCTCTACTCCTACCTCTCCAATTACAAATGCTTGAGAGGTTCTTAGCCCAACACTTACCTCACCCAATCTGAGTATTAAGAGAAGTTTTGGTGCATGTGGGAGGCATTGGAAGAAGCCATTGATTGGCAGATGCAATTTGGAGCTAATTGCGGGATCCTGGTAACTAGTGAAGACAAGACTCGGTGAAGTCCGTTGGTAGTTGGAACTTCAAAGGTTCAAGTACAGTGGGTAGATTAGGCTTGGAGGGTCTTTTTGATATCCTTATTCTCCAACTTTATTCACGAGTGGATCAGTTTGGCTTGGAGGGCGGTGGAGAGATTTTTTGCCGGGTACTTCGGTTTCCTCTTCGATAACACATTTCGGTGTTATCTTGTGTTTGCATCTCTTTTTTCTTACTTTTTGTGTTTTACATATATTGTTTATTGTTTATGTTTATGCACTAGAGAGTTGTTCTGGTTTATTGCGTTTCATTTACTCTTATTCTATACTTAGTTAAGTAAAATAAAAGCAATTTAGCCGTAAGTTTAAAATTGAGGGTCTATACAAGCAATAGTGTTTTGCACCATTTGAGTTTCCAATTTACGACTTTAGCTGCTACCATGTATTTGAGCTTCAATAGTAGTCATGGCTACTAAGAATTGTTTTTGTGAATCTCCAACAAATTGGCCCTCCTAACATTGTAAACATATAACCTATAGTAGAACTCTAGTCATCCACTGGATTAGTCTTATAGTCTCGCAAACAAGATTCCATGTTCTTGGGTTTGCCATGTTTGCGGGTTAATACTCCACAGCACTAAAATATGGGATATTTAGTAATGATCCAAGAAATATATTTGCACTTATACTCGAAATGTACTAATCTAGTTATAATTAAGGCTCTTTTTAGTTGTTAATAATGTTCAGATCAACCCAGTACTCAAGACACACCCACGAAACACCCACTTAATTAAATAAAAAAATATGGGGCATCACAACTTTGACATGCCTTCAATTTTTTTTGTCATTCTTCAGCCACCGATTAAAAGGTAATCTAAGGTGATTCGGCAGTGGTACAACCTTGCATGTTAATATTTTTAAGCACCTTTTTGATGTAATTCTTGTGATACAACAATTGCTTTCTTGCTTCTCTACCCTACGAATGTGTCCATACCTAAAAAATGTTTTAGCAGTACGCAAGTCTTTCTTGACAAACTTCTCGCACATCAAAGACTTTAGCTTGTCAGCCTCAAACTTGCTATTAACAATAGTTAATATATCATCCATATACATTATCAGGAAAATATAGAAATCAATCCTGTTATACCACTTTCTCGGAGACTGCTTAAGCCCATAAACTGACTTCTTTAATTTGCATACAAGATTCCCTATAATTGGTTGCGTGAACTTGTTTGGTGGCTCCATGAAGATCTCTTCTTTCAAATTCCCATGAAGGAATGTTGGTTTCACATCCATGTTAATTTGTCAACTTATATGTTGGGTATACATGTTTAAGTGAAATCTCATATTAAGTTATAATATAAAGAGTAACTTATTAATATAAATAGTTGAACAAAAACTTATAGATTTAAAGCTTTTGGGTTAATTGGAGGTCAAATATGTTATATTAATTATACAACTGGATTACCACACACTTTTAGTGTGATGGTCACTCTACAAGTATAAGTGCTTGTAAGATATAGGGGGTAAGAGCCGGAGTTCAAGTCTTTAGAAAGGAGTTTTTACACATACATATACTTAAATTAGACTAAAGTAAAATTTCTACTTTGTAAAAAAAAATTAAAAAAAAAAAAAAAAACTATACAACCGGAACCTGACCCATGTGTTCTCTTTCCAATAGTATTAAAAAAAAAAAAAAAAAAAAAAGCATTACTCTTTACTTTTAAAGATTGTTTTGTTCTTTAAATAAAAGTATCTTTGCTCTTAAAAAAAGAAATAAAAAAATAAAAAATAAAAATAAAAATAAAAGAAGACGAAGAAAAAGAAAGCATTACTCTTTACTTTAGACGTTTGTTTTGTTCTTTCAATAAAAGTATCTTTGCTCTTATCAAGTTTTTCTGTTCAACAAGGTTTCCAACAGCAACAAAATTGTCCTCCTTCTGTGGGTTGCCTACCAATTAGCAGGATGGTTCGCAACTGTATCGCTGAGTATAATCTCCAATCACTTCGCACCTGACACCAAAGACCCGAAGTTTTCCATAGCAGCATTCTGGGCTCCATTTTTTCTCTTGCACCTTGCTGGTCCAGACACCATTACAGCGTACTCCTTGGAAGACAATGCATTGTGGCGGAGGCAGGCTCTAATTCTAGTTGGCCAAGTAGGAGTGACTATCTTTATCATCTTTAGAGCCTGGGAAAATGAGTTGCTGAATTTTCTGGCAGTTGTGATGTTGATTCCTGGGTTAATCAAGATTGGGGAGAGAATCTGGGTTCTGAGGTCTGGAAGCAGTGAAAACTTTAAAGCAACCACACTTCGTCGTCCTGATCCGGGTCCCAATTATGCTAGATTCATGGAAGAATACCAATTAAAGAAAGACGAGGGGTTAGACGTCACATTAGATACGTTGATTGAAGCTCGTTTTGTATCAGATATTTCCCTTCCTATGCTAAAAAATTGTAAAATCCCAGATGCAGCCATTCTTCAACGGGCATATGTAATGTTCCAGACTTTCAAGCAGATATTTTCCGATCTCATACTGAGCATCCAAGATATAAAGAATAGCCAATCCTACTTTCAGAAAGTCTCGTTTGAAGAAGCCTTTAATGTGATTGAGGTTGAGCTAGGATTCATGTACGATGTGTTTTATACAAAGGCTTTCTTAGTTTATTCTCTAAAGCCTGGTTGTTTTCTACGTCTTACTAGTTTCTGTTCTACCTTGGTTGTACTTTTGGTTTTCTCGACTGTAGGTGACAACAAGCACCTTTACACACTAGGCGACAGAGTCATCACTTATGTATTGCTGTGTGGAGCCATCTCGCTAGAGATATATTCAGTGTTGATAATTCTTACCTCAGACTGGTCAATGCATTGGCTTAGTAAGCATGAGAATGCAACGGTGGATCTCTTGTATAGAGCAATTTCAGTGATTTCATCAATTCCATTTTTGGCTCAGAAAAAGAGGTGGCGAAATAAAATGGGACAATACAATCTAATAAAATATTGCACGGAATGCAAGCCAGCCAGGTGTGGTCTTATCCAGAGGTTCTTATTCTATCATGAAATGTTAGAGAAGAATCGGTACCAAGAGCTTAAGGAGGTTTCTCAGGATTTGAAGAAATTGATATTTCAGCATCTTCTAGAGAAATCAAGGAGTGCCAAAGATCTCAAGCCTTGCACGGAATTATGTGCTTGTAGGGGGGACAGGGTTCTTAAAAAGTCGAAATGCTCTGATTGCATCAGAAAAGAAGAAAGTAAAACACAACATGAGAAGGTTCTAAAATATTCGAAATGCTCTAATTGCATCAGAAAAGAAGAAAGTAGAATATTCCATGAGACAGTGGAGGAAGAATCTGATCATGTTGATAAAGATGCAAAATGTTTGAATGAAATAAACAGAAAATATCGTAATATACTCCAAGAGAGCGTCGAGGTAGAATTTGACCAAAGCATTCTTCAGTGGCATATTGCAACAAGCCTATGTTATAATGTTGATCAAAACACACACCAAAACACTAGTTGTCAAAATCATAGTGAGGCCAGCAAGTTGTTATCAGACTATATGTTATATCTTCAAGTCATGCGTCCTATCATGCTGCCTAATGGGATTGAACAAATCAGGTTCCAAGATACATTGGCCGAGGCTAAAATATTTTTTGAAGAAAGATCTGTATCTGATGAAATCCAAGCATCGAAAAAGTTACTTGTAGTGAATACTGATATTCCTCCATCTGTTGTGAAAGGAGACAGAAGCAAGTCAGTGCTATTTGATGGATGTCGACTTGCTAAATCTTTGCAATGCCTGGAGATTGATAAGAAGTGGGAATTGGTAAGTAATGTATGGATTGAAATGATGTGTTATGCTGCGACAAAGTGTCGATGGAACCATCATGCTCAGCAGCTCTGTCGAGGCGGAGAGTTTTTCACTCATGTGTGGCTTCTTATGGCACATCTTGGTATAACTGAGCAGTTTCAAATTTCAAAAGGTCATGCAAGGGCTATGCTGGTAATACAGTGAAAAAGCTTTTATGGTATGCGAAAGTGCTCTTATTTCCAAAATAATGCATTAACAGTATTTATTTATTTATTTATAATATATTGTTTATGTTGAATACGATGTCTCTTTAAGCGTATATTATCCTCTAATTCCATTCCTAGAGAATTTATTATACTTTCTTTATCAATAAAAATTTACTGTTGCAAGGATTTTTCTATGTATTTTCTTTACGGATTGAATTATGAACCCTACTAATTAGAAGGTTTTCGTCCAGCTAAAAAAAGCTCTATTTATAACATGTTTCTTATCATGTCTCATCTAAACATTAAGTAATGTTAAAGAATGAATGTCTATTGTATTGAACTATGTGAAACACTATATAAGTAACTGCCTCTATATAGTTATAGCAATTGCATCAGTCTAACTAAATTTTTCTGTTTATTTTACGCTAAGAACTTAATGTTTTCTATATTACACTATTACTTTTCTAAAAAAGCAGCATCAGATTTCCAATTCTAAAAATTTATTTCAATATAATATTTTTTTATTACATTTTCAAACTTCTCTTTCCACCTCCCTCACAACTACCACCACTGGCCACTGCCACGGTACCACCACTATCTAGACATACAATGGCCATTGCCACGGCCACCACCACAAGGCGTATAACACCATATTAGACATGTAGAAGCAAACCCCAAACCATGCCTTACACCCATAGCAACACAAAACACAAATCCAAGGAAATCTCAAATCAAATCTACCATACCCATTCAAATTTCCTATTCACAGAAACCAAATACATTTGAAATCAAAATCTAAAACAAGCACATGCAAGGAACATCAAATCTTAATTGCAAAATCTAAATCTCCAAACCCACAAGTTAAACAAAGAGAATTTATCTCCCCAAACCCACTGATCAAATAAAGAGTAAATAGAAGAAAAACGTCAATAACCATTATCGTGAATCATCGTGGTTGTGGTTATTCGCTTTAGCTATCACTAAACCAATGCAAAGCAAATAAAGGGAGCAAGATTGAACGAAAGTGGGTGAGAGTGGAGAGGCTTTGCGGAGAGGAATAAGAAAATCACGGTGGTAGTGCGAAGTGGCGTGCAACGGTGAGAGAGGACCAACCATGGAAGCTTTGAGAGAGGGAAATTGAGAGAAAAGTGAGAGTGAGTTTCTAAGATAGAAAGAGAAAGAGAAAGAGAAAGAGACAGTAGTGAGGCTGTGAGGGTTCCAACACAGGGAGAGAGAAAAAATGAATAAAATATTATTTGCAAAGCTACAATAACTGTGTATATTAATTTACACGGCTACTTTAGCAAATGTATATATTTACACATTTACACATTGGTGTGATTGCTCTTAGAGTCATAGAGTTTGTGTGTTGTATGGTAGAATGTTATAAAATTAAATAATTTTTTTTTTCTCTTTTTCTCTCTTGTCTCCTCCCCCTCTTATTTTTTTTTCTTTTCTCTCTTCTCTCACATAGGCAACATAATTGATGTGCATTAAATAACAATTGCTACAGTACAATTTTTTAAGGATAAAGTTTGGTTGCAAAATTAGTTGTAGCCTTAGACTACAACCTTATTCTATATTTTTTTTATTGGAGGTGAATTTTGACAAATCAACTATTGGATTATATCTTCTTCTTATATATTTTATACTTGCAAAATTTCTAGAAAATTAAAGATTAAAAGTTATATCATCAATAAATTGTTTAAATTGCAAGTTTTTGTAGTTTAAAATTATGCATAAAGTATACACTTACAGATCATATAGTAAATAATATCCGATTGATACAAAATTTAACATATGTTAAGCGCATAAAGGACAAGCAATTTAGTGGTTAAATTTTCAAAATATGTAATAATCATTATTTTATTGAGTATGGTTGTTACCTTAGGCTACAACCAATTTTGTAGCTAAACTTTGTCATTTTTTTAATATATCTGGGTTTTTATTATTATTTTAATGTGGTGTAATGTTCAAATAGAATATCTGATGTATAGTGTATTGTAAAATAATGGGCTAAAATTGATAAAGTAAGTTTTGGTATAGTTAAATAGCATTTGACATAACACGCCTGATGCTAGTGCTCTAATGCATCCTGTAGTGAAAAAAGATGCTACAATTGCTTACTGAAATGAACCCTACTCATAATGTTTTGAAATCCACTACTCCAATGTCTCGTCTAGTCATCAAAATATTTTCAAATGACAACAATTTCCCTTATGTTTCAACAATCACCACAGAACACAATGAACATGCCTAAAAAACAACTTTAGGGGAAATGGGTATTTGCCCCTAATTTAAAAAATATGTAGTAAAATGCTCCCATTTTAGAACTATTTAGCAAAATATCCCTATTTTTTAAACTCAATTTTAACAAAATCGAGTTCTATGTAAAATTCGATATCCTCAAAATCGATTTCAATGTATATTTTTAAGTGAAACTCGACATTAGCAATGTCAAGTTCCACTTAAATTTTCAAAAAAAATATAAGTGGCAAAATATGCATAGAACTCAACATTGCTAATTGTCAAGTTCCATTTGTATCTTGATTTTGTTAAAATCGAGTTTAAAAAATAGGGACATTTTGCTAAATAGTTTCAAAACATAAGCATTTTGCTGCATAGTTTATAAATTAAGGGCAAATGCCCATTTCCCCAATAACTTTATACATAAGTTCAAACCACACGCATAAAGAACAGCTTGTACCAAAATGAAATAAGTATTTACAAATGTAATCGTTTATCCCCCCCAAAAAAAACACCAAAAATGACAAGTAAGTGATAGGACCAACGAACCTTCTTGCCCAGATGATCTTATCAGACACCTTCGTCCATCCGGCCATGTCATGGAGGAAGGAAGGCAAGCCATTAATAAGAGGAGTCAATACTTCGGACAGTTACAAACTAACTGTTAGACTGTTGTAAGCTCATCAAAACCCACATTAATGAGCCTAGAGGCCTTACAAAAGAAGCTCTAAAGCCACAATTAAGGCTACAACGGCTGCGAGCCATAGAGCTATATATACACACCCCTCAGAACTAGACAAGGTACATACACACATCCTAAATATACTAATACGTCGTAGCTTTGATACTCTAAACTCTCATACTTTCTTAAAAGTTTTTATGCGCTAACTTTATCATCGGAGACTCTGTGGCAGGCACCACACCGATGACCATCTAAGGAGGGCTTTTCACGACCATTGCGAGCGTAGGGACGAGATTGTTGCTTCATTAAGACGAACATACTCTACTGACGATTTCCACATCATCAGTTTGGTGCCGTCTATGGGAACGACATTTTCGTACTTAGGTTTGAGAGCGTAGTTCCATCCAACTCACAAGTCTAGATGGAGTCCAACCAAGATTCTACAGCATTAGCTCTACAAATTCAGACACTCACAGCCAGTGTGGAGGAGCTTACCAGACAGAATCAAGAAATGAGGATGCGACAGTAAAAAGAGGAGAACCAGTCTGGGACCAACCAGGATGACGATGGAGATAGTCAAAGAAGGAATGACCGTTGAAGACCCGCCACTCTAGAGGGACCAAGCTTGGATCTTCTCCAGGAAATGAGAAAGGAGATGGACGAGCTGAGGAGCACAATTAAGGAAAAAACGGACCGGAGCCTAGATAGGATGGTCAAGAGGACGGATTCACCCTTCACGACGGCGGTCCTAGAATGCCCAATGCCAATGAAGTTTCATCTACCTCAGCTCAAGCCGTTTGACTTGCTGAAAGACCCTCTAGATCACCTCAACATGTTCAAGACAACCCTAGGTCTTCAACAGCATCCTAACGCAATTCTATGCTGTTCTTTCCCCACCACCCTTAAAGGAGCTACGAGGGAGTGGTTCACGAAGTTGCCAACATTGTCCATCGACAACTTTGAGCAGTTGGGCAATTCCTTCTTACGCCACTTTGTTAGGGGACAACGCCCAAGAAGGCCAACAGACCACTTGCTTACCATCAGGCAAGGAGAAAAGGAGACCCTGAGGTCGTATGCGAAGCTTTTCACTCAAGAAACTTTTAAGGTCGACGAAGCTTATGACAAGGTACAGCTAATAACCTTTAAGGTTGGTTTGAAGTCCAGGGAGTTTTTGGTCTCGTTCGTGAAGAATTCCCCTAAAACGATGGCAAGGATGCTCTTGAAGGTGCAGAAGTACATGAATGCCGAAGATGCCCTAGCAGCAATAGAAGATGTAGAGAATTCCAATGAGAGGGAAAGAAAGGAAGACAACTAAAAAGGACGAAAAAGGGAATGGACAGATTGTCAGAATACTGACGGGAACAAAAGGAAAGATGATAAAACCCATTGGACGGTAAAATTCACTCCTTTAGTTATGTTTGTTGATAAAATTTTGGCACAGATCAAAAGATGAACATTATCTCAAATGGCCAAGGCCATTGCACTTATTACCCAATGTGCGTGACAAGAAGAAATATTTTCGTTTCCACAAGGATCACAGCCACTACACAGAAGATTGCTGAGACCTGAAGGAGCAGATTAAGGAACTCATCCAGAAAGGGAAGTTACAGAAATACATAAAAAAGAAGACTCCAGCAGATCCAAAGATAATAACAAGGACAAAGACGAAGCCTCACCAAGGGACGAGGACCATGCGTCCCATCATCCACAGAGTGCGATCGGGGAGATAAAGATGATCATAGGTGGGCCATCCACAAGAGGATTGTTCAGATCCCTCAAGAAATCACACTAGAGGTAGGTGAACAGCATCTATAGGATACCACTATTGAAGCAGAGACAAACGAACATGGACATGTTTTTCTCGGAAGAAGATGCCAGAGGTGTGAAGCAGCCGCATAATGACCCCCTGGTTATAATGCTTATGATAGAGGGGTTCAACACCAGGAGAATCCTTGTGGACAACGGTAGCTCTGCGAACATCATATACCTTTCTGCTTTTCCGCAGTTGAAGTTGGATCCAAGTAGACTATGTCCCTTTGAGTCCCCATAAATGGATGATAGAGTAGAAAGAGGAAGACAAGGTGGAAACCCTGGAAACTGTGGAGTTGGTAGACTGAGAGCCAATGAAGAATACAAGGGTAGGGATGGCCATGAGTACAGAGACGAAGAAGAAACTAGTCCAATTCCTCAAGGAGAACCTAGACGTCTTTGCATAGAGTCACGAGGATATGCCAGGCATATCCCCAGAGATCATCCAACACTAGCTAAATGTAGATCCCGAGAGAAAGCCTGTCCAGCAAAAATGACAATTCTTTGCTCCAGAACGAAACCAAGCAGTCATTGATGAGGTCAATAAACTGCTAGCAATGGACTTTATCCGTGAGGTCTATTACCCAGACTAGCTAGCCAACATCGTCCTAGTAAAGAAGGCAAATGGAAAATGGAGGATGTGCGTGGACTTCACGGACTTGAACAAGGCCTGCCCAATGGACAGCTTCCCCCAATCGAGGATAGATCAGCTGGTGGATTCCACAGCAAGATACAAGCTCCTTACATTCATGGACACATTCTCGGGATATAATCAGATAAAAATGGCAAAAGAGGACCAGGAAAGACTGCCTTCATCACAAGCCAAGGGCTTTACTACTATAAGATAATGCCTTTCGGACTGAAAAACACTAGAGCAACCTACCAGAGGTTAGTAAATAAGATGTTTAGCAAATAGATAGGAAGGAACATGGAAGTGTACGTGGATGACATGCTCGTCAAGAGCAAGGAGGAGTCTGCTCACCTGGACGATCTCCAAGAGACATTTGCTACTCTCAGGTAGTATCAAATGAAGTTGAACCCCAGCAAGTGTGCCTTTGAGGTAGCATCAGGGAAGTTCTTAGGCTTTATGGTGTCCCAAAGAGGGATAGAAGCAAACCTAGAGAAGGTGCGAGCCATACTAGAGATGACGACGCCCAAGATTGTGAAGGAAGTTCAGAAGCTCACAGGAATAATAGCAGCACTCAATAGGTTCGTCTCTAAAGCAATGGACAAATGCTTGCCCTTCTTCAAGACTCTGAAGCAAGCTTTCACCTGGACGGAAGAGTGCGAAAAAGCCTTCTAGGAGCTCAAAAACTATTTGAACAATCCACCCCTCCTAAGCCCGTCCAAATAAGGAGAAGACTTGTATTTGTACTTGGCTGTGTCAACTACAGCCGTGAGTGCAGCCTTAATTCGGGAGGAGGGTGGAACACAACTCCTAGTCTATTATGTCAGTCAAGCCTTCCAAGAAGCTTAAGAAAAGTACCCACAAATTGAGAAAATTGCATTTGCCTTGATTGTCGCCTCACGAAAGCTGCGACCATACTTCTAGGCGAATCCAATCCTAGTGATAACGAGCTTAGCTAGTTTGACATTGAGTACCACCCCAGAACAGCTATCAAGGTGCAGGCACTAGCAGACTTCGTCGCCAAGTTTACAGTCCTAGACGAGGACGAAGAAGTGGGCAAAGTAGAAAGATGGACAATCTAGACTGATGGGTCATTAGCCCGAAAGAGGGGGGGGAGTAGGGGTTATTATCATCACCTTAGAAGGAGAGACGCCCAAGTATGGAGTTCAGCTGATGTTCCCTGCCACCAACAACAAAACTGAATATAAGGTAATACTGACGGGACTAAGGGTCGGAAAGGTGTTGGGCACCAAAAACCTACTTCCCTAGAGCAATTCAAAGTTGATTGTGGGGCAAATAAAGGAGGAATATGAAGCAAAGGAGGAAAGGATGCGGAAGTACCTAAGACGGATAAGGCAGTTGGAATTTGATTAGGTAGAAGTCATACAAGTCCCTAGAAACAGAATATGGGGGCAGACGAGATAGGAAAAAGGCATCATTAGGAGCAGAGCCAATGAGCACAGATTTAAAGATGGAAGTTCATGATAGAAAAATTCATGTTTGTATCGCATACAAAATATACACAGCGAAAAATTAACGAATCTACTTCATTTGCAATTGATAACATGTACTATGTAAATTTCAGAATTCAAGAACAAGAGAACGTACTTTAGTGCGGTGAAATTCAAACCAAAAGATCAGAAGTACTTAGGAACACTTTAAGAGATTATGAATTCCATCTTGAAAATATATGTTCCATCAACACTAAATGTGGCTGCCCAACATACTGAGGTTTTGATCGTGACTTTTAGATCTCACTCCTAATATATCAAAGCAACTTACACGTCATGATCAGATCTATTATTCTCTCAAGATTTAAAGTTCATGTGAATAGAAGTTGTGAGATTTATTATTCAGATAACAGCGGTTTAGAGAATTATAAATCTCACAGCAGTCCAGTTCAATATTTTTTAACTCTTAAAACATATCAACATATCAACTAGAAGTCTCCACTTCCATGATTAAGACAAATCATCTTAGTTGAGATATTATAGTCTTCGCAGATGAAATGCCCAGTTTCATCACCGACTATGAACTAAAATTCTGAGTTTACAAAGAACTTGTGATTTATATTTTCGATAACTTTTCACATAAATCACATACTATGCATTTCATGGACTATATGATAATGTTCAAATATTCATGTTACCATTATTTTTAGATAATAATAAAATAACTTTATTAATCATAACATTAAGTCATACATAATGTCATACATAGCATCATACAATAGGATTTAAGGGCACTAATCCTAACAGTTCAGCAATGTCCTAGCATTGAAGAAATCCTCACCTTCGTCATCCAAAGTGAAAACAGCTGGATGACCCTAATTCTAATCCTTCCTCTAAGACGAATGACTTCCATAGGACGTCGAGGAAGCTAGGAAAGTCAAGAAGAGGGCAACCAGATTAACTATCATAAATGACTCCCTATACAAAAGAGGCTTCTCCATGCCCTACTTGAAGTGCGTCGATGAAAGTGAGGCCAATACATCTTAGAAGAGGTCCATGAAGGAATCTGCTGAGATCATGCAGGCCCAAGGTCCCTAGTAAGTAAGATAATCAAAACAGGTTACTTATGGCCTATTATGTAGAAGGATTCAAGAAAGTTCCTTGAAAGATGTGACAAATGTGAAAGATTTAGGAACGTTCAACGCATCCCAACAGAGAGACTGACACCAATAGCTTCCTAGTGGCCATTTGCCTAGTGGAAAATTGACATCGTGGGCCCACTACCTAGAGGTAAGAGACAAGTAAAGTTTTTACTGGTCGCTATTGACTATTTTACAAAGTGGGTTGAAACAGAAGCACTTGCAACCATCATGGAGACAAAGATCCAGAACTTCGTGTGGAAGAATATAGTTTACAGATTTGGAATACCACGGACGATCATATCGAACAACGGGTGGCAATTTGACAGTCAAAGCTTCAAAGAATTTTGCTTGGTATTGGGGATCAAGAACCAGTTTTCGTCTAGGCCACCCCCAGGCCAATGGAAAGACATAAGTGACGAACCGGACATTGCTCAAGATCATCAAAACTCGGGTGGAAGAAGCAAAACTATAGTGAGAACCCAAACAGGAGAAACTCCCTTCAGGCTTACCTATGGCATTGAGGCAGTAATTCCAGTTGAAGTGGGAATCAACAGCATGAGAAGACAAGTCTTTAGTGAAAGCAGCAACGACGATCAGCTGAGAGTTAACTTGGATTTCTTGGATGAAGTAAGGGACGGAGCATCCCAAACGATGACAAAGTGCCAACAGAAGATGGCTGAATACTGCAACAAGAGAGTGAAACTCAAGCGACTAAACATAGGGGACCTCGTTTTACGTAAAGTCACGCCCGCTACTAAGGATCAAACCCAGGGGAAGCTTGGTCTAACCTAGGAAGGACCCTACAAGGTTATCCATTACTCAAGACGAGGTAGCCATCATCTAGAAATGATAGACGGGAAGAAACTACCACGACTGTGGAATATTGAGCATTTGAAGTAGTACCACTAAAAAATGTAACAGACGATTGTATTCACTTTTGAAAGAAATCAATAAAATTACTATTCAGCCAATATCCCAATGGACTGTATGCAAGCCCAGAAGTAATAAAAATTACCTAAGTAATAAGATTTCTCCTAGACGGATGTAAATTACTGACAAAACCAAATGACAAGATCTCTTAAATGGGTGTAAGTCACCTAAAAATTGGCTAAGTAATAAGATTCCGCTTAGACGGATGTAAATTACTAACAAAGCCAAATTACAAGATCTCTTAAATGGGTGTAAGTCACCTAAAAATTGGCTAAGTAATAAGATTCTACCTATACAAATGTAAATTACTAATGAAGCCAAATGACAAGATCCCTTAAATGGGTGTAAGTCACCTAAAAACTAGCTAAGTGAGAAGATTCCACATAGATGGATGTAAATTACTGACGAAACCAAATGACAAGATCCCTTAAATGAGTGTAAGTCACCTAAAAACTAGCTAAATAATAAGATTTCACCTAGAAGGATGTAAATTATTATCAGGGCCAAATGACAAAATCCCCCGAATGGGTGTAAGTCATCTAAAGAGATTGGCTAAGTGATAGGAGTCAGCCTAGAATAATGCAAATCATTGACGAAGCCTAATCAGCCAGACTCCTAATTTGAAATTGACCAAGCCCCCACAAACGAGGGTAAATGGAAGAGGATTCTGGCAAGTCACATGCAGGCAAAATGAAGGACTAATCAACGAAGGCATAAAAATAAACAGTAAGCATAAGTACACTCTGCCTGAAACAGAAGCCCAAAAACACTAGGCAAGAAACATTGTTCTTAAATTAGACTAAAAATATTGTTCTGGATATAGAATCAAAAGCCCAAAAAACATATTGGGAACCCAAAAAAACAAAAACAAACAAACAAAACATGAAACATATACATAAGCAGGTTCAAACAGTAGCCTCATCACCACCGATAAGGGGAGGCATTGGAGCATTCTCTAGAGCATCAGCCTCAGGAGTAGTAGCAGTAGGCTGAGAGGCCTCGGCCACCACCATCTCCTTATCCACCTCCTTCAGATCTAAGTTTTCTGGGTCCACACTAGTGGGATGCTTGACGAGGTATCGCTAGAGGAGCTTGAAACCCTTGTAGTACCAACTAAAGAGCACAGTGTTGTACTCCTTAGTCTGCTGAAAGGCCTCGACGGACTTGGAAACGACGGTCTTGATCAGCTCCTTCGCAAAATACATGGATTAAAATTAATGCAATTACAACACTTTTTGTTATGAAATAAAGACAACATAAAACATAGTTGTTGTTTGTTCGTTTAGACTCCTTAAAATAGATTTTTTAACCTAATATATTAACCATTTGATTACTTAGATTAATTATTCAGATCTAAGTAAACACAAATAAATCATATCATGCAAAGCAGCGAAAAATAAATAGCACCACAATATGATGACCCAAGAAAATCGATGAAACGAACCGTTGCAAGGTAAAAATTTGAGGAGGATTTAACTTAACTATCCTTAAGGTAAAGTAATTCCACTATAAGAGAATTGAAGTTTTTACAATCATATTTAACCCTAAATCTATTGCTACCTCATGTAGTAACTTACTGACATGATTACGTGCAAGCTCGGAATCCACAAACTCCTTCTCTTCTTGGATTTACACTAACACAAGTCACCTTGCTTGTAACTTTGAGATCCCACCCTTGAAGGTTTAGATCATCAGTAGATGTTGATCTTGTTGCAGCAACTTCAGATCTATCCTATCTAATGATATGAAAATAATTTTCGTTAATGACTTTGAAAGAGGAATGAACAATACCTTTTAGATCTCACAAGAGCACCTCAGAAGTCTCTCAAAAAGCTCTGAAAAATGTAGTTAGGGTTTTCCTTTATATACTATAAGTATTTCACTTGAAACCCAAAACTTTGAGTAGAGTTTGGGCTGAAATAGAATTTTGCAAAAATTTCATGTCTGCGATTTTCGATTCGGTCGGATCTAATTTTTGATCGGTCAGATTTCACTGAAATTTCATGTCTTTGATTTTCGATTGGTCGGATCTAATTTTTGATCGGTTGGATTTCATTGAATTTAAACTCTTCTTTCTGCAGCTTGTATTTTCTTCTATTCTGACTTGTAACACCTTGAGCATTGTCTAATAAACTCTATAGATTCTAAGATTTATACCTAGATAAGTTTGTACTCATAGTTTGCCAATTGTTTTAAAGTATTAGAACATAATAGTTGTAAATCACAACTTTACAATAATCATGTATTTATAGGAGACTAGTTCTAATCTCATTGGCCCACATGGCCTCATTCTATTGGTTCCGTTATTCCTCATGTGCATTAATAATTCTAACATGTGCAAAATGTGATTAACATGCTTAGAATTGTAACTAACTAATTAACTAAATCTCAGTACAACAGTTATTATCCATATGCTTATAGCATTCCTAGCATTTCCCTCCCCTTGAAAACACCTTGCCCATTAGGTGTTAGTGAAATAGCATCTTCATCAAAGGAGACCTTCCAATGGACCAATACCTTAGTGACATTTAGATCACCATATTCATGCATTTCTCTTTAACAAGCGGTCCTGTGCATATGAAGGTTTCTTCTTCGTAGATCTTTAAACTTTGCTTGGATTCTTGAGCCTTCAATGGTTCTTCAATTTTCAAGGTCTCATTGGTTCTTTGAACCTTGGAATGTTCTTGTATCGTCAAGACCTCAATTGATTTTAGAACCATTAAAATTTTTGGCGCTTGCATCTTGGATTCTTGGATCAACGATACTTGGATTGCCAATTCTTGAATCATAGACTCTTGAATGGAAGCCTCCATTGGTACATCAAGAATTGGTTCTTGGAAGATCATCATCACCTTCTTTGTTGGTTCTTTGGATTGAAATTCAAGGGTAGTGTGCACATGTATATCATCATCTACTTTGACACAAAATCAACATCTCAGCTTGCAACAACAGTAGCAAATTCTTGGAACTTGATTTGTTCTTTGAGTTCCATTGAATTAAGAGATTGTAACTTGTCTTCTGTCATATTCTCAAGACGCTCTTGCAATTTTGAGAACTCTTCATTCATGACCTTGTTAGATTTAGCCAAGGCCTTGAGCTTTTCTAAAATGGCATTGTGAGATTCGTACAAAACCTTGACATTCTTTGAAACTTTGTTCACCATTTGCCGTAATTCTTTCCAAATTTCTCTTCGGTCACATTCGTTTGTATCAAGATCGATGACTCTAATACCAATTGTTAGGAACCCAGTGGTTCTTAATGAAGATGGATATAAATTGTAGGGGAATTGATTTAATTCGAGGTAGTCACCCTCTATAGAGAAATATTGAGAAAGAGATTAAGAGAGAGAGATGAACTAATGCACTAAGCAATTGGTTTATTCTTCCATGATCCAATGTTAAATAACAATCATATATTTATAAGGGACTAGCTCTAATCTCATTGGCCCACATGGCCTCATCCTACTAGTTCTATTATTTCTCATGTGCATTAACAATTCCAACGTGCTAAATGTGATTAATATGCTTGGAATTGTAACTAACTAACTATCTAAATCTCAGTACAACAACTATTATTCATATTCTTATAGCATTCCTAACATAAATAAACTAATCGACCAATTGAGCATCGTAAGGAAGAAATAATGAAGAGAAATTGAAGAGAGAGCACCCGGTAATGGTGATAAGTAGACTCTTTTGGGTGGCTATAAAGTGCAAGGTGATATTGTAATAGTTTTGGGAAATTGCAAAACTTTAAGTACAATATCTAAATTGTAATACGTTAGGTTTCTCAATTAAATTCAAACACATGTTTACCATGACAAATAAGATACAAATAGAGTTTAATTGAGAAATATAATGTACTACACCTCAGTTTTATGACTTTATCCTATTAAGAAAATTGAATGACTAAAAATTTGTAAAAGTGAGGGGTAAAATTGTAGTAAAGGACATGGACATGGACATCAGGACATAGGATATGGTCTTAGGCTTTTAGCAAAAAAATAATTGAATAAATAAAGATGGGATCTACCGGTGGCTTTTAATGGAGAATGGAAAAAACAAAATGAATGAATCTTTATGGCTGAAAAGTAGGGATTTAAGGTGAGGAAAGGGAATTCTTATGGCTGACGTGTAGAGGGAGCGGGGGGGGGGGGGGGGAGTTTTTTATCATATGGGGGCCAGCTCTTAAATCAAAGGGAGTGAGAACTAGTTTTACCTACAATTAGAGAGGATTTAAAAAATTTTGGAGGGGCCATGGCCACCCTAATGCATTACTTAGGTCCGCCCTTGAGAGGTGGAACCTAAGAAACTGCTAGCACCTAAAATATTGTACATAAGTTTTGTCCTTTGTGGAAGTATAATGCTCTTTTTGCCTTTGAGATTTTTTTAATGCTCTTTTACGTTGAATGTTATTTTTTTCCATGTAGGAATCCTTCTAAGTTTAGCAAAGGAATATGCACACACAACATTTCTACTATGGTTAAGGATCCAATTTAATGAAGCAGTTCGAGAAAATTATATACTTAGCTTTAAATTGATGGGTAATTTGTCAATGCAGCATCAGATAAAACTTCCCAGTAAAACTTCCCATCATCATGTGCATATTGGTAGCGCCAATGAATTCTTACTTAAACGGTACTTCTTCCTTCCAAAAGGATGAGTGGAAAGTAAAAAACTTTCCGATCAAAATCACTTCAATTAAACTTTGCAAGGTGTGTGATGAAGGACTACTAAGAGCTTTGTAGATCAATTGGAACGTCAGATGTTTTCAACTGAGATATCATGGTTCAATTTATTAGTTATAAATAAAAAGGGATTATTTGATAAATAAATATGGCGAAAGATAACCACATATTTAACTCCAATTTGTCACTTTTAATTTGGCCTAAAAAGAAAATCTTACTATCTAATATCTATAAACTATTCGATTGAATTTGTTTTTTAATTCTAAATAATATATAGGAAAGACTAAGGGTGCTTTTGCACTATGGTGATTTGATTGAACTACACAACGATGAACTGGCTGTGGTTGATACTTAGGACAATAGGAAGCCAAATGAATAGGCTACTAAAATTGAAGTTCCAATTGTCGCACTTCTATTGCAATACGATGTTGGTATATCTATTGATATAGTTCATCTTTTGCTTCATAGATTTTGAGTATTCCTTAATGCTATGTTTTTGTGAGATTTTTAGGATTTATATAATAGAAACTTTCAAGGTGGATGGAGAAAATCCATGGTCTCGAACAGTGTATATTTTTTTATTTATAAGCATTCAATATAAGTATTTGCAAGCATAAGATTGAAAAAAAGAAAAAAGAAAAGAAGCAGGACTCCTTCGCTAGTTGAAGTCATCTTAAGAGTATTAATAAATTGGTGGAAGAGTATCGATATATTGGTGGATTTGATAATTTATACTGAAAAACAATTAAACTTGTATTAAAATTTGGATGGCATTTTGTTAGTGCTTGACGCTAGCGTTCTATTTTCCAGTTGTTATGAAATGAATAAATTCACAACAGCACCCCCCCCCCCCCCCCCTCCCTTTTATACATAGATTATTAGACTGACTATGAAGGTTTGATTTTGATAATTTAAGCTGAAAAACGGCTGCTGGACACATACTTATGTTAACCTTTCTGTTATGCATTTGGTTGTTATGGGAAGGTGAAGAACTACAAAGTCGTTGGTTCTAGCATTAAAACAATAAATCCGAATTTCCTCCATTAGCTAATTAAATATTTGCATTTTTTCTTTAACTCTCTAATGCATGGCACACATTAGCAACTAGTAACTCTAAAAACGTGTTAGCTACTTGTTTTACCAAGGTGAAAGGACAATTGGCACAACAAATTGGGTAATTATTCAATGATAGCCACTAGAGTTCAATAATCACTAACAAATATTTTTTTTTCTGGTAGAAAAAATATGGCACCCCCAATTTATTGCAGTCATCTGCATAGTAAGGAATGACTATTTTTTTATGGTCATGGATATGAGCTACATATTATTGATCAAATGCCTTAGAACCAACTGATAGAAAGAAAGAAAGAAAGAAAAAAACAAATAAATGAATTAAACAGACATAGAGTAGCACTTTTTTGCAGCAAAGCTTGCAATTTTATTCCAGTCATTTGCATTGCAAGCATATGACATTTATTGGTCAAATACCTTAGTACCCTCATTCATGGAGACCCTAACAGTTGCTTGAGACATGAAAGGAAGGACAATCTGTAGATACAAATTGCAATGTCAAAATCATAATAACTTGTTTAAAGAGCTGAAAAATCAAAAGGAACAGAGATGTAAAAAGAAAGACAACCTCAATAACATAGCCAGTAGCTCGAGTTCCGTTCAGCATTGACTACTGCAAATCAGTAATTAAGACCGGAAAGACAGAAATATGTTCCCAGGTTTGCTCCTTGCGTTTTTCCACTTGTCTTGTGAAATTAAGTGGCATCATTTTTAACTTCAATTCACGAAGGGTCTTGAGATGGATCAACCCGGAGGGGACCTTCAATTTCTTGCAAGATCGGAACTCCAACTTCTTGAGGGTCGGCATTGCTTGTTCCTCCACATGCCATTCTTCCAATTCCTGAAGCATTATGAATTTCAGAACTTGAAGCTTAGGGAAGCCTCCCTTAGAGCAAAACATGCTTTTCCCAGTATAAGAAGCAGAGTAGAAAGTAAGGCACTCAAGTTTGTGAAGCTTCTCTAACTGTGGCATTGGATCATCTGAAAGGCCAGAGGCAGATAAAGTAAGATCAGTCAGGCTTTGGGGGAGTGCAGTAGTGTTTATGATGGTGGATGGATCATTCAATTTTCCAAACAAAGATAGGGATGAGAGATATTTGAGGCATGACAAGTGATCCACATAGAGATCTTGAGGTTGACTAATTTCATCGATTGATTTTAACGTCAATTCTTGAAGTTTCTTTAGCTCCACAAGACTACCTGCCAATTCTTTTTGCTGTGACAACTTCAACTGGAATGCCAGATCTAATATCTGAAGGTTTGTCATCATATCGAAGGCATCCTTCAGAGGATTGTCTTCATCTACAAATCCACTTCGCAAAATTTGAAGATTTTGCAGAAATTTCCTATTGGGTTGATGACATTTCTTTCCAAATTGATGATCAATTTTGCTTCGACAAAAATCGCTCAAATACAGGTTTTGAAGTTTCTGCAGTTTCCATATTGAACTAGGGAGTTTGCGAATATAAGTATGCTTCACATCCAATATTTCAAGGTTCACTAAGTTGCCAATTGATTCCGGGAGAGTCTCAAGGTAAGTCCACCTTAAACCCAGATACGTTAATTGTTTGAGTTTTCCTATATTCTTTGGCAACTGAGGTTTGAACGCTTGTTCTAGATCAAGCAGCTTCAACTGTAAGAGCTGCCCTCTTGAAATCCCTTTCTTAAGGTAGCTACCAATTTCTTCTCCAGGTTTATCTCCTTCTCTAGTATCAAAACAGACCACGGACTGGGGATTTTTGGAGCATTGTGATATATTCGGTGAATAATTGCTACCACCAAAGCCTTGACAAGATCTGACATCATTTTCATAAAAATAATAAATTATTTGCTCATCTAAGCAAGAACTTGGATTCTCTCGCAACCAGATTTCTCTGAGAGTACAAGGTAAGACACATGTCCCAGCCTTCCCGTTCATCTTTCTCTCCAGTATCTGTACCAAGTTGCGGCTTATCAACTCTAACAAATAATTCTCTGCAACAGATTTAAGAGGCTTATTATCACTCACTTCTACGAGCCCTTCTGCAACCCACAAAGCTGCTAATCTTCTTGAAGAAATTTCTGAGTCTTTAGGAAATTTCACAAAGTAGGAAAGACATTGACTTAGATACAGATGCAAGTCTTTTTTATTTTTTTCCAAATTTTCTGACCATGGTCTTTGGTAAGGATTGACATGCTCAAGCACCCTTGACAAGTCCTCAGTGGTCACTTCTTTCCCGGACAATAGATAGCCATGATTTAAGATGGAAAGTGGCAAGCCCCCACATCTTCTTACAACTTTTTTGACAAGATTTTTCAATTCTGAAGAGGTTTCATGATTAGGATGAGAAGGTTCATCCATACTGTGCACCATCTGCCCAAACAAAGCCCGGCTCTCATCATTAGTTCGTAGTCTAAGATGGTACGGTTTGCAACTTGGGCCAGCATGTGAAGCTACACTCTTGTCCCGTGTGGTGAGCAAAATTCTGCTCCCTTTTCCGTTATCTAGGAATGCTTCTTTTAGACTATCCCAGGTTTCCTTGTTGGGAATTTTGTCCAGAACTAGAAGGTACTTCCTAGTTTTCAAAAAGTCATTCACCTCCTTGTAAGAGTAATCTTTTGCCTCCTCTTTCTCATTAGCTGGCAGCACCTCTTTTCCTAATTTTTTCAGGAGTTCGGTCTTATCGTCTGTTATATCTGGTAGAGATACCCAGTATCTGTAAACGAAATGCTTCTGAATAGCTCTATTATTAAACACCATCTTGGCGAGAGTTGTCTTACCGATGCCCTCCATCCCCACAATGGAAAGAGTGGAGAAATTCTCAAAACTGTTGGTGATGCCCTCCATCCCCACACTGGTGAGAGTGGAGAAATTCTCAGCACTGTTGGTGGTTAGTTGTGAGACGATTTCATGTATGTCTTCTTCCATGCCGACCACCAAGTTTGTCTCCCTCATTAGTTCAATGCGAAATATCTTTATGCTTATGGCTAGCAAATCGAGAGCTTTCTTCAATCTTTCAGTTTCCACAGAGAATTTTAGCCAAGGATATGTCTCCTTTTGGCTTTTGCTGCTTTGTGGTTGGGAGGAAGACAAAGAAAAAATTGCATCTTTAACGATGATTTTCATTTGATCCTTCCAAGCCATTCTTGAATTGTCCATGCCTTCAACTGGTTTTGCATCTTTGAGAAGTTCGTGCACTTTTTCGAAATAGTCTGGTAGCTCGTTGAGTCGAAAAGCTGCCTTGGGTTGTTCTTGACTGAGCTGCTTGTGAAACTTATCTAGAACTTCTAAAATTTCCTTGTCATCGATTTTGGCCTGAGTTTTCTGATGTGGGGTCCGATCAACAGATCTTGATGGAACTCTTCGGATAAAGGTGAAATCAAGCTCATACTTCTTTGAAAAGAGGAGCCAGAGCAGTCTTTCGATCTTCTCAAAGCTCTTCGGGAGATCCTTTGCCATCATCCAATTACCTAAAAACGGAAGCCATTTCAATAGATCTGTGGTTTTGCGGTCGATCTGATGTTGTAGTTTGCAGATGACCTCCTCTGCTTCTTTCACCCAGGCCTTTTCTGTTTCGCCTTCTAATGGATGCCCTTCTAAATCTCGCAGGAAAGCACTCAGTAGATGCAGTGGTAACTGGATTGAGTACTTTATTTCCTTTTGTGTTTCCGGCACTAAATTTGGATTAATATTATCCATCAGGCTTTTGAATTTCTTTTCAATAAAGACAGTTTCTTTTGCTCGTTTATAAACGGAAGATTTATCCTCCTCTATTGGTCTGTCTTTCAGGCTTCTAACAATAGACCTTGACCGCTCCACTGATTTGCAGATTTTTGTCTTCTTCCAAAGTCGGTCATTTATCAGAGAATTGCACAAACCCAAGTCAGCCTTGAGGTCATAAATTTTTTTGAAACCAGTAAAACCAGAGTAAAACAATTCCAGAAAATATTTTATTTCATGTAGTCTCCAGTAGGTTTCACTGCAATCCTTTACCGTGCCAACCAGGGTTTTGGTTGCCTCAAACCAGCCTCTCTCAGCATCAGATAGTTGTACAGTGGCTCCTGGTTTTAGTTGAGAATCCCAAAGTTGATTGGGTTTCTCATCTATTTTTTTCGCTGATTCTGCAACCTCTTCTATATCTTTTATGATAGCTTCCAAGATCTTGAAATCCCGTTGAACCTGCTCAAAAATGTCATTCACCTGTCTACGCCATCTTTGAATGAGGCACACGGGCACGATGACTATGAGGACAGAAGCAAGAAAACGCATTGAAATTACAATTAAAATTGAGAAGGCCATGGGTGCTCTCTTTTGTTGGTATGTGAAGAAAAGATATGCGGAACTCGTTGAAGTTGCACAGTTGGTTTAATGTAAAAAGAAAAAAGACTTCTACATGGTTCAAAAGTGATCTGTGAAGCAAGTAGTTCTAAAAACAAAGCTATTATCCAATTTACAGACTTGGCTTCAAGCCTTCAATAAAAAGAAAACTGCCATTGAGTGGTCTGAAAGCATCATTAGTTACTAAATGAAGAAGAAAAGAATCTGAACCCTCGATAGTCAATTACTAGAGCTAATTTAGACCCTCAATTTTTAAATTACAGCTCAATTACTTTTAATCTACTCTACTAGGTGAGGATTTAGAGTAATCAATGCACAATAAACCCGTACTACTTCCTAATGCATGGACATACATAATAAGCAATTAAGTAAAGGCACAAAGAGTAAAGGAAGAAAAATGCAAACATAGGATAACACGATGGTGTGTAATCAAAGAGGAAAACTGAAGTACTCAACGTAAAAACCTCTCCGTGACCGTCCAAGCTGAATCAATCTACTAGTGAATAAGTTGGAGTACAAGCATTACAAAATAGACTCTCCAAGCTTAGTCTACCCTCTGTATTTAGATCCTTTAAGTCTCAGATACCAACGGGCTTCACCGAGCCTTGTCTTCACTAGCTTTTCGGATCTCGCAATTAACACCAATTGCTTACACCATATAAAATGGCATGTCCCAATGCTTCCCAAGAGCTCTACAACAACTCACAATGGGTGCGGTATATGTTTGGGCTAAGATCCTCTCAATGGATATGGAATTAAAGAGGGAAGAGTATGAGGAAAATCAAGAGAAATGTGTAAAGAATTGTAGGTAAGCAATCTCTAACTCTCCAATGGATTTCTAAGGTTTTCTCTCTAAAACTCTTTTTACAATTTCATGGGTAATGTGAGCTTTTATAGTGTACGCAAAGAAATGAGGAAAGACACATAAAACAGCTAGCTGTGCATCTCGCAAGTCGTGTCACGAGTTGGCCAAGTCATGTCGCGAGTTGTCCAAGTCGCAAGACACTTGCGAGATGCCAGTAGGCACTAAACGCTTCAACTTCCAGCATGTGCTCCTCACATGACCTTTCGCAGGTTGCTTTACTCGCGAGCCAGTTGCGATACAGTCACGAGTTGTCTAGTTTCCATAGTTCTTCACCAACTTCACACACTTAACCCACAAAAATATAGGGAAATGATTGAAAGAATTACAATCAAATTTAACACGGAATTAAAGGCAAAAAAACATAATTGAAAATTACAACTTTACAGAATCCATGCAACAAGTAGTGTTCCAAACTAGGACAAATTTTGGCTACTAACTTGGTTATAGCCTAATGCTATAGCTCCCAATAAATAAACTTACTATGGCTGCTATATATTTTGAAAATCTAATCGTTAGATTGGATATTCTTTGGACAAAGTATAGCTACAAATTTTGTTCTATCCAATAGCTACAACTTTACTTAATTATTTTTTTTATTGTATATGAATTTTAAGAAATTAACCACCAAATTACATTTTTTTCCTATATCCTCCTTACTTGTTGTCGACACCTCACGGCTGCTCGACCACCCATCACTGCAACACTCACAGACTTCCCCCTCCTTTCTAGGAGAATGGGTGTATGCACATGCATACGGAGCTTGGGGCTCCAGTGTTGTGGAGTATGAGTCGATTTTAACGAAATTAACAAGGATAAGTGAAGTCGCCACCAATTATTGGGTTTTCTAAGGTGTGATTGGCCATTTGACTCTATTTGATTTTATTACTAATCTTAGACTAAGAAAAATGTCATTTTTTTAAATCTAATGTGGATGGGTAAAAAATCTTAATCCTTGAGTTCGGAAGTCGGGTTGTGTGTGGGGAAGGTGTTAGGCACCCCACAACACTTATCCAAAGACAGTCCTTTATTTTAGTAAAATCATAATTTAAGAACATTGACAGTTGAAAATGAGCTTTTGGCATTAGCTTTTGGAGCTTTAAGCAAATTGGGCTTTGAGGTTTGGATTTGAAAAAGGTGTGGACTCAATCGATGCTTTCCAAGTGTGTTTGGAATCATTGCCAAATTTCTGCAGTGAAAATCTAGCAACATTTCACCTTATTTTCATGGCAGAGATCTAGTAGCAGTTCGCCTCAAGTGCGTCATAACACACCAAACACTATTCTCACCAAGCTTCCGCCATGAGAATACGGCAATGGGGATGCCTTATTTCATAGCAAAAATCCAACAAAGTTTCGCGTTTAGTGCACTATGGCGCACTAGAAGGGTTTCATGCTTGTGTATATGGCACATGTCAACATGCTCATGTTAGGACAAGTCGGTGCCCCTCAAGCATTAGGCATGTTGATATGTGTTGCATACACGAGGAAACCGATGTTACTTGGTGACATGGATCAGGACGGTTACACAGTGGTGACTATGCACACAGTATGACATGAATATGCATTTGTAGCAATTGCATTGAACATTTACTCATGCCACAAGGTCAAGAGCACTCATGGCTAGAGAGGATCGCTCACATAGCCACGAGGGTCCATCATACACAATGCACAATCACCCACACACATGTAGGCATATATATATATATATATATATATACACATATATACATTCACACATACATACATCATGCACAATGCTATCACACAAAGCAGGAAAGTGAAATAGACATTGCCAACGTTCTAAAAGTATGGCCCAGCAAGGTACATGAAATGTAAAATAGACATTGTCATAGGCCCAAGCAAGGAATAGGAAAGATAAAGGGTACAAGGAGAGGGAGAATCTTAATACATGCTCTAGAGAAGAGACTGAAAGAGAGAGGGAAAGAGAAAACCACTCAGGAGGTGCTAGGCCCCCTAATCTATTAAACATTGCCCTTTGTGGGCTTGCGTCCTCTTGCTTGCATCTTTGCACTTTTTGCTTATGCCTAGGAGGTCGCACCCTTTCTCCAAATGTCTATGCTCCATGCGTGTACATGCAATGACAAAGTGAACAAGCAGCAGACAAATAAAGAAACAAAATAGAAGGAAGACATGCTAAAAGACAAGCTAGCAAAAGATGCCAAACGAAGGCAAACAAGCATGTTTTCAAACAAAAGAGGGTGTCCTAGGAGCACTAATGTAGGTTTGGATCGAGTGTCTATAGTTCCATGAGATTGGAGTAGGACACAGACTTATACATGAACATGTAGGAAAGCATGCAAAGAAGCAAAGAGAGCCAAACATGTGGCACAAAGCGAGAGCCAAACATGTGGCACAAAGCAAGCAAGGCAAGCATATCAACATCACACGGAGCAGAGAAAAGTGTGTATTAAGCACACCAACACCATGGAGGTGTATCTCACAAGTGGTAACACCCAAACTATCCACAAGAGAAACAGATGCAACCACACAAGTAAGTGGCCTCAAAGACTGACAAGCACAAACCCATGGAGGGCACAAAACATGGAAAAACCTAGATCTAAATAGGCAAACATAGATATAAAGCATAAAATCAAGCAAGAAAACATAGACATGCATAAAGGAAATGATCCAAACCCTTTGATATAGGCCAAGGTGTATGGATGTAGGCCTAGACTACAAGATCTAGATCTACATCGTACCTAAAGGGCTAAAACACAAGAAAGAGGGCATAACAAAATGCAAAAGGGTTTTAGAAGCACATGGCATAGCAACCAACATGTAGATCTGGACACATGAACATGGCACAGAGCACACAAAGATATAGATTTGAGCAAAAACATAGCAAGCAACACATAAACATGCAAATCTAGGCACAAAGATGACATAGAGCACATAAAGATGTAGATCTAGGCACAAGAAATGGTGTTTGGACATATCATCGGGCTAGGATATGCCTAAATACCATGCTTATGCTAGATCTACATCACCCAAGCAATGAAAACATGGCAAAAAGCAAGTAGACATGCTAGGAAAGCTATAAAACATGCTAGGAAAAGCAATAAAGCACATTATGAACAAAGGTACAGAAAAGGGTGTAGATTGTAGCTAAAAAGCTATATCTACACCCTTTAAACCTCAAACCTAAGGTCCTAAGACCAAGGAAAGGAAAAAGAGTGTAGGAACATTACCTCTTGATTGTTGAGAGGAGAGAGAAATCAAAGCTCCTTGATGTGTTTAGGAGAGAATTTAGAGAGGAAAAGAGAGAGAGAATCTGCCTAGAAAAATGCTCCAAAAAATGCCCCAAACCTTTTTTTTTTTAATCTGAAGGGGGGGTGTTTGGGGGTATTTATAATGAATTTGTGACTCTTCACCTCTAGCGGCCATTTAGTGGCCACTGACTAGGAATGGCCTGATGAAGGCCTTCCCAGGTTTGGATTGGGTTGATCTTGGTATCCCTAGAAAGGTCTAGATGTGTAGTTTCTGAAAAGCTAAAGAACTTGCAAAGCTAATGGTTGGATCAAATGTTATGGTCTCGAGAAAAGCGAGCTGATACACTTCACACGGTTTTCAAGATATCTTAACTATAATGACTCTAATTTTGACTTATGAATAGTCATTGGAAAAGGAATTCAATAATCTTAGCAATAACGCTATCCTCAACCCATTCCGATGGTCGTTTTTATGCTCTTAGGGGTCAACCTCGAGTCAAACTTGGTCAAAGTTGACGAAAACCACCGAGCAACTCGTTTTTAATGTAGAATCATGAAAAATGTTGTTTTGGGATGATTTTGACTAATTTTGACTTTCGGTCAACCCAAGGCTGGCTAGGGGCATTTTGGTCAATTTGATCTGAAATGGCACTTTGAGTGCTCCGCAACCCGAACGGGTTGTGCTATGTCAATCTAGATGTTTCTGTGGGCCTCGTGGAACAGAGTTAATATTTTTAGATTTTTGGAATTCAGCACGCAAATCAAGGGAAAACAAAATACAGTATCTACACTTGCATATTTTTTAGAATATCAAAAATCAATAGCTATGCCATTAATTAAAATTTTAAATTTCAAGTTTTTGTAATCTAAAATTATGAATAAAAAAAATAAGTTAATGGATCATGCTAGGGTTTTAGACCCTAGTTAAGTCTGATTCAAACAAATTTTAAACCAATTAATTAAAGTGATTAATTAAGCAATAGATCATATTTAAACAAACATCGAACAAGTATAGATCACATGAACACCAAGAATGATGACCCAAAAAAACTTTTGAAACTGTGGTTTCAAAGGAAAAAACTTGGAAATGATTTAACCTAAACAATCCTCAAAGCAGCATTTCACCAATAGAATGAAAGTTTATACAATATACTTAACCCTAAATCTACTACTACCTCATGTAATACTTACTCACGTGATCACACGAAGCTCCCAACTCATGGACTCTTCTATTGTGAAATTGTTGAACACAAACTCTCCTGTTTGTGACTTTGAGACTCCACTCAAAGGTTTAGATCATTAACTGTGGTTGATTTGATTGTAGCAACTTTCCTATATAGTTAGATTTGTTGCTTGCTCATGGTCTTCAGCTGTAGCTTCAAAAGGGTTTGAAAAACACTAGATTTATGTACAAAATACACCCTCTTGAAATTGTAAAAACGTGCTCTAGGGTTTGTATTTAAATATCCTTAAGATCCATTAAAACCCTAGATCCAATGGTTGAGGAAGAAAGTGAGAATTCAAAGTTAAAATTTGTTCATGGTTGCCAACCTAAAAATATGGACTTTACAGATCGAATAGTAAATAACATCTAATTGACTTAAAATTTGATATGTGCGTTAAGATCATAAATGAATAGTTAGATTTTCCAAATGTTTAGTTATGTTAAGTTTTGTTAGTGAAAGTAGTAGTCATTTGCTATAACAAAGTTTGTAACCAAACTTTGTCCAAATTCTTTATGTTTTTAGCATATATGTCAAATTTCGTATCAATCAAATGTTATTAATTTTGAATCCATAACTTATTTTTCATACATAAGTAAAATTTTTCAAACATAGAGTATATAAGGAAAATTTAATCCACTAATGAATTTATAAAAATCCACTTCCAATAGAAGATATTAAATAGAGTTGTGGCCAAGCTTTAGTGAAACTGAATATAGCTAGTACACGGCTCAAAAGTGATCCCTACTGACTCACTAGAATGAATTGTGTGAAAAAAGTACTATGCCAAAAAAAAAAAAAAAAAAAAAAAAAACTTTTTATAAGCAATACCTTCTATATTTTACTCATCTAAAACAAAAAACCTTCTATATTTTGATTCTTCCTCCATTCTTACAGGTCCTTCAAAAAGGCTCTTTTGCCGAATCAGGAAGAAGCAATCATTAGCAAGCAGAAAAGGTGATGAGTGTCTCTGCTCTGTGCTCTCTCCAGTCTACACAACTTAGTTTGTAATACTACTAAATTTTTGGGTTTAACTTAAAATTCTTTAAATTATAAGGTTTCATTTTAAGCTAACTCTAAAATATAGTATTTAAATTGAAATTTATAAAACAAGTGCCTCAACAAAAAATGCAAGAGCACTACATGGTTCAAAAGTCATCAGTGAAGCATGTAGTACTCAAAACCTGGGACGGAGAGTATGTGTGGCCCCCCTAGAATTTATTTTTCATTAAATGATGTAATATATATATATATATAGAAAGAAGTAAGAAAATTTTATTGAACTAAATCTAATGGGAATACACTATCCGAATCACTAGGTATGGATTCTATCCATACATCCGTGTTTGCACATAAAACTGCTCTTCTAGCTAAGGTATGAGCCAAACTATAAGAATTGATAGATAAAACTTAAAGTAGCCCAATATTTTCATAAATGAATAAAGGATTCTTGTTTAATGACATTTCTTGGGATTAAGAAACTCATTCTTGCGAAATTTTCCCATTCGTTTTCATGATGAGGAAAATCCTTTATTCATTTATGAAAATCTATTATCAATAAAATAAAGATTTTTTCCTGAAGCTTGAAGAGATATATGGCCTGGATCTTTGCTTTGATCTTCTGTTAGATCATTTAAAAGAAATTGTTTTGGAACTTCTGGATCCTTCCAATCAATTAACCTAGAACTTATTTTTATTTCAAAAGTCTAGGTCCAAAGATTTCAAAAAAAAAAACATTTTATAGATATTTTGTACTTGTTTGAGGTAATTTGTTAATTCATGGATGGTTTTCCAATGAATTGATAGATCATGAGAATTTGATTAAATGTCTATACATTTTGTTTTTATTTTAATTCTAATGTGTCTTCTAGATTAGGATCATTAACTGAAATAAAGTAATTTGGCTTGATGATAAACCAAAGTATTCCATTAACAATATTAGATTTAATTCCTCCTATCATAGCTTTAAGGGGGTTTGTAAACCTTTTATCCACTACCACTGCTAGCATGTGAGTATTTATTCCTTGTCTAAAAAATGCCGTTTCAAAATCCAAAGTGAAAATTAATCCAAAAAATTTTAACATAAAAGAATCACTTGCTTATTTTTGTTTTAGTATTTCAGTTTGCTTGTTTGATATTTGTTACCCAAAGTTAAAAATTTGACTTTTGGCTTATTAAATTATTGATTGTTCCAAAAATTTAAGTTATTAGGAAATTATGAATTTAATCATTTAACTATAATTTTAGCACATCCCTTCACGTGTGGGTTTAAACTGTCCTTTAATAAGTTAGGGATCAAACTTAGGATGTCATTCTCTAATAAAATGTTAAATTACCAAATCTCTCATAAACTTAATGATGTGTTACATTTCTACCTAAAAGATTGTTAGTGCTTTTTATTTTTTGTCTATGTGTTTGTATGTCTTAATTTTTTACATAACAATCCTAATTGGATTTGTTTTCTAGGAATATTCGTACGTATCACATGGTTAAAACTATTTCCTTTACATAATAATTTTACTTCTATTTACTTTTTTTAGTTTTTATTACAATTATGAAACAAACATTTTTCAGTCATGAATATTGTCAAAGTTAGATTCATAAAAATTAGAATTAAAAGAGAAAAGATGATTCTTAAACAGATTTTTTTATTTATTTGTACATTGAAAGGGAAATCGCTACAATATTTAGTACAAAATCAATTACAAATGATTTTTGCGCTTTAAAATAATTTTGATTTTGATATATCACAAATGATTGAAGTGAAATGTAATAAGAAATAATCATCTTTTATACCTATTTTGTTTACATGTTTTTAATATTGAATATGTGCTAGTTTTAGCTTTCATATATTAATTTAGTTTTGAATTTTAGTATATTTCTTATGGAATGGCCAATTTTCATTTTCAAGCCTTTTGATTTTAGAGATTCGGCCCTAGTGAGATGACAAGTGTCTTCCATCTATATCAATATGTGACAAGTGTCTTCCATCTAAGGTTACATATTATCACCTTTCCCTAACCCAAAAATAAAAAATAAAAATGAGAGTTTTGTACAATAATACAATTTTGGCCCCCCAAAGCAATAATCCCCCATCCTTACGCTAGAAAACCAACTGAAGCTGCACACAGCTTCAGCTTCTCAATAGTGACACTCTTAGTAAACATGTCTGCTGAGTTCTTAGATCCACAAATCTTCTCAAGTATTACTAGCTTATCTTCAACAAGGTATCGGATAAAGTTGTATTTTGTCTGTATATGCTTCGACTTTGAATGAAAAACTGAGTTTTTAGCAAGAAAAATTGCATTCTGGCTGTCACTATGTAGAATGCCCATCTCTTGCTTCTTATCTAATTCATCTAAGAAGCCAAGTAGCCAAATCATCTCCTTTCCAGCTTTAGTTGCTGCAACATACTCAGCTTTTGTAGTAGACAAAGTAACAATCTTTTGTAAATTTGAAGCCCAAGATATAGTTGTACTACTCAAAGTAAATACAAACTCAATAATACTCTTTCTACTATCAATATCACCAACGAAATCAGCATCTACATAACCCTGCAGTTTCAAACTTGCACCTGTGAAGCAAAGACTTGTATTTGATAAACCTCTCAAATATCTCAAAATCCACTTGACTGCCTCCCAATGTTGTTTTCTTGGCCTACTCATGTATCTGCTCATAGCTCCCACTGCATGTGCAATGTCTGGCTTTGTACACCATAGCATACAACAAGTTGCCAATAATTGAGGCATAGGGCACCTTGCTCATATAGTCCCTTTCTTCTTCTGTCTTCGGTGACTGTTCTTTGCTTAGTTTGAAATGATTGCCTAAGGGTGTGCTCACTGGTTTAGCTTCATTCATGTTGAATCTACTCAGAATTTTCTTCACATACTCTGATTGTGAAAGCTTCAATGTACCATTAGCCTTGTCTCTAATGATTCTCATACCAAGGATTTACTTTGCAGCTCCCAAATCCTTCATTGCAAACTGTTTGGACATTGCTTCTTTAGGTTATTAATCTCCATAATTCTAGACCTTGCAATAAGCATATCATCCACATACAACATTAAAATTATGTAAGAATCATCAAAAGACTTAACATAGCAACAGTGATTAGCTTCACATCTCTTGAACCCAATTCTATGCATAAAACTATCAAATTTTTTGTACCATTGTCTAGGAGCTTGTTTAAGGCCATACAAGCTCTTTCTTAGTTTGCAAACTAGATTCTCTTGTCCCTGAACAATGAACCCTTCTAGCTGAAGCATGTAAATGTCTTCCTCCAAGTCACCATGAAAGAATGCCGTCTTCACATCTAATTGCTCAAGATGTAAGTTTTTTATAGCCACCATTCCTAGTACCAGTCTAGTTATTGACATCTCTGAGTAGTCAATGCCCTTCTTTTGCTAGAACCCTTTAACAACTAATCTAACCTTGTAACGTTTGCTACCATCATGCTCATTCTTTATTTTGTATACCCACTTGTTGTGCAAAACCTTCTTTCCTACTGACAATTCAGTCAATTCCCATGTCAGATTTCCCAACAAAGAATCCATCTCATCCTGCATGGCTAACTCCCATTTGCTTGAATTCTCATCTTGCAAGGCTTCATCATAACACTCTGGCTTACCACCATCAGTTAACAAGAGATAATTTAGAGCGGGTGAATAACGCTGTGGAGGTCTAATGGTCCTGGAAGATTTGCAGACTTCAACTATAGGTGTACTCTGATCTACTTGTGAATCTACATTCTCCTTATCTTCTTCACCCATTTTCTGGACAGTGCTATTAGTCAATTCATCTAAGTTAACAAACTCAAATTTATTTTGATCTATCTCAATAACATCTGGCACTACAACTGACTTGTCCTTATACATAACCTGTTCATTAAATACCACATTTCTACTTCTGATGATTTTCCTGTTTTGTTCATCCCAAAACCTATAGCCAAATTTCTCATCACAATAAAAAATATATATTTTAGACTTTGCATCAAGTTTACCACGAGCATCAGAATCAATATGAACATCAGAAACACAACCAAAAACTTTTAAATGAGAAAAGTTTACCTCTTTACCACTTCAAACCTCCCTAGGAAGTTTGAACTCTATGGGAACTGATGGTCCTTAGTTTATCACGTAAGCTGCAGTGCTAACAACATTAGGCCAGAAAGTTTTTGGTAGTCCAGCATGCAACCTCATACTTCTAGCACACCTATTGAGAATTCTGTTCATGCACTCAGCCACACCATTCTACTGTGGTGTCCCAAGAATGGTCTTCTCCATCCTAATTCCTTGTGCAACACAATACTCACTGAACCCTCCATCTATGTACTCTCCTCCATTATCTAATCTCAAACATTTTACTTTCAAACCTGTTTCTGTCTCAACCATGGCCTTCAATTTCTTAATAGTTTCAAATACATCATATTTATTTTTCAAAAAATAAACTCATACCTTTCTGCTTGAGTCATCAATGAAAGTGATGTAATACCTTGAACCTTCAAGGGATGCAACCGAAGAAGGCCCCCATAAATCAGTGTGTACTAACTCCAACTTTTCAGCCTTCAGTGTCCTGCCAGTTTTCAAGAAGCTAACCTTTTTTTCTGCTTTCCTAAGATGCAGCTTTCATACATGTCAAAATAATGGACTTCAATTATGGCAGTTTTCCTCTTGACAACAGCATCTTCATCCCTTTCTCACTCATGTGACCAAGTCTGCGGTGCCATAGGCTTGTATTAATACTTGCTTCAGCAACTGCAATTATGTCCTTTGGACTTGAGGTCATATATAGAGTACCAGTCTTCTTTCCACGAGCCAATACTCTAGCAACCTTTGTAACCTTCTAAGTACCACCAATAAATAGTATTGCATGCCATTCATCATCAAGTTGCCCAACAGAAATCAAATTTCTCCTCAGGTTAGGAATATGTCGAACTTTCTCTAGTAATCAAATAGACCCATTGGGCAACAATATCTAGACGTCTCCCATACCCACAACATCCAAGGTTGCACCATCAGCCAAATATACCTTACCAAAATCACCAGCAGCATAATTCTGTATGATTTCTCGATGTGGAGTGGTATGAAACGAAACTCCTAAGTCCAAAATCCAATCATCAAGTGGACTGTCTACTGCAAGAAGTAATGCATCCTGTACCTCTTCTGTTACAACATTAGCAGAATCATCTTCATTCTTCTTCTTAGGATTTTTGCATTGCCTCCTAAAGTGACTTGTTTTCCCACAGTTCCAGCATTGTACTTGTTGGCTTGATCTAGATTTACTTCTGTTCCTATTAGAATTTCTAGATTTTGATCTACCCTAATTTGAATTTCTATCATTACCTCTACCTCTTGTCTCAAGGTTTAGGGCATAACTAGATCCTAACGTTTCACTTTCATCTCTTTTGTGAATCTCCTCAGCTAGAATTAAATCTCATATGTCATTGTACTTCAGCTTTTCTTTTCCTGTAGAATTGCTTACTACCATCCCCATTGCCTTCCAACTATTTGGCAAAGAAGACAAAATGATTAGTGCACGAATCTCAGCATCAAAATCAATTTCTACAGACGACAATTGATTTGTGATAGTGTTAAATTCATTAAGATGTTGTGCTACTGATGCGTTCTCTGCCATCTTCAGATTGAACAGTTTCTTCATCAGATGCACCTGTTGTTTGCTGACGGCTTTTCATATATACGAGACAAAGCCTTCATCAAATCTGCTGTGGTCTTCTCCTTTACAACATTGTGTGCAATAGACCTAGACAAAGTTAACCTAATAACTCTCAGTACCTGTCTATCAAGAAGAGCTCATTCCTCATCCTTCATAGTCGCAAGTTTTTCCCCTAGAAGCCGCAGATGCAGCTTCTTCCTGTAAAGATAATACTCGATTTGCATCCTCCAGAATCCAAAGTCTATGCCATTGAAATTTTCTATTCTTGACGCCTTTCCTGCTTCCTCTACCATTGCTCCCACTCAAACCTAACCTTAGGCTCTGATACCAGTTGTAAGCAATTAACACAAAATTCTCAAATCTGTGAGAAACAAAATAGAGAAAATACACACCAAATTTGTGGGAATTGTTTATAGTTTTTTATTACATGATCTTGATTTTGAAGTTACATGCTTTTGATTGTTACATGCTTTTGATTGTTAGGACTAGAACATAAAGGAAAGGCATAAACAACTATCTTACCACTGTTTACTAGTCAATCATGAACACCTTAGTGCATATCGTAAGATTTTGTATTCGAGAAAGTGTAGCACATGTACAAAAAGAACATAAGGTGTAACCTCGGATTAATAATAAAATTGATGTGTACATTATTGGGCTATAATAAAGATTACACAAAGAAATTAATTTGGTGTGTACATTATCTGGCTAAAATAACAATTTCACAATGAAATAAAAATGGTGTGTACATTATGAGGCAAAATTAAAAGAAACTTACATGATTGTAAGCTTGTTTTCTAGGAGATGTAAGAGTTATATGATGTAACTCTTTAGGTGATAGTTACTTTCAAAGTTATGTGATGAATAATGTAGAAATTGTGATTGACTACTATCTACATTTCACCTCACATGTATCTCATGCTATTACTAGTTACACACACCACACAAGTTATTCTTTGCTAAACTTAACATGATATGTGTGTGAATTTGTTTTGGCAATCCAAGATTATATGTTCCTTGAGTTTGATACAAAATATTTTCATAGATTGAATTTTGGGGACAAAATGTGTCATAATCTTGTTTTGAAAGTTCTGGATTGAAAACTCATGTTTTTGAAAAACATTTAAAGTCATTCTCATGCATTTCATTCATGAAATTCCTTGGTTTGAGTAGTTTCTGCATAAGCTTTTGCAGTTTTTCAAAAATTTAGTTTTCCAGAATTTTGATCAATCGAGTGTGATTTTCGATTAGTCGAAAATTTCCAGGTTTTTTAAGCTTGCTTCTGTTTGACTCGATTGGTGTTCGATTGATGCTCGACCAATTGAAACTGAATTTTTTTTTTTCAGTTTTTAAGTATTTCACCAATATTTTTTCTTTCATGCATCAATTGTGTTTAGGATTCACATGCATTGCACTGTTTTTCTGTATTCATCTTGCAGTTTTACAATCATGTCTCTCATTGTTTTCACACATAACATGCATACACATTACTAAATTGGGTACTCAACTTGAAATAAAAATTGATTGATTAATTTTTGAGTCCTTTGTACATTTTAGTATATGCTATTTTTTATGTGTGAAATGCAAAAAATATTTTTCTTAAGAGATATGATGGATAATCAATGTGCAAATATTTTCTATACTTATGCATCTGTTTATGGGTTACATGGTGTCAAGTTTGCATTTATTGAAAGAGAAAATATTTTTCTTCAAGTGTATCCTCAACTTTTGTGTTACTTAGTTTTTCCCCACCTCCTAAATGTTCTCCAAAACTGTTTTTTACCAAAACTTGTGTTGTTTTTTCTATTTTTATAGGGGAAGAAACTTGTTTTTAACCTTTGTTGTTTATAGGGGAAGTTGCCTCTATTTTCTATAAAGCTGAATTGTTTTGTGTTCCCCTTGATTTTTCTATTTTCTCTTATCCTTTGTTGCATATGTTTACTATTTACTTTTTGTTTGAGTTGTCTTTATCAATACGTGACAAAAAGGGGGAAAAATAGATGAAATGTGGGAATCTTGTTTTAAAATGTTTTGTTTAGGGGAAGATGAAATTGTTTTTAAAAGGGGGAGACAATAAAAGTTTTTGATGTATCTAACTTAGGGGGAGAGTTAATTTACTTTTGTTTTTATATTGTGTTTCATCTGATTTACTTGTATTTTCCACACATGCGCTTATGGTTTGTTTAGCCTTTCAGGAATTTACAGGTTAATTCATTCAAAGTTGTTGTCTATTCTTGCAATTGATAGTTAGTAGTTAAGTTGAATTATAATTTGGGCATTTTATTGTATTGGGTTGTTCTTGTATTTGAGCATTTCATTTTGTATGTAAGTTTTGTCACCAATTGCCAAAGAGGGAGATTGTTAGGTTTTAAAAGTTTAGAACAATTGGCAAATCGTGAATACAAACTTGTCTAAATATAGATCCTAGAGTCTATAGGTATTATTAGAAATGCTCAAGGTGATACAAGTCAAGACATGTATCTGCAGAATTTTAAGTTCAGCCCAACAACAATTTAAGCTCGTTAAGGATTAGAGTTTCAAATATACTTCTTTTAGTATATAAAGGAAACCCTAAGCACGTTTTTATAAGGGCTTTCAGAGAGAGAAGAGTGTGCCTCTTTTGTAAATCTAGGGTTTTGTACCCAAAAACTCTCTAAAGTCTTTGTTAGGTTTTGTGGTGAATCTTTTGTGAGATCTTGAGGTGTTTACCTTCATACACACACATAAAGTTATCAAGATCAAGATTCGTATCAAGAGCTTGATGATCGCTTCAGTTGCTGCTTAAAGAACTTTAAAGAAAATCTTAAACCTTTCAGTGGAGTCTCAAAGTCACAAGTAGGAGAACTTGTGGTTGTAGCAGATCAAGGAAAGAAGTAGCCCGTGAACTCGAAGCTGTCACATGGTCGTGGTAGTAAGTTTTCTACACGAGGTAGCAATAAGATGTTAGCGGTTGAAGTTCTATTGTAAAAATTTCAATTCTTTCATAGTAGATCTGTTTTTACTTTGAAGATAGTTAGGTTAAATTCTTCCCAAATTTTTTATCGGTTATGTTTTCCTGGGTTATCATATCGTTGTGTTCTTTATATTTTCACATTTTTTACATGATATGATTTTAATGTGTTAACCTAGAACAGAATAATTTATCTAAGTAATCACTTGACTAAATAACTAAGTTAAACATATTGTGTTAAGAGGTCTAAAACTTTACATAATATGTGAAACAAGTACTATACTAGAGAAAGCTTTTTCATAACATATTTAAACAACACAGGTACTTTAACAAAAAAAAAAATTACTTGGTTTAAAAGTTATCGTTATTCATTACTGAATCAAGTAGTATAGTTTATGTGAAAATAAAAAAGGTATACCAAAGTAACCGAACAAAGCAACGTAAGAACTTATTCAAATTACACAGGTGCTTTAATATTTAAAAAAAAAAAAAAAAAGTGCCAATAGGAATTTCAAAAGTGACCAATTCTGAATCGGGAAGAATAGAATATGTTGAACAAACAGCATACCAAACAAAGTTACATGAAAAACTTATTAGAAGTGCATAGTTACCTTAATAAAAATAAAAGGTACTAAACTTATCCTAAGAAGTAAAATAAAAGGCACTAGTATTACTATTTTCATGTGTGTTCTAACAAGTATTACTATTTATTTATTTTTTAAATAAAGATGTTTATCACACATTGGTTGTGTGTGTCTAGTGTCTGTGATTTATAACCTTAGTCTACAACTACAAAGGTTAGACCATTTTGTAGTTGTACTATGGTTATGTAATGTATTATAAACTCGGTTTAAAATACTAGTATTACTATTTTTGTGTATGTTTTAATAAGTAATATTGTTTACTCAAAAACAAAAAAGATAAAAAATAAAAGATAAAACCTTATATATAAGTTACACAGTTACTTTAATGAAAAGCAGACCATTGCTAAATTAAGAATATGTAAAAGAAGTGTTATTCTAAACAAAGCTACACAACAACTCATAGAAATTACATAGTTCCCTAAACAAAAAGAAAATGGTTCAAAAATATCATTTTTAAGGGCTCGTTTGATACATGCACTTATATAATAGTTTTCAGTTTTTCAACATTACACGTGTTTCCACATATTTTTTCACATATACGTATTTTTAAAAAATATAAACAACGTTACTAGAATAACATTACCAAACAGGCCCTAAATCCCGAAATACAATATTTGAGAACAACCGGTATCCCAAACAAGCTAAATTGGAACTTATTAGTTATTACACAGTTTGTAGGGACAATTTCATAGCTTTTTTATTTTTTATTTTATTTTATTTATACAAGATAGAATTTCTACTCTAGCCTAATCTAAGTGTAAATGTGTGTGAAGTTCCCTCCTGGAAACTTGAACCCCAACCCTTGCCCCCCACACTCCATAAGCATTTATACATGTGGAGTGACTATCGCACCAAGGATGTGCGGTGGTAATTTCATAGCTGAAACGTGATTATTAATGAATCACAATGAATAGAATTAATAGATCAAATGACATGCTAAACAAAGCTAAGTAGGAACTTATTCAAGTTTTGTAGTTGCTTTAACGAAATGAAAAGTGATCATAACTGTATCGGGAACAATAGAATATTTTGAGGAAAAAAAAAACGGTAAAGCAAACAAAACTATGCGAAACTTATTCAAATTGCATTATGGTTGTAAGGAAAGTAAATGCCATGACATAACTCAAAAGCAATCATTATAGGATTATGAAATATGAAGAATAGAATATGTGGAACAAGTACGAGTGAATTTATCGAAATTACACGATTTTTTTTTAACAAAAGGAAATGACCATTACAAGGTTCAAAAGTGTTTGAGCATTCTAATATTATTTAATTAAAATGGATTAATATGACAATATAAATATAATTATATGAGAGTTAATATGGAAGATAAGGAATTGATGAAATGTTTAATCCTACATTAAAAAAGAGAGAGACTCTTTAATTCTTTTTAATTGTGGTGATTAATGAGCTAAAATGTACTGGAACATATATTGGGCTAAATACATTTATAAATAATTTTCATATTCATTGATGAGTAAATGAACTTTTTATTATGAAAAATGAAGAGCTATTCATCCACTTAATGGATTAGATATTGGGTCTATTTATTTCTTCCAAAACTCTCATCCATTAATTGTGTAACTCCAACCCAGAATTATGGACCTAATTAATCAGAGACAAGTCCGAAAAGATCTACATTGGTTACAAAGTTTAGTCAACAAAAGGCTTGAATCTACTTAAAGAAAGCGAGTGTTGTGTCTCAATCTAAATAATGTTGACTTTATTTTTTAATCTAAAATAAACATTATTTAGAAGTATTATTCAGTTTCTCTTTATATTATTTCCATTATTATTGTGTTTGCATCAACAAAAAGTGATCATTACTAAATCACAAAAGAGAGAATCCATGGAATAAGTGGCGTACCCAAAAAAAACTATTTGGGAACTTATTCGAATTATATAATAGCATGAATAAAATTAAATGTCCATTACAATTCCTACATTGATCATTTACTAACTCAACAAGTATAGAATAGGTAGAAAAAAAGTACGACACTAAAGAAAGCTGCTGGGAACTTATTCAAAGTAAAAATTTTCTTTAATGAAAAAATAGCATTACATAGCTCAAAAGCAATCCATTACTGAAGCAAGTAGAAAAGAATATATGAATTCATAAAAATTACATTGTTGCTATAATAGAAAGAAAATTATCATTACATGCTTCAAAAGTGATCAATTTTTAATAAGAACGAACAAAATCCTTGAAAAATTAGTACACCTAACAAAACTATACGAGAATAGAATGTGCTTTTCATAACTTTTGGGCCCAATATTTAAAAAACATATTTTCAAGAAAGGATATTGGGAGCTCTAGAGCCCACAAAAAACATGGACCTTTGGTTGAAGAGCCATTTATCCACTTAAAAGGATTTGCTATTGGCCTATTTATTTCTTCAAAAACTTTTTATCTCATCCATTAATTACTCAGTTTTTCTTTTGGTTATTTTCATTATTATTGTGTTTTCACCAACAAAAAGTGATCATTACTAAATCAAAAAAGAGAGAATCCATGGAACAAGTGGCGTATTGAAAAAAAGTTGTTCCGGAACTTATTCAAATTACACAATAGCATGAATGAAATTAAATGTCCATTACTTAATTCCTAATTGATCATTTACTAACTCAACAAATATAGAATAAGTAGAAGAAAAGTACCACACTAAAGAAAGTCACTTGGAACTTATTCAAAGTAAAAAAAATTTCTTTAATGAAAAAATAGCATTACATAGAAGCAATCCATTACTGAATCAAGAAGAATAGAATATATGAATTCATAAAAATTACATTTATGCTTTAATAGAAAGACAATTATCATTATATGCTTCAAAAGTTATCATTTGTTAATAAGAAAGAACAAAATCCTTGAAAAATTGGTACACCTAACAAAACTATACAAGAGTAGAATGTGCTTTTAGAAATTTGGGCCCAATATTTAAAATACATTTTTTCAAGAAAGGATTTTTGTGGCTTTAGAGCCCACAAAAAAACATGGACCTTTGGGTGAAGAGCAATTCATTCACTTAAAGAATTAGCTATTGGGTCTATTTATTTCTACAAAAACTCCTTATTTTATCCATTAATTGCGTAACTCCAGGCTAGAATTATGGACCTAATTAATCAGATTAATTTGGGTAATAATTTCATGAGGCTCATTGGGCCTATAAATAGACTCATACAGACTCAACACGAGTAACAACATTACTATACCAAAAAATTCAGTAATTACAAGTATTCTTATACACTATAAAATAGAGAAATTCTTGGCAAGGAAGAGTGTTCTAGTCATATGACATTTGTTAGGCTGTTGTATCATAGGAGAGACAAGTTAGAAAATGTCTGCACCAGTTACAAAGTTTAGCCAATTAGAGACTTGAGTTTCCTTAAAAAGAGCAAATGTTGCGCCTTAATCCAAATAGTGTTGGATATTTTTTTATCTAAATTTCAAATATATAATATTCAACAATATTATTCAATTTTTCTTTATGTTATTTCTAATATTATTGTGTTTGCACTAACAAAATGTGATCATTACTAAATCACAAATGAGAGAAACCATGGAACAAGTGGCGTACCAAAACAAAGCTATTTCAAAACTTGTTCGAATTACATAATAGCATGAATCAAATTAAATGTCAATTACATAATTCCTAATTGATAATTTACTAACTCAACAAGTATAGAATATGGAGAAAAAAAGTACGACACTAAAGAAAGCCACTCGGAACTTATTCAAAGTAAAAATTTTCTTTAATGAAAAGATAGCATTCCATTACTAAATCAAGAAGAAAAGAATATATGAATTCTTAAAAATTATATTGTTGCTTTAATAGAAAGAAAGTTATCATTACAGGCTTCAAAAGTGATCATTTTTTAATAAGAACGAACAAAATCCTTGAAAAATTGGTACTCCTAAAAAACTATACAAGAATAGATGTGCTTTTCAAAGCTTTGGGGCCCAATATTTAAAATACATTTTTTTCAAAAAAGGATTTTGGGGGCTTTAGAGCCCACAAAAGAAATGGACCTTTGGGCCAAGTAATTCGGGGATGTTGCTGATTTTTAAAGAAATGGATGAACTTTCGGCCCATTTTTTAAAAGTTTCCAATGACTGTATCCTCACGCAACAGTGAGTTGGAATCATGGTTTTAAGAAAACAGGACCGGACTGATAAGTCCGACCGATTCAATCGAGAATCGGTCCTTAATAACTTAATAAAAAATAGGTAAATAAAAAATAACTTAATTCGGTCTGACTATGGTAAAAAATAAAAAATAACTTTAAAACGGGTAAATAGTGAAAACCGGTCGGTTCAACTTGAGAATCGAAAACCGGCGTGGTTGAACCAGTTACTGACCGGTTGGTCATTTTTTGTCGTTTACCAGCCTAAAACTACGTCGTTTTGGCCAGGAACTTAAAAACTAACGCTAACTCCTAAACACGAAACACTCTCATCTTATGCCTCAATCCTCATCTCAAGATCTCTGCCTCACTCTCATGGTCTCACGCTCTCTGCCTCACTCAACTCAAGCTCACTCTCTCTGAATATCCCTCACTCTCACGGTCTCACCTCACACACGACTCTGATTTTTTTTTTTTTTTTTTCCAATCTCAAGCCTAAGGTTCGGTTTTATGTGAAATTTTATGGTTTTGTGGTTGATTTGATATTGGGTTTGCTTTGTTTTTTTATTTATTCTTGTGCTTAGAAATATTTTGGTGGTGTTTTAGTATTGTGCTTGGGAATTTTGTTGGGATCTGGTTGTTGTTTCCAGCGTCAACGGATGAGTCCCCAAACACTATAATTGCTGGAACTTTGGCACCAGTTCTGGCAACTAGTATTAGAAGAAATAGGGTTAAAAGGAACCATTTGATATACATGCATGCCATTTGATATACAAAGTTTGTACTACTTGTCTGAAACAACCTTTAACATTGAAGTAGAATAGGGCTGCTGTGATAAATAAATATCGGTTGGAAAATAAATGAGTCAGCTTGATTCAAAGTTTAGGGTAGATAGGCGGTTGGGAGTTTTAATTGCTACACAAACATGAAGATAATTAGTACTTACACTATGCTACTTGTCTTATAGACTGGAAAATTAAGTCTTATACCTATATGCCCTCAATTAACTGGTATAGATAATATATGGATTTTGGTGGTGTTTTAGTATTGTGCTTGGGAATTTTGAGTGCTGCTTCAATCTAAGATTAAAAAGTTTAATATTTTGGTTCTGGGTTTTACATTTTATGGATAAAAAATTAGTGGTGGTTTATTATTGTGCTTAGAAATGTTGAGTGCTGCTTCAATCTAAGACCAACAGTTTGACTCTTATTAAAATTTTGGTTTTGGGGCTGATCTGTTTCTGGGTTTTGCTTTTTATGGATTGAATTTTAGTGGGGTTTTGCCATTTGGATGTAAATGTTTTGGACGTAAATGTAATGAATTATGAACTTATTTATTTGGTTTTGTTGAAAGTTTAGGTTAATGACGATTGCTTTGTAATGTTATTATGTTAAATTGTTTAAAAAGATGTTATATACGTATATGCTTGTATTTTTTTTAAATGAAACATATTTATTACTATTGGTTGGTTAGTTTTAGTATATTAAAAATTATTAATTATTTATATAATTTAAATAAATAATAATTAAATTATTTATGACATTATCGATTTGACTATAAAACTGATAATTACCTTTTTTTTTTAATTATTTGTTTTTTCAACGTACCGGTTTTTAAAACCATGGTTTGAATCCATGTTAGAGATTTCTAACTCAACTTTATCCCATGACTTCAAAACTCAGTTTTATCCTATGAATTTCTGTTCTAAATTTCTAACCTTTCTCAAAGCTCTTCTTCCGAAAAATGACAGCATCTTCGTTTTCTTCATTTCACTATGTTTATGTTTTCAAACAAAGGAACACCATACTAAAGCAAGAATGTCCCTCCTCATTTGGGAGAGAAGTATGGATTATAGCAAGAATGTCCCTCCTCATATGATGTTACGGTCACCTGATGGATAGATAATGGTAACTCGTCAAATGGAGTTCATACCACATCATAAGCTCTACGTCATCACGGTAACCTCGGTTTCATTGATTACTATGTCAGTATTTTTATTCATGAGATGATGATAATGATGTTTTTGAAACTTTTTAAAAGATAAGGACGATTTTGAAACAATGGTCAAAGGTTTAGGATATAATATGCAATTTAATCTCATCTTTTTATTTTTTAACATTTCCTGTAAAAAAAATTTAAACAAAAAAGTATAAATTATTAATAATACATCCTACTAAAGGTATAAATTACAAGCTTTTATATTGCTTGGGACATTCTCCCAACCAAAGACACACTCAATAGAAGGTAGCCTTAAGCAGACATGTCGTGTGTCCTATGTAATCAAGCAATGAAATTAGTCAACTACATCTTTGTCTCATGCCCATATAGAACCATCATTTGGTCTCTCTCCATGGCCAATACTCACTAATTCACTTGTTATAGTGACTCCAAGTGATCTAGTAAAATATGTCATCTTTCCACAATGATATTTGAAGATTCCTACTACTGGAGGTTACAAATTCAATCTTTATGCTACTATTTTGGTTTGACATTATTTGGAGATTCCGTAACCAAACCATCTTTGTTGAGCACATCCCAAATCCTACAAAAGTTGCTAAAAAGATTATTAAAAAAAAAGGATTATCTTGACCACTTGTCAGCTTCATCCTTAGTGGTATCATGTATCAACCTTAAACTTATGCCGGTGTCCTCTACATTTAGGTTGGGTGAAAATCAACTTCGATGTTACCATACGACCCCATGCTTCTTTCACTGCTACTGGGCTTCCTTCACTGCTGCTGGGTGCTAGAATAATTTTGGGGATGTCGTGTTTGCCCACTCAAATCTCTTCCCTGGTTCCCCCTATAGATTCGATTCAAGGCGAAGCCTATATAGCTAGCTTTTCAAGCAATAAAACTCACTGTCCACAACAAATTCCAAAATGTTCGAAGGAGATTAAAAGGATTCATTGAAGTTTTTTTTGCAACTGCATTCCTCTCCCCCATGGTTTTTAGTTCCTGTCTTCTCTGATCAAAAAACGGTTTTGGGCTACTTGCCTTAGTGGGATTTTATTTTTCTCTAGAAATAATAATTGCTCTTTTGTCATATAATGTGGCTCATCAGGCTGTCTCTTGTAATTAGGAAGGGCCATCTCCATCTGCTCTCTTCTTCTTGGATTCTTGCCCCAAAGTTAAAGACGGGTTAGGGGCCTCTCGTGTTTCTCTTTAAAATAATATTATTCTTAAAATAGTTACAAGATTTTATGGTCAAGTGAGCAATTTAACAATGAACCCAAATTTAAAAAGTGTAAAGTGTATTTAACTTTTATATTTTTTGCTATTATATATGAACGGTAATTTCATGGATATAAGAATCACCATTCTTGCTTAAATATATTAAATTGGCTTTAATATATGTCTAACATGAAAATCACCGCTCGTTGGTGTACTCCAAATCCATATACATAAATATTTGCAATAGGGATCCATTCCCTTGTTTAAGGATTTGAAAGTCATTGTACTTGTTTGCTCTTCTTTAACATATTTCATTCTTCCTTATGTTGTAAATAAGAAAATCAATTTAGTACTACACTGACCAATATGGCTGGAATTTGTTGTGCCAGTAGCTAGGCCAATATAGAAATGCTGCTATATTGTGTCGGTTATATACTAGTTGTACCGAGGTTAATTTGGTCATACCAAGATATTTATTAAATTTTGGCCAGAAAGGAAAAAATGACCAAAAAAAATTTTAATTTAAAAAAAAATCTGCAAAGAATCCCAAAATTAGGCCTCTTAATTATTATTTTTGGGTAAAATACAGTTTACATCCATGAGGTTTGGACTAATGTTAACCAGGTCTAAGATTTTTAAAATTGACCAGCTTAGTCCTTAAAATGGGTAAACTCAACTTGGACCCTAAACCATTACTCATTTTTCTCCTATCTCTCACGGTAATTAGGGACCAAGTTGGTCAATTTTGAAAAATTTTAAACCTAACTGATATTAGCCAAAACTTCAGGGATGTTAATTGTATTTTACACTTATTTTTTTTTTCCTATAAAGTTTGTTAGGAATCTTGGGAATTGAGTGGGTCAAGATCATTGTAAAGCTTTTAGATCTTCAATCAGGTGCCCCCAAGTTAAAAAGGATGAAGAGAGCAACCACTAATGGTTTGAACTCTCAAGAACAATATCATGAAGTCCCAATTCTTCAAGCACCTGTTGGAAAAGTACTAGAGAAGCAATTCTCCTAGACTTAGTTTATAGCTGTGGAGAGGATAAAATTAAGGTAGACGAGCTCATTCAATAAAACATGTCGTAGGCGACGGTACTGGGATAATGGATGATTAAAACATAAGGAGAAGGTGACGGATTAATGCGCTTGATGGAGAATATATAAGATGGATTAATCCTCCATAGTGGACGGATTCTAGCTAAACTGACACAAGGGGGATAGATATCAAGGCCACGGGGCATCTATATGGCTTAAGTGGTCTCCAAGGAACCCTAAATGGAAATGTCTTACACCTTACGATTAACCCTAATCAATGGAATCCCAAATATGGTAAGAATCCCTCAAAATACGTACATTTATAAGGATTTTCCCCACAAGGAAACATCTTCTTCACCAAGAAACAAATGTTGGTTTTACACTACTATAAAAACCCAAAACCCTTAGGAATCAAGGTACGCATAATTCCCCCCAGTTTTGATACTCTAGAGTTGTGAAAGTTCTCTAACTTAACCTTCAGAGGGTATTTGGCCGGTACCACACCGGTACTTTCTGTAGGGTCTTCTTCTTCTTCTTCTTCTTTGTTGTGCAGGTCTTGCCTAAGAGCATGAGAGGATTATGTAGCTTATTGACAATTTTTGGCGTCATCATATGTGTTTATTTCCAAGGAAATCAAACTAGAAAAATGAGAAAGTGCAAAGAGAAAAATGAGATAAAAGGAATGTGTTTTCACATGAATATGTTTTTTTTTTTTTTTTATATTACTTTTATTATTATTATTTTAGTTTAGGCCACATGGCAGTTAACATTGCATTCTGGGTGGAATAATATTTTATTTTAGCTTTTAGTCACATTAGAAAATTTCATTTATCACTATTTTGACACAATATTAATTTTTTTTTTTTTTAAGGGAAAAGACATGGAACTTTTATTAAGAAATAGCAACTAAATCAACCTGAAATACAGTGTTTAATTGTGGAGGAACAAACTCCGTTCACATAGCATAGTGAGAGACATTTATTGTATGTCTAGCTGAATTATGGGCTAACTTATTACCTTCTCTCCTAGTATGAGAGTAAAGTAATTTGAGAAAGGACCTAGAATAGAACTTAGCTTCTTCAATGAGTAAACTGTGGGAAGCCAAAGACGAACTCTCATCCCTAATACGCCATCTTGCCCCCCTTTGGATAATATCTTGGCCATGTAAAATACTCCTCCATGCATAAGATCCAGATCTAGAATCCTTTTCTTCCATTATAGTGCAATAAGGGAAAAGGGATGTATCATTGTGCAAAATCCTGGAAGAGAATCATTAAACAAAGCCAAGTCCTAAAAGTCTATTCCACCTACCATCTTGGACTTGGTCATCTTATCCCATTTAAGCCAATGAATTTTCCAACCATCTCCCTATTATCCCCACCAAAACTTTTCAATTAGGCCCTCAATGTCCTAGCATAACCCTAGAGGAATTATAAAATATCCTATAGCAAATGTAGGGATAGCTTGAAGTACAGATTTGATCAAAACCTCACATCCTACTTGAGAAAGTAGCTTTCTTTTCCAATCCTGTAATTTTTGCCATACTCTTGCCTTGATATAGTTGAAACTAGCCTTTTCCCCCTCCCTACCAATGAAGGGAGACCTATATATTTTTCATACTGATGAACCTCTTGTACCCCCAAGATACTTTTGATGAGATCTCTAGTATCTCTTGGAGTATATTTGCTAAAGAAGAGGGTTATTTTATTTTTGTTCACTTTTTGGCTTGAGGCATATTTATAGATAGCCAACAAACTCATCAATTTATTACATTCATCTAAGGTAGCCTTGTAAAAAAAGAAAGCTGTCATCTACAAACAACAAATGAGTTAGTTTTGGTCCTCGTTTGCACAAGGAAAAAACTGTAATCTCCCCCACACTGGATGCATGTCTAATGAGATCATGTAGCCCTTCCATAAACAATAAGAATAGAAAAGGTGATAGAGGATTTCCTTGCCGTATGCCTCTGGTAGGCTGAATCGTACCCTTAGAATCCCCATTAACTAGAATTGAGTAGGTGACTAATTTAACACAGATCATGATAAGAGAAATCCTCCTTTCAATAAAGCCCATTTTTCTCATCAATGATTCTAGAAAAAATCACTCAACATAATTGTACGCCTTGCTCATGTCCAATTTGAGAGCCATAAAATTCGACTTACTGGACTTATTATTCTTCATGCAATGCAAGGTCTCAAAAGCCACCAAAATATTATCAGAAATAAGGTAATCCTCGGGAAAAGCCGATTGGTGTTTAGTGATATTATTGGAAGAAATTTCTTCAATCTATTAACAAAAACTTTGGAAAAAAATCTTTTACAGTACATTGCATAAACTAATGAGGCGATATTCTTGGACATGTTTTGGGTTTTTTATTTTGGGAACGAGGGTGATAAAAGTATGGTTAACTGGAGAAGAAAGAGTACCTGTATTCAACCAGGACAAGACTGAGCTAGTAACATCATGATCTACCGTATTCCAAAAATGTTGGTAGAAGACTGGTAGCAAACCATCTTGGCTAGGAGCTTTGAGGGAAGTGATCTACTTTAGAGCCTCAGTGATCTCACATTCATGGAATTCCCTAGAAAGCTTATCGTTCATATCTTGGGTAATAACCTGAGTTATATGTGTCAAAGCATTAGAAATAGAAATCGAATTGGAGGTGGAAAACAAATCCTGATAATAGTTGGTTAGAATAGCAGCTATTTCCTCCGAATTTTCATGCCACTGATTGGAATCATCCCAAATTCCCCTGATTGAATTCTTCCTCTGTATTTTCATGGCCCTACTATGATAAAACAAAGTATTCCTATCACCCATTCTCAACCACAAAACACGTGACCGTTGATTCCACATATGAGCTTCCCTATCTAGGAGTACGTTCACTTTGACCTTCAATTCTATAACCAATCATTGTACCCACTATGGATAGCCTCCCCCTTAGCCTGAATCAAGGACCTTTTCTTTTTTTTCCAACTCCTTTTAGACACTACCGAAGCAATTCAGATTACACCACGCAAGGTCCTTGCCACATTTATCAATCTTCTTTAAAATTGTGTTATCAGGTTCATGGCTACCTAATGACCTCGAAGATGTCTCCACCGTTTCCCCACATCAACTATCAAATAGCCACATCTCCTTAAAACGAAGAAAAAAAAATCCATGGAGGGAGGGCTCTAGGCCTGAGAGATTAGGTAAAAGTGGTGCATGGTCCGAGGAATCATAGTGGAGATGATTAATTCTAAGGACTGGGAATTTCAGATTGAACTCAGTGGTAGTAAGTCCCCTATCAATTCTTTCCTAAATTGAACACTCGTCTGCAAAGTGCCTACACCAAGTAAAACAAGGGCCAACAAACCCCATGTCCATAAACCCACATTCATTTTTCACTTCTCAAAATAGCTACATTTGCTTGTTATTCCATGGGGCTCCCCCTAATTTCTAGTTATGTTTTGTAATCTCATTAAAATCTCGTATATAGATCCAAGGGTGATTAGGGTGGTGATTAAGATTAGGAAGCTTTTTCCAAGCCTTGAACCTCCTTGTTGCTTCTGGTTGGCCATATAAACTAGTAAAACACCATGCATGGTCAGTGTTCTTGTCAATGTAAATATCTATGGAATGCTTTGATGAATCTTCCACAGTGAGATTGACTTTTGCTTTCCAAAAAAGAACCAATCCACCCCCTCTATTATCATTGGAAACCACCCATCTATGCTCAAAATCAATGTTTCGTTGTACAAGGTCTAGCCTAGCTTCATCTGTCCATGTTTTAGCTATAAACACAATAGAGGGATCTTTCGCCCATATAATTTCTACAAGCTACTTCCCCGTACGTGGGTTTCCAAGTGTTGAGTTAAGATAGCTTGACTCTGGTTGATTAATTCAATTACCCAAATTGATTAATTAGATTTAATTTCATGCAAATCATGGAGGCACCCAAAAATACTAAATGCAGCAGAAAATAAATTAGACATAGTGATTTGTTGACAAATGGGGAAAACCTCGTAAGGCAAAAACCTCATTAGGTGATTTTAATGTTATCACTCTCAAGAATCCACTAATCAACAATCAAGTGGTTACAAGTATAAGGAATCTTACCAATTACCCTTGACTTAACTCGAAATACTAACTTACAGTTGAACCTTTACTCCAATACCCAATTGGGCTTGATCTTATAGTAGTCTTTTTTCTCTTGATGCACAAACCTCCAATTTGTGACTAATCCTTTTGCACGAATCCCAAGTACATGATTAACTCTAGCAACTTAAATAGATGTTGTTGGTTGCAAAGTTCTTCACTTTATCAACAATGAAGGTCTGGAAGCACTTGGTTACAGAACCCTATGACACACAAATGCAGTAACTTCACATAGAAAAAATAAGTCTCTTGGATTTTGTATTTGTATGTGACAGCCTTTAAAATAAGTCTTATATGTGTCTAGGGTTGTGAGAAAAGAAACCCCAAACAAATATGCAAGACTAGGCCGAATTTCAGATTTGGAAATTCTAAAATCTTATTTCTTGATATATCGAGCCACTGTCGAGCTATCTATTGAGCTTCACATTAAGTCTCGATAGCAGGCATCTGTGAGCTATCTGTTGAGACTTAATGAACAGCTTTTCTTCACTTATTTCTTGAACCAAATTTCATGTCTTTAATACTTGACTTGGACAACATGTTTCTTGAAGTACTAAACCCATATTAGATCTACACAATTACAAGTATAGTGCATTTTGTCAAAGGATTAGCCAATTACACAAAATATGAACCTAATACCAAGCTCCCAATAGTTCCATGCTAAGCAATTCATTGTTGTTAGCAGGGCTGATGATCAGCCTCCACTAATACAAGGGTTGTTACTTCTTCACTCATCAAAATCTGTTGTCATTTCTGAGATAATTCTAAGTGATCTACATCCTGTTCCAGTCTTTGTTTCAAACTACCCCGAGTAGCTTTAGTGTTTGGGGTGTTTTTGGCAATGTTGGACTTAGTCTTACGTGTCCAATTAGGCATAACTTGTAGTTAACTTGGAAAGTCGGAAGCCCTTGTTGTCTCACTAATAGCATGCGCATTCACCTTTTCGGCTGGTTGGAGCTGAATAAAAGTGTCAGACTTATTTTGCAGAGCGGGACCAAATCAAGGAGAATTTTGGGGGTCGTATTGAGTGAGATATTAATCAATATCTCTGAGTTGTGTTTCGAAATTGAATAGAGAAAAATCAAGGCCACTATTTTTGGGATTAATTCCTTCCACAGTTTCTGGAGAAGTAACTGCATAGTGTGATTTGTCATTCCAAGATTCATGCAAATTATTAGATTTTGCCAAATTTGTCACCTCTTCCCTAAGTTGGCTTGTACTCCCTAATGACACTTCTTGGACTAATTCCGATGAAGCCAAGGTTGTTCCAATCACTAGTTCATGCTCCATTGGTGTAACCTCTCTTTCTTCCACTAGGCTAGTGGGTTGAGGAAGCTCGTTTATCTTGGCTTTATAAAAACCTGGGACTATAGCTATATTCTTTTAGGATGAGATGAAGGTCGGTGCTCATATGCTAGGTCCGAATTGTTTTTGCTCAAGTAATAGGGTCCCTCCCTTTCAATCTAAATATCATAGTCTTTATCATCATGATCCAGACAGCCACACTAGTAGCAAATATTTAGGAGGCGCTCATATTTGAATGTAACCCAAACTTGCTTTCCATCTTCCAGGGATATTACACGGCCTCTGTAGAGAGGTAGTAATACATCCAAAGCAACTTTAACTCATATGAAGTTCCCCCCTCGTTCAAAGGGTTTTTTGTGGTTTGAATAATCTCCCCCAGTAGTTCACAAATCTTTTCTGCCACTGCTTTATTCATGTATCGAATGAGGATAACGTGTACTTGCACCCAAAAGGTGGTCTTATCAAAACTGAGGTTGCATAGGGGAGTATCCTTTTTCATAACATTTCATAACTATCAAGTGTTTTTAATGATTTTTCTATGGCACTCACTCAATAATGATTTTTTCTTTATTATTAGCTTAAGATACCAATTGATTTTTTGGTGTAGGCAGGGTTCAAACTTTAAATTTCTTATTCATCTATAAAGGGTTTACCAATTAAGTTAACTAAAACCCACATATAATACATATCAATAAAAATATATAAGTTAACATTTGTTTAGAAATCTCATTTCATTTACATAAAATTATAATCTCCAAAAAGGGAAATAAAAAAGAATCTCCGTTGAGTTAACGCCATAGAAGAAGCAACACAAGGATAAGACCACCTTAGTTATAAAGAAACAACACAAGGAAAAATCATTATTGAGTTGTTATAAAGAAACAACACAAGGAAAAATCATTATATAGAATGGCGTTCACTCAAGGATAAGACCACCTTAGAAGAAGCAACTCAATAACGATTTATCTCTCATGAGAATCCCCTTAGTTATAATTAAACTGTCACTTTGTAAACAACTATTTTATTCTTTGAACCCCTGGTTTAATCTTTTAATTATTCATATTTATGAAATCTAATTTCATAAGATATGAACTTTAGTAACTCTTTACTAAAGTGACTGGCCCTAAATAATCAGTTCCCATTAAACTTATCTCAATGGGATATTTCGTGTCTTTATAGAAAGAGATTGTAGATTCTATCTTGAGAATATGTGTTTTCTCAATACTACATGTAGTTACCTAATATATTGAGGTTTTGATCATTAAACTAGATCTCACTCCTGATATATCAAAGTAATCTACATTTCATGATCAGGTTCACTATCCTCTCAAGATTGAGAGTCTATGAATTAGAAGTCGTGAGATTAATTATTTATGTGATAGTTGTTAATTGATTAATTAATATCACAGTGGTCTAGTTCAATATGTCTTACACACTTAAGACATATCAAAACACAACTAGAAGTCTCCAATTCCATGATCAAGATAAACCATCTTAGTTGATGCATTATAGTCTTCATAGATGAAATGCCCAATTTCATCACCGACTACGAACTATATTTTAAGTTTACAAGGAACTTGTGATTTATATCTTCTATAATTAAATCACATATAATGCATTTCAAAGATTATGATAATGTCCCATTAGTTCATTTATAAATAGCTTCATATAATTAAAAAATTTAATTATTTATAGCAAGCTCATAAATTTGATTTTAGGGCACAAACCCTAACAAATCTCGCATCTCTAACTTAATTTTCAGAACACTAAAGAAAACCATGTAGCTCACCACCAATTGACAAGAAATCTATGCAGCTCACCTCTACATGCTAATCGACAATTCAATTCAAGTCAGGATTAAGTGCTAATTGACTTACGTAAATAGTAATTTTGTCTTTTGCTTGTTCTCTCTCTCGCAGTTCTTCAAAACTGCGCTATCCTCACTCTTGCTCTCTAGGACTTTTATAACCAAATGGCCGAATGGCCTCAATCACACGCTCAAAGTCTTCGCCCAAGAAAATGGCAAGAAGACTTTTGTGTCTTGCCAACCAAAAGTGGAAGTCGCCTCAATTATGCTTAGCTTTCATTCCATACATGTGAGTTTACTATTTATTTGAATTTGGACTTGTGACTTTTTTATGCTCATTTAGTTATTTTTAATCTTATTCAAGGACCAATTAAAACCAATTATTCTTTATTGTGTGCAATTAAGAGATATGAGGTTGAAACCCCGCCTACACCAAAAATTAATTGGTGTCTCGGTCTAATGATAAAGAGCTATCATCAGAAGCGGACGCTATAAGTTCAAATTCTCTATAAAAAAAAAGTCCATTTTATGAAAAAAATTTCAATCAATGAAATTTGACTCCCTTGTATCTTCGACCGTGAGAAATAACAATTTGTCAATCTTATCCTCGAAAATCTAATTGTCCATTGAATTAAATTCACAAGCCTCGTTATTGACTGAAATGACCTTTTTACCCTTGTGCCTATAAAATAGTAATTTTCTCCATTTGTTTCGATAGAAAATCTTATATGATAATAGTTTTTCACCTTCTTTGTGTTTGGTAGTACTGAAGAAATGTGTCAAATGAAAACTATGTACAACAATGGAATACCTTATTAAAAGTATGACTTCCTTTTTAGAAATTGTTTTCTGAAACAATTTTTCAGAAAACAACTCTATTTTATGTCAAGCTTAAAAAGAAAAGTCAAAATATACTTTTTTAAGTTCAATTTTAAGGTTGTTATCAAACATATAATTTTTTTTTTTAGACTTTCACAACCTATGACATCTGCTCTTGATGATAGCTCTTTATCATCAGACTAAGACACCAATCAGTTTTTTGTGTAGACGGGGATTGAACCTCAAATCTCTTATTCAATCATCAGAGACTTTATTAGTTGAGCTAACTATAACCCACAACATAGAAAATAAATAATTAAAACAATTACTTTAAAAAAAACACTAATATTGAAACAAATGGATTATATAATTGAATTTGGCAATGGTGACTGTGTTGTTGAGGTGGCTATTGAAAGAGAAATAATTAATTATTAGATTGACTCTAGAACAGATTAGGTTGTCAATATTAATTAATTATTCATTTATAAAAATAATTAATGACTTTAATAATTTAAAATGCCTAATTATGCTCTAAATTTCATTTCATTTCCTTGAATTTGAACCGATGAAATTTTTATGGGTAATTTATTTTATCCTATTCAAGGACCAATTAAAATCAACTATTTTGCTATGTTCATTTTATTCCATTTAATATATTTTAACCACACACACACACACACACACACATATATATATAAGAGAAAGGAGATGAGATAAGGGAATATACTCATACGCCAACACCAAAATTGCATGTGTGTATGTGTTTCTCAAAAAAGAAAAAAAAAAATTAACCAATGAAATTTGACTCTCCAATATCTTTGAACCATAGTTTTGATTTCATGTGAGAACCGACTATTTTACTCTTGAAAATTCTATTTTTCATTTAAAATTCCCAAGCCTCGTGATTGCATGAAATGACTCTTTTTTTTCTTTTTTTTTTTTCCGGTCTTTGTTGAAGTGGAAAATTTTCAAACAATCACAATTTACCAAACGCTACTTAGTGGATTCCACTATTATTATTCAAAGACTATTGAAAATATTCTAAGTGTCACTGAATAGAAATTCCAAAAAATATCTGAGAGCCAATCACATGTCGACACGTGTTGATATGTTGATATTTAATTTAAAATGACATAAAAGTCTAATTAAATATTGTCATGTATTATTTTAAATTAAGACATTTTGGCTAATCAAATAAATGTCATGTATCCCTTGGAAAACAAGATATAAAGCTCCTCTATTTAAATTATGACATGTGTCACTAGTAAGAGTCAATCATGTATCATCATACCTTCTTCAAGACTCCTATAAATAAAAGCTCTACTAAGAGCCCGTTTGGATATGTGTTTGCACCATGCAATCGAATGTTTTTATCAAAACACAAAATTCTCGACGTTTGGCATTGCAATTTTTTAGCAATTGCATTTTCCAAAACGTCAAATTTGGTGTTTTGGAAATGGAATACAGGCGCACTTTTTGGAAACGGCAATTTAAGAAACTCACTACAATCCAAATTTGAAGGGTGTCAATACCTAAATATCCTCAAAATTTTACTTAATGACAAAAATTTTGCTTAATGACAACTTGTACTTGCTACTTCTTGTTGTTCTTTATACAAGTTGCAGAACGACATCACAGCAAAGCTCCAATTGTGGCTAAGACACATTTGGTAGAGGCATCTAAATATGATGTACCCAAATCACATGTAGCAATATTTATTGGAAATTGAAAGAAGACGCACTGGCAGAGCCTCAATTGCACCATTTGCAAGCTCAATCACCACAATTAGAGAACGTCATTGCTGCAAGCTCTTTCTTTCTTCCTCTCCCGTTAGTTTTGCACTATGTTATTTGTGATTTGGGTTTCAACTTTTCAATGCATTTAGTTTTTGTGGTTTAGAATAGATGGCAAGGCCTGATTTGGGAAAGTTATATTATTATTGAGATTGGTGAACAACTATAGTGGCGGGGTGACTGTATTGGTGAACCGCTATAGTGGTGGGGAACTGTAACTTGACTAAATTAGTCGGAAACCCGTGCGATGCATGGGAAAATTTGCCTAAAAGTATGTTGGTTTTAAACTTTGCATAAAAAGTATAATTAAATTATATTGGTCTTAAACTGAAACAATAAATACTACAAGAAGACTTTAAAAAAAAAATTGGTGTGCATCTAACTTAAAGTTTTTGTAGTCCTCTCTAGTTTCTAGAGTGGCATACCAAAATTATTTTTGCATTGTAGATTTTATACCAAATATTTGAGGCTAGAATCCTATAAATTATTTAGATTTTAAAGAAGGACAAAAACTATTAGAATCTACTAAAGGGACAAATGCTATTAGAATCTATTACCGCAGTAGCTCAATTTTTTTTGTCAATATCTGAACTTATAATTATCTTTATGCTTATGATGGACCTGCTACTTACATGCATTTGTAGAAAAATAAAATAAAAAACCTACAATTTGAAGGCACACAAACAGCTTGATCTAACTTGTTGTGAATTTCTTAATTGGTTGTAGGAGCAAATCAAAAGTCGTTAACAAATTGGTTTTCATACCTAGTACCATACAATCATAGATAACTCAAAATTTTAATATGAATATAGTTGAATGCAATATGCCTATTGGTGACTATGGCATACCACATAGCATTTGACTTTTTCTTTAACACGAAAAATTCTTAGATACTATCAGTGTATAGTAAAATGGTGCTCCATCTTCTCACATTCATGATAAATTCTACCATAAATTTAATGAGTAGATCATACTATAAATGTGAGATAAGTGAATACTATTCACCATGCTCCGAGAGTACTTAAGAATTACTCTTGTAACACAACAAGAGAAGCACTCATTATCTTAGTAGACAATCTTCCAATGTGTAGCCCATTGGTAAGATTGAATATTATCTTCAATTTGGAGAATCATAATATAACACTCAAAATGAGAGAGAGAGAGAGAGAGAGAGAGAGAGAGAGAGAGAGAGAGTGGTGGGACTATTGATGTTAGATTGTATATTTCCTATTTTATTTTTATTTTTTTAGAGTGATTGTAAGTTTTTTAGAGTGATTGTATATCTTCCTTATCCATACATCTCCATTTGTTTACATAGAAGGGCCTACAAACCATTGTTTGTAAATAAATTGAAGAGAGTGTGTATTTTGAAGGGAAGCTTGTACAGAGGAAGAGAGTGTCTAGTGAGTAAGGGTCTTGGCTTTCAAGTTTTATCTACTCATGGGGGAGGAGAAAGGGAGTTTGTAAGTGGGTTAGGTTTTGTGCTTTCATCTACATATGGGAAATGATCATGCTTTGGTCATAATATGTAAGGGAATAAGTGGGCTTGGGCTTTTCATAAGAGTTGGTTTAATTTTTAACAACGACCCATCTTGTAGATAATAATAATGAAAAAAATAATGTGATTTTTTGGGTAACAGTAAAAACAACTTAACGAGAAGAGGTTAAAAAGGCTAAATGCAATATTAGAGTGCTACATGGCAGGAGTTCATGCACTCTCACATGAGGCATTTACTTATAGACACACACACACACACACACACATATATATTGATATTATTTTATGAGTGTACTTTGGTGTTAGAGTTGTGTCCTATTTTGGTAATTTACGGAAAAGAAATCTTCTCAATGTTCTCATAAGTTTTACCAAACACTTATACGTGGTTTTAAAAATTTTGTTTTTAAAACGTCCAAAATGCTAATTCTTTAAAACGCACTTTTTAAAACAGCTTATCCAAATAGACCCTAAGTCTTGTAGGAGGACATTGAGAAGTCTTGAAACTTTGATAGAATCAAGTTCCAAAGTCTCCAAGAACTTTAAAAACTTCAACCTTCAAATACAAAAAACATTCATCAAAATCATTTTACCAAGTCTTGGAGTTTTCCTAGAATCATGTTCTAAAGCCTTATGAAACTTGAAGAATTCTAATTCATCAAAGATCCATCAGATTCAAACTCCAAAGTTCCAAAGAACTTCCATTACAAATTTTTGGGAGATTCTGGCCTTTTGCCCCTATTGAGCAAAATATTTGACATTATGCCCCTGTTTCCAAACTATATAGGTTCGTGCCCCTGTTTTGAAACTCGATTTTACTAAAATCGAGTTTCAATAAAAAAACTCGATTGCATGGAACTCGAGTTATGCCAAATGAAACTTAAAAAAAAAAAAAAAAAAAAAAAAAACTTGCATGGAACTCAAGTTCAAGGAGCTCGAGTTCCATAAAAAAAACGCCACTATAGACTCCTTGAACGCAGCAATATGTATGCTTAAAAAAAAAAAAATTTGCATGGAACTCGAGTTCAAGAAGCTCGAGTTCCATAAAAAACGCCGCTATAAACTCCCTGAACGCAACTATATGTATAGGGCAATCAAACTTAAAAAAAAAAAATTACACTACTTGCGTGGAACTCGAGTTCAAGGAGCTTGAGTTCCATAAAAAACGCCGCTATAGACTCCCTGAACGCAGCTATATGTATGGGGCAATCAAACTTTTTTTTTTTTTTTTTTAAATTACACTACTTGCGTGGAACTCGAGTTCAAGGAGCTTGAGTTCCATAAAAAACGCCGCTATAGACTCCCTGAATGCAGCTATATGTATGGGGCAATCAAACTTTAAAAAAAAAAAAAAAAAAAAAATTACACTACTTGCATGGAACTCGAGTTCCATAAAAAACGCCACTATAGGTATGGAACTCGAGTTCCATGCAAGTTTTTTTTATTTATTTTTTTTAAGTTTCATTTGGCATAACTCGATTTTAAGCCAATCGAGCTTTCGATTGAAACTCGATTTTGTTAAAATCAAGTTTCAAAACAGGGGCACAAACCTATTTAGTTTCAAAACAGGGACATATTGCCAAATATTTTGTTCAATAGGGGCAAAAGGCTAGAATCTCCCAAATTTTTGAAAGTCAAGAACATTTGAAGAACGCGTGAAGATCATTGAAAACATGAAAGAACAAAGAATTTCTAACAAACTCAAAGCAAAAGATTCATCACAATTCCATGCGAAAGATCTTTCAATCTACTTTCCAATTAAAGTGCAAACACTTTGTATTCGAATCAAGACAATTCTTGAACTGAAGATTTTTCCAAGAATGTCGAATCAAAGGATTATTATTTTGTAATAGAATTTAATTACAGAAAATTGTACTGTATCATTTATTAATACAAATTTATATTTGTGAAACTATCACTATTGTTTGATTTTCAAATTGTATTTACAGTCTTGAGCTTAGTACGTAAATGATAATTTTACCCGTGAACAATGGTCTTATGAGAAACTCGAATTTTCACTTACTAGCAATTGAGGTGTCTACAAAAGGGTTAAATTTTTTCTAAACTAAAAAAAGGGCAACCCACTTAGAGGGCGTTTGGTTTCAACGTCCACGTCCTGCGTTTACGTTTTGGTTTTTTTTTTTTTTTTTTTTTTTTCAGCGTGTCTGTCACTGTTCATTGGCCATGAACAGTGATTTTAGGCCAATGAACAGTACTTTTTGGCATGAACAGTACTTTTTGGCATGAACAGTACTTTTTACACATTTAAAAATTATTTTGCTACAGTATTTTCAGTTTTCAGTTTTCAGTTTTCAGTTTTCAGCAATAAATTCCATCCAAACAGACTCTTAATCCGTGGTTCAACATGTCCAAACCTGCCATTTCAGCCGGGCGTGTTTGGGTTGATCCGTTATTTTCAGGGATCTAAAAAATCCCTTTCCCATTCCTTTTTCTATTTTTTTTTATAAATCTTCTGCATTCAATTTTGCTGAGCAGGGCTTTTATAGTGTCTAAGAATGGCGGATTTGGGCTGATTTGGTGGGTTTAGCATTGGTTGTTGGTCATGGGCGATGCGTTTCGGTGGTTTTGCAGCTTGTGCTGTTGAGGGTTCTTCTATTTTGGGTGATGGTGTTTAGCAGAATAAGAATAACGTGGGATTGTGGGCTTGTGATTGGGAACAAGGTGGCACATAAAAGCGACTGACATTTAACTTTTGAATTAAAATTCGAGAGATGGGTTTCTTCTTCTTCTTCCTTTTTTTTATTTTATTTTTGTGGGCCTAATGGTAAGAGTTTTTAAAGCGAAAGTTTGGAAATCGGGTTCTAGCCTTCAAGGTTTGGCAAAAAAATGTAGCAGGAAAAAGAAGGTGATTCTTTTGAATTTAATATGGCCAAGGTGACTGTTGTTTTTGAGAGAGAAATTATTCATTACACCTGAACCATTTTTTTTAATAAATTTTACAAGATAAGAATCAATTTACACATAAAAATTCTAAGCTTTGTTTATGGTTCACGAATGGGGATCTAGAAATCGTGGTTGTTCCTCAAGTGATATTTGACTTGCCACCTTAGTTTTGGTATTGTTTATGATTCACATATTCTTTTTGTCAGGCCATTATTGATCATAAAATTTCTAAGCTTTGTTTTGGCACACCAAATTACAGAAATTGAGAGCAACCATGGGCATTTTGTCTGTAATTTCTAAGCTTTACCATGCTTATATTTTTGAATTGTACATCATTCTCATAATCCTCGTGTGTGGGTACTTAATTACCATTTTGGTTATTTATATAGTCTGGCATCAAGTGGGGAAACGTTACAGGCGTCTTAAAAAGAATGTCAAGCTCTTGGATGGTGTCATAAAAGATGTTGAAGAGGTTTCAGAAGCAGGAAGAAAACTAGATGAGCAGCCTAATCAACTTCGAGATTCACAGCTGAAAGCTGGAGTCACTGTACAAATAGCTGATAGTGAGAGAGACTGGGTGGATGCAACCAAAGCCATGGTTCGCATGGCACAGGACTGCCATGACTCCTACCAGAAATTGAGTGAAAGAAGAAAGACTCTTGGATTGACTCTCTCTGCTATCATGGATTGGAACAAAATTCGTCGCCTCAAAGCTGAGTTTGATTCGTGTCTGTGGGAGATGTATCAAATTTGGGAAAAGCGTATACAAATCTGTAAATCAATAGAGCAGTCAAGGTCTATTGTTAGAAGCTTGCAGAACAGGCCAATCGAGGAACATCAATCTCATCCTTATAAACGAGCTCCACCAACTGTCTCTATTGAGAGAAATTTGAAAGTCCTATTTGCTAACAATCCAGAGTTAGTGTCTGACTCTGACAAGCAAAAGGAAATAGAGTACCTCATCAAGTTCCCAGTGCAGCTACTGCATTCTTTCCTGCGAGATTTAGAAGGGCTTAAATTGGAAAGCCAAACAGAAAAGGCTTGGGTGGAGGAAGCGGAGGAGATCTTTGACGAACTACAACATGAAATTGACAGGGTACAAAAAATGGCAAAGGTAATGAGATGGCTTCCATTTTTGGGTAACTGGATGACAAGACGTTGGGTGAAGAATAGCTTTGGCCAAATCAACAAACAGCTCTGGACCCTCATTTTTAAGAAGTACATGATTGATTTTAGCTTTATCAAAAGAGTTCCATCAAAATCTGTTGGTCCGTCCCCAAAAAAGAAAACCCAGGCCACAACTGATGACAAGGAAATTTTAGATCTTCTAGATGAGTTTCACAAGCAGCTCAATCTTGAGCAATCCAAGGTGTCTTCTCGGCTCAAACAGTTACTGGATGATTTCAAGCAAGTGCACCGACTTCTCAAAGATGCAAAAGCAGTTGAAGGCTTAAACAATTCAAGAATGGCTTGGAAGGATCAAATAAAGATCATTGTTAAAGATGCAATTAGTTCTTTGTCATCCTCCCAACCCCAAAGGAGCAACACCAGTACTCAAAAGGAGATAGATCCTTGGCCAAAGTCCTCTACAGAAATTGAGCGATTCGAGCAAGCTATGGAGTTTCTTGGCATGAGCATGGAAGTTTGTCGCACTAAACTAAGTGAAGAGACAAACTCGGTGGTCGGCTTGGAAGATAACATCCATGAAGTGGTCTCACTACTGACCACCAACGATACTACTGAGAATTGCTCCACACTTTCCATTGTGGGGATGATGGGAATAGGGAAGACAACTCTAGCAAAAATGGTTTTTAACCATGCAGCTATTCAGAAACATTTTGAATTCAGATACTGGGTGTCTCTAACCGATATAGTGGACAATAAGCATGAAATCCTGAAAAGGGTGGGCGAAAATGTCCTGGCAAATCATGGGGAACGAACAGAAAAAGGTTACTCATTCAAAGAGGTGAATGATTTCTTGAAGGGTAGGAAGTACCTTGTAGTTCTGGACAAAATCTCAAGCAAGGAAACCTGGGATACTCTGAAAGAAGCATTCCGAGAAAAGATATGCGAGAGCAGAATTTTGCTCACCACACGAGACAAGAGTGTAGCTTCACATGTTGACCTAACAAGCATCATGTACCCACTTAAACTACGAACACAAGAAGAGAGCTGGGATTTGTTTAACCAGATGGTGCACTTTCAGGCTGAACCTTCTAAGCCTGATCATGGACTCTCACCAGAATTGAAAAAACTTGCAGAAAAGGTTGTAGGCAGATGTGGAGGCTTGCCATCTTCCATCTTAAATCATGGGTATCTATTGTCCGGGAAAGAAGTGACGTCTAAGGACTTGTCAAGGGTGCTTGAGCATGTCACTCCTAACCAAACACCCTGGTCGGAAAACTTGGAAACAAATGCAAAAGACTTCCCTCCGCATCTAAGTCAATGTCTTTCTTACTTTGGACAATTCCCCAGAGACACTAAAATTTCTTCAAGAAGATTAGTCGTTTTGTGGGTTGCTGAAGGGCTTGTAAAACAAAGTGGTGAAAAGCAAGAGCCTCTTAAATCTGTTGCGGAGAAATATTTGTCAGAGTTGATAATACGCAACTTGGTACAAGAAGTGGAAAGACAGCTTAATGGGAGGGTCAAGACATGCAGCTTCCCCAGTGTTCTGCGAGAACTCTGGTTGCGAGAAAATCCAAGTTCGGGCTTTGATCAGCACGTACTTTATTATTCCATTGAAAAAGATTCCAGCTTTGGTGGCAACATAAATTCATCAACACCAAATATATTGCAAAGCTATAGAAATCCCCTCTCCTTGCTCTGCTTTGATACTCGTGAAGGAGATAATCCTGGAGTAGCTTTTGGTCACTACCTTAAGAAGGGCATTGCAAGTGGGCATCTGTTATATTTAAAGGTGCTTGATCTTGAACACGTATTCAGACCTCATTTGCCTAAAAGTATAGGAAAATTAATCCAGTTAACGTATCTGGGATTAAGGTGGACATATCTAGAGACTATTCCATCATCAATTGGCAACTTAGTGAACCTCGAAACATTGGATGTGAAGCATACTTATATCCGAACTCTCCCTAGTTCAATATGGAAACTGAAGAAACTTCAAAACCTATACATGAGTGAGATTTCTCGAAGCAAAATTGAGCATCAACCTGAAAGAAAATGTAAAGGTAATCAGCGTAACAAGAAATTTTTACAAAATCTCCAAATACTGCGTGGTGCATTTGTGGATAAGGAAAGTCCTCTGAAGGATGCATTTAACATGATGAAAAATCTTCAAATATTGGATTTGTCATTCCAGTTGGAGTGGTCACAGCAAAAAGCATTGGCAGAGAGTCTTGTGGAATTGAAGCGCCTTCAAAAATTGACATTGAAATCATTTGATGAAATGGGTCAACCCCAAGATCTTCATGTGACTCAATTGTCTGGCCTCGTAGATCTCTACTACCTATCACTACCTATCTTTGTATGGAAAATTGAAGAATCCATCCATCGTCATAAATATTAATGGACTTCCTCAAAGCCTGACTGATCTTACCTTATCAGCCTCTGGACTTTCAAATGATCCAATGCCAGAGTTAGAGAAGCTTCACAACCTTAAATCCCTCTGTTTGTACTCAGCTTCTTATACTGGGAAACACATGGTTTGCTCCAGTGGAGGCTTTCCCCAGCTTAAAATTCTGAAACTCTGGATGCTTCAGGAATTGAAAGAATGGAAGATGAAGGAACAAGCAATGCCAAGCCTCAAGCAGGTGGAGATTCGGTCATGCAAGAAATTGAAGGTCCCTAACACCACAGAGTTAAGGCATCTAAAGACTCTTCGCGAATTGAAGTTGAAAGATATGCCAGTGGATTTCACAAAAACAATTGAGAACAACAAGGACCGAATTTGGGGCCATATTGCTGTCTTTCCAGTCATAATTATTGATCAGTAGTGGTCACTGCTGAATGGAATTCAAGCTTCCACCTATGTGAGGTTGTCTTTTCTTTTCTTTCTATGTTCCTTTTTTATTTTTCCACAAAAAAATTATTATGATTATGACACTGCAACTTGTAATTACAGACTTGTGCTTCCTTAGGAATGATGCGAGCGTTGGATTAAGCAGAGCTGTTTCGAGATGATGTCTTAATGAGTCATCATGCATAACGGTTTTTTTTTTTTTTTTTTTTTTTCTTTCTTGGGGCGTGTCGCTTGTTTTAAATGCATTTGGTCAATAAAAGTCATATGCTTGTCATGCAAATGACTGGAATAAAATCGTAGGCTTTGTTGCGAACAAAGTGCTACTGTCTGTGTGATGACTGGAATCAATTGTACTCTTTTATTTGGAAACATATATTTATTTGTGATTGATGTATTTCTTATTCATCATTTCGCCTTCGTAAGACAAGTAGTTATCACATTTATTAGTTATTTCAATTCGCAGAAAGGTTTTTGATTTGCAAAATTGCAATATCTTTTCCACCATACTACTAGAAGATGAAAGGAAAAGTTTGAACTGCATCATCTTCTTGTAATTAATGTGACCGTTGGGATGTAGTTTGAGAGAGGAACCAGGATAAGGTGCAACAATTCAAATATGCCAGGAGTGCAAACTAAACATTGAAGTTCAAGATCAGGTTTAAGCAAAAAAAGTTTATAATCAGGATAAAATGGTAATCCGGTAGGAGAAAATATTGTTCTCTGTGAGGGGATATTTGCAACATAGCGTGATTTGAGGAAACTACTTCATTAGTAAGCATCTCTTTGAAACTAGTTAGGAATATAGCATCTCAAGCCTACGATGCTCGAGTTCAATGAAGCTGGTGTGAACAAGTAATCCACGTGGAACTCAAGTCTTAGAGACTTGAGTTCCAAAAAGCGTAGAAGAAGAAGAAAAACCAAAAACAGAAGAAGGAAAAGAAGAACAACCAGAAATGGAAGAAGGAAAAATCCACAGGAAGAAGAAGAAGAATCATCCACCAAACCCACCAATGATTACACGCAAAACCCCAAAATCATAACCGACCCACCATTCAATTCCACAAAATTAACCCAAATCAAACCAAATCCACCAAGTTTTTCATCGTGAAATTCCCAATTTCACTTTTTGCAAAGACCAAATTCATTCCCCCCTCCAACAATGACCACCACATGAAAAATTTCTGCAATAAGAAGATCTACAGAAGAACCCAAATGAAGAAGAAGAATAAAAAGGAACCCAAACCCATAGAAGATTTGAAGAGGAACCCACATGAAGATGAAGAAAGAACCCAAACCCAGTAAAAACCTAGATTTTCTTTATAAAAAACAAGCCTAAAAGGCTCGAGTTCCATGTGTAAAATTCTCCACATCAGCTGTGTGCCAACACACTAAAACTCGAGTCTTAAATGCTCGAGTCTTTCACAAAAAACTTAAGTCTAATAAACTCGAAATGCTATTTTTCCAAATTGTTTTAGAAATGTGACAGCTAATGAAATTGTTATAAAATTAATGCTAAATGCAAAAAAAAAAAAAAAAAAAAAAAAAAAATTCTTTTTGTGACTCTAAATCACCTTTCAGTCTAAAAATAGCAAACAATTAACTCAGATTAGATGTAGCAACCAAATTTCTAAAGATAGTAAGCTATTCTTTTCTATTTTTTTTTTATTTAGTATTTTCTTGGGTAAATTTTTATCTGACCCCTTCTGCTATTCGCAGCTAAGTATATGGGAATTTTTCTGGGTAGGTAAATACCATCTCATACTTATTTCGGGACCAAAAAGCCATTCACATTTCACAGTAAGCAGGTCTTCTTATGATTTAATACCAAACAAAAATTAAATGCTTGAGTTACCATCTAGATCACTTGACCAGCGGCTACTCCTGCTACAAAAGGATTATCGTAAAACAATTAGATATTACCGAGAGCTTTATAGGGCAATTAGTATTTCATGGTATTCGCAACTTACAATGAAGATGTTCAATGTTGAGAATTTAAACAAATTCCAAAAACTTGTGAGAAAAAAAAAAAAAAAAACAATATGCTTACGTCCATGAAGTTATAACGATTTTCACTATGTATAATTCTGTGCTCTCTCTCAAATTTCTAAATATAGTGTAATACAAAAAAAGCATTTAGGATGTGTCTTTCATAACTAACACAAAAATCACTCGTTTAACATATGTAATTCAAATTATCAGCCGTTTGTAAGTTTTAACCAGTAAGATGATGTTCCATATAGGTACTTTGGTTTAACAACTGAAAGTTAATATATGTGAAAAAAACTAGATTGACACCAATGTTCTAATTAGTGAAACAGATGTTTCTTATGCCAAAAATTAAGACCTTACTAAATCTCACAATCACGTTAATAATCACAGCAATACAAAGCAATAAAAAAATTCTATGGGACGCTATTCGTTCGCAGGCCCAACACTCGCCAAAGCCCATTGCAATAGTGCCACGTACACGAAGCCCACGACTCGCTGGGATTCGAGTTCTAAAACTATCATGTTTAAGACCACATGTGACATCAGGCCCACGAACATCGTCCGGATGATCCTCAGCACCCAATTCAAAATTAGGAAAGCACTAATGATAGATGTTGTAAACATAAAACCCTGTTTGTTCGGGGAATGTAATCGCCTAGAAGGTCGGGTCCACGTAAGTTCAGTAAAGCTTTGGGAATATCACTGCCGAGCAGTCCATCCAGCAGTGGAACCAATTCCAATGCCACTCTCACTTCCTTTCACTCCCAACTAAACCCCCACTTAAGGGTAATAGTATTGGACCTCCCCCTTCCACCTACTAGGGGAATAATCATGACCATTCCACTAAGTTTGGCTATAAATAGGCAAGGACGATTCAGTTGAAGTGGTTGGTAATTCTAGAGAGGAGAGACTAGAGAGAGAAATAGATCATCGTGGGAGAAGAGGGAGAGTGACAGGAAAAACTAGGGAAACTGGGGTACTGGGTTGCCGAGCATAGCATCACTTGTTGTAGGAAATCCGAAAGCCCACCGTACAAATGAATTGTGAACCCAAATACATCTTCGTCCCAATAACTATATTTGGGCACGCACAATTGATGCCGTCTGTGGGAATCTCTTACGTAGCTGTGGTACTATCGAGGCGCACACAGGAGAATGTCTGGAAGTGGACAGGGAAGCCATGCAGAGAGCGGCTCTAGAGGGTTGTCGCGGGGGTCTACATGGCGAGAAAGGAGGCAAAAGAGGCAGGAGGACAAAAAACATGAGGAAACAGAGGAATCTGGGCCTAGAAAAGGATCGTACCAAACCCTCCAAACAATGTATGACGCCTCGGGCCACAGCCGCCTCGACAGAAGAGACCAGGAGCTTGAGCAAGGGATTAAGAACTCGAGCGCCTACGTAGAGCAGTGAGGGATTTAGAGTTGCAAGCGAGGGGTAGACGCAGGAGAAAGGACCATGAGGAGCAAAGGGAAAGGTCGGCAAGTGTGAGAAATCACCGTGCCGCAGGATCCTATCAATTCGGGTCTCGTCGACATCGCGACTATTCGCAAGAGTATACGGACCGTGAATCGACTTCCCCATATGAGGGGCGACCTCGAAATGTGGCCATGGATGCCATAAGTCGGGCATTACGCCAAGCTACTCGATCTCCATTCTCAAGAGCCATTGAGAGTGCGCCCATGCTGAGCAGGTTCACACGGCCATCGTTCAATTCCTACACTGGGAAGACAGACCCGGTAGAACATGTAAGTCACTATATTCAAATGATTTCTTTACATGCCCATAATGATGCATTGATGTGCAAGGTTTTCCCCTCGAACCTCGGCCTCACTACTTTAAGGTGGTTCAACGGATTAAAGAAAGGTTCGGTCCATAGTTTTTCGGAACTGATCCAAGAGTTTGGAGTGTGGTTCATGACTTGTAACCGGGTTTCGCAGCCCGTGGACGCGTTACTATCAATGAAAATGGGGGCTGTTAAAACCCTTCGTAACTATGCCAATCGGTACTGGGAGCTGTATAATGAGATTGGCAGGGGTAATGAAAAGATCGCGGCGAGCACCTTTCGGATGGGGTTACTTGAAGAGTCCGGGTTGAGAGAATCATAAACCCTGAGGCCTCTCGAAGATATGAGGCAGTTGATGAGGCGTATCGAGGAGTACAAGTGCTTAGAAGACGATTGGCTACAAACCAAGGGGAAGACGCCGATCATCAATATCCTCAGAATACTGGCTTTAACCCCAGACACAGGAAGGATTTGAGAATTCAAGAGCCCAGTCCAGCAATTGGGGGAGTCAATGTAGCATTCAAGGAACCCGTGCACAGGATCATTAACAGGATAAAAAAATGAGTTGTATTTTAAACGGCGAAACAAGATGGCGGGCGACCCATCAAGGAGAAACCAGAATTTATATTGCACCTACCACAGAGATAAAAGGCACACCACCAAACAATGCAGAGTATTAAAGGATCATCTGAAGTAGTTGGTAAAGGTGGGACATTTGAAAGAGTTCCTAATGGAAACAAGGAATCAAGAGGTTAGGCAGGCGGGTCAACTATGCGAAAACCTTCCCCCGCCCCCTCTGGGAGTGATAAAGGTCATCCATGCGGTACCGATGAGTCTACAAGCACACAGAACAAGCGGGGTATTAGCCGTGGTATCAATAGAAAGTTGCAAGGGCGAACGCCCACTGGTGAAGAAGCTGAGATACACTAGACAGCCTATAGCGTTTGACGATGATGACATGGAAGGCACCAATTAGCCACACCATGATGCTTTAGCAGTCATGGCCCCTGTAAGGGGTTTCATAGTAAAGAGAATAATGATAGATTAAGGGAGTGGTGCAGACATAATGTACTTGGACTTGTACAAAGGGCTCGGTCTAAAAAAGGAGGATTTGTCAAAGTATGATACTCCGTTGATGGGATTCGATTGGCATATGGTGACTCTAGAAGGGTAGATTTCACTCCCAGTCAACATGGGACGTAAGGAAGTAGTGGTGAAATTTATAGCGGTCGCTTCTTTCTCGTCATACATGGCAATACTTCGAAGGCCGTGGATCCATGACATAGGGGTTGTACTGTCCACCTTGCATGTTAAAGTCAAGTTCCGAACTGAAGAGGGGATTATAGTGATAAGGGGTGATCAACAAACGGCCAGACAATGCTTAGTAGCTGCGGCCAACAAACAAACCGAGCAAAAGGAATCAACCGAGAAGGCTCCCCTATAGCAATTACCGCAGCCCCAAGTAGAGGGGACCAACGTTGCTGAGGATTTGGTAAGAGTAAAAATTTTGCCAGTAGGTGAAAGGAGTTTCCTGATAGGGGCAAGCTTGAATGATGGGGAAAGGGTGGAGCTACTGTTGTTTCTTATACAAAACATGGATGTGTTCGTTTGGAGTCTATATGAGGCGCCCGGAGTCGACCCTGAATTTATAGTTCACAAGCTGAATGTGGATCCTTTATGCCCTCCTAAGAAGCAAAGACCGAGAAGGTCCGCTAAGGAGCATGTAGACGCCGTCAAACAAAAGGTTGGGAAGCTGAGGGAGGTGGGGGCCATAAAGGAAACGTTCTTTCTGGAATGGCTCACAAACACAGTGGTCGTGAAGAAGAAGAACAGTAAGTGGAGGGTTTGTGTTGATTTCACCGACCTGAACCAAGCATGCCTGAAGGATCTGTTTCCGATGCCGAAAATTGATCAATTGGTGGATGCTACGTGCGGGCACTCGAGAATGAGTTTTCTTTACGCTTTCTAAGGTTATCACCAGATTGCCTTAGCCACCGAGGATCAGGAGAAAATAGCATTCATAACACCCGATTCTAACTATCACTATACCGTGATGCCATTTGGATTGAAGAACGTCGGAGCCACTTATCAACGAATGATGACGAAGATGTTTAGGGATAAGATTGGACGGACGGTTGAGGAATACATTGATGACATGGTGATAAAAAGCAAGCAAGAAGGGCAACACGTTGATGACCTTAAAGAGGTGTTTGAGATACTTTGACGACACCAGCTGCGCCTCAATGCCGATAAGTGTGCTTTCAGAGTAGGGTCCGGCAAATTCTTGGGTTATTTAATTACCAAATGGGGGATCGAAATTAACCCCGATCAGATTGAAGTCATGAAACATCTTAAACCACCGAGCATTCCTAAGGAGGTTCAAAAATTGACCAGCATGTTGGCTGCTCTCAACCGATTTATTTCCAAATTTGTTGATCAGTGCCGGCCATTTTATCAGCTTTTGAGGTAATGGAAGGGGTTTCAATGGGACGAGGAGTGTGACAAAGCCTTCCTAGACCTTAAGGACTACCAGGGATAGGCACCTACATTGACAGCCCTAGAGCCGGGAGAAGACCTGTATATGTAGCTCTCGGTGTCCGAGCATGCAGCCAGCTCTGTGTTATTGAAGGATAGTGGTGTGTAGTTTCCGGCTTACTACATAAGCAAGGCATTTGTTGATACCGAAACCAAGTATTTACCATTGGAGAAACTGGTACTGGCACTTGTACATTCCACCTGAAAATTGCTCCATTACTTTCAAGCTCACACCATCTATTTTCTGACCGAGTACCCTCTTCAATCACTACTGAGGAAATCTGACTTTACGGGGAGGATAGCCAAGTGGGGGACCCGGTTAGGCTCATTCGACATTAGATACAGACCGAGGAACTCAGTGAAGGGACAAGTACTTGCAGACTTCATTGTCGAGTTCTAACCAAAAATTGCGGATGTAGTCTGCCTCGCAGAGGTTAGGCCTTGGAAAGTGTTTGTGGATGGCGCATCCAATATGGCAGGAGTAAGGGCTAGAATTGTGATCATCACCTCGAAAGGGCTAAAGCTAGAGCACTCGTTCAGATTATGCTTCAAGGCTTCTAATAATGAGGCCGAGTATGAAGCTCTGCTTGCCGGACTAAGAGTTTTCATGGACTTAGGAGCCAAAGAGGTGGAAGTCTACTTGGATTCTTTCTTAGTAGTTAATCAGGTGCAGGGGAACTTTGAGGCCAAGGACCCCTAGATGATTGAGTATCTGTGGCTGGTAAAGCAGACCATATGTAATTTCTCAAATGTCAGAATTGAACGGGTAGCTCGGAGACAGAATCGGCACGCTGACTCCTTAGCGACGTTGGCATCGTCAATAGTTGACATGGTGCCTCGGTTCATCAGGGTGGAGTTAGTGCCGGAACCAAGAATTACCGTTAGGACACCGGTTGCACAGATCACCACAGCCGAGAGTTGCTGGATGGGCCCTATCATTGATTTCCTTACAGAAGACCGAGCCCTAGAAGATGAGAAAGAGGCAGCCAGAGTACGACGGACCACTGCTCGATATTGGTTGTCTGCCAATAGGAAGTTATATCGAAGATCGTTTGAAGGACCATACCTACAGTGTCTTCGTCCTAATCAGGCTGAAGAGCTATTGACTGAGCTCCACGAGGGTGTGTGCGGTAGCCACGAGGGGGGTGTTCATTGGCTCACCGAACAATGACTCAAGGGTTTTGGTGGCCACGGATGAAGAAAGACGCCACAAAGCATGCTCGGAGGTGTGAACAGTGTCAGATACACGCACCGATGATCTACCAGCTTACCGGGAACTTGAACCCAGTAAGCAGCCCATGGCCATTCGCCCGTTGGGGGCTAGACATAGTCGGGCCATTTCCCTAAGCATCGGGCAATCAGAGGTTTGTGCTGGTGGTAGTAGACTACTTCACAAAGTGGGCAGAAGCGGAAGAGCTGGCAAACATCCGAGATGTTGATGTCAAGAGATTCATATGGAGGAACATTGTAACAAGATTTGGCGTGCCGGAATCTTTTGTGTCGAACAATGCTCTACAATTCGACAGCAAGGCTTTCTGAGAGTTCTGCAACAACCTCTATATCTGGAATTGGTATTCCACACCAGCATATCCGCAGAGAAACGGCCAAGCAGAAGCAACCAATAAGGCCATCATAAGTAGATTGAAGAAAAGGTTGGAGGGCGCCAAGGGCAGATGGGCCAAGGAGTTACCAAGCATCCTATAGGCATACCGAACAACTCCCAAGAGATCCACGGGAGAAATACCATTCTTTCTAACTTACGGGGCAAAAGCTGTCATCCCCGCTGAAGTGAACCTATGCAGCGCCCGAGTCGCAGGATTCACTCCGCATGAGAACGAGAAGCTAATGTCAAAGCAGCTGAACTTGCTAGAGGAAAATCGAGAAGCGGCCACCATTCGGCTAGTAGAATATCAGCAAAAGCTCACCCAGAGGTACAATAAAAGTGTGAGGAAGTGGGAGTTTGCCGCTAGGGAACACACAAGACGTTAATGCAGGGAAACTAGCCCCGTCCTAGGAAGGGCCCTACCGAGTGACTGCTATTGTAGGTTCTGGGGCATACTACCTAGAAGACTTGGAGGAAAAATCGTTTTGCTGGCCATGGAAGGTTCACAACTTGAAAAGGTTCTGTCATTGACCGGCTATCCCCCAAAGATGTCAACTTGATGTAATTTTGCATTATCATGCATTTAATATGACGGTATCTATTCATGCAAGTGCATTTTACCACATTACTATTAGGTTACCATCGTCGGGCAACAAATCTAGAGAGAATCGCGAGTGTGAAGACATCTCATCCACGCTAAGGACGAAAACTTATCCTCGGCTCGATTCCTTTCACCGAGCAGGTTGAAACCTTAAGACATTATTTTATAAGGACGAAAACCTACCCTCAGCTCGATTCCTATCATCAAGCAAGTGGAAACCTTAACACATCATTTTCTAAGGACGGAAACCTACCCTCGGTTCGATTCCTATCACCGAGCAGGTGGAAACCTTAAGACATTATTTTCTAAGGACAGAAACCTGTCCTTGGTTCGATTCCTATCACCTAACAGGTGGAAACCTTAAGACATTATTTTCTAAGGACAAAAACTTACCCTCGGTTTGATTCCTATCACCGAGCAAGTGGAAACCTTAAGACATTATTATCTAAGGACGGAAACCTATTCTCTGTTCGATTCTTGTCACCGAGCAGGTGGAAACCTTAAGACATTATTTCCTAAGGGCAAAAACCTTGAGCCTCCGTACCAAGCAACGAAAACATAAGCCGAAAGATCCTAGGGGCGGAAACATTGCTCTCAGCCACTGTGAGCGAGAAAGTAAGATATGATGATCAAGTTAACCCTAATCATATGCAAAGCCAGCAGTTCTCAAACAAACATGTGTGAATTTAAAAACAAGATCAAAACACACGGATTTATGTCCCAACAATACTGATCAAAACCATTCAAATGATAGAGAAATTGTTCTGTCGCCACAGCCCGGTGACCTAGGCTTAACAAAAAAGAAAAAGAAAAAAAAAAAATAATAAAATTTTTACGCTCCATCGAAATTTAAGCCTTCATTCAGGTAGGTTGGAGGACGGAGTCTTCGAATTAGGTTGAACGGGCATATCCTTGTCTAGCGGGGCTGTGAGAGGGCTCTGTTTTCGAGCATCCTCGGCTTCAACATGAATGTTACTTGAGGTTTCTAAGTCTACCATTTCAACATGGGAATCAATCCCCTGCACAAGGTCCCTCATGCTCGGTGTATCTTCCTCATCTTCAGCACAGACCTGACTTTGAACAGGTAGGGGTGGAACTGGATATGGAATTTGATTAGGGTTTTATATAGGGGAATTCTCAGCTACTCCCATTGCTTGGAGGGCAGCCAACCACCCTTCCTCGAACCCGTGGTTCCGAGCTTGATGGATAATAGGCTCCACAGAGTTCTCGACCTCCGTAAAGCCTGCATTATGCCATTTATCCTCGCAAGTTTCAAGAGCATCCTTCAAGCCAACAATCTGGTCGGCTTGGGAAAAATTCAAACTATCCGACTTGGCCAATTTTAGCTTGTTCTCGCCCAATTTGGATATCTGATCGGTCAGTTTCCTCTCCGCCGCTAAACGAGCTTTTTAGGCATCTACTGCTTTCCTTTCAGATACATTGGTAGCTTCTTCCTTCTCTTTGACCGTATTCTCGACAGCGGTTTTCTGCTCATTGGCATGATCAATAACCTTGGTCACCTCCTTCAGCCTCCTGTCAATAACACTAGTCAGCTATACTGCCTGAGAACATAAACAGTGATGAAATAATGAAATTGGGAAAGCGCCTACGTATTGTAATGCATGAATTTGGGGAAGTAACAATTACCCCTATGGTATGCCATTGCAGCCGTCTAGCAAGCGACTCGTCATCCCCGTCCGAGAAGAAGTGGGCATCCTTGGGCAGCTGGAGACCTTGCGCCAGGCTTTGAGCGACTGGACCTCCTTCGCCTTGCGCCCACAGTTGAACGATGGCGGTCGCCGGTAGAGGTTTGTCGCCCAGCCTAAAGTCAAGCCACCAACTAGCCTCAACCTGAGAGGAAGATGCTCCTTTTATCCCGACCTGGATAGCCAGTTGAACAGCGCCTGTTGTCTCCGAGGTCTTGGGGCCTACTTTTGCACGAGGCAGGGTTTTCGAGGGAACATCACTCGGGGCGGGACTGATCTTTTCGGCAACTTGCTTCCTTTTTTTGCTTTCTCCAACAAGAAGACCCAACCCCTTTCCTAAGGGGGACTGAGGTTGAGCCGCAGGGCTGGCCCTAGGTAGGAACCGGGTGAGGGTCATTGTTCTCTTGCTTACCATTTTCTCTGCCGAACTAGTTGTGACGCCCAATGCACCGATCGGGTTAGCTGCTCCTTCAACCGCTTAGACTTAGGCGTCGTTCCCCCCAATAGGAACCTGTGCTAGCTTTTTGAGAGCCCAGGAAACTCATTTGGATGACTCATCCTTGACCGAGGCAAGGTCTTCAGCAGTTGTGTAACGAGGACCGAGGTCACGGGCTTCGCCAGTAGTTAGTGAGGGGGGAAGGAAGTTGGCATGGCAGACGTCAATGTAAGATAGCAATGGGTTGTCAACCAAAAATGCCTGGCTGAAGGATCGCCAAGTCTTATACACAAGGGTGCAACCGAGTATGAGGTGCGATGCCTTGAGCTGTCCATCATTATGGACAAATATCTCGAAACGAAGCATGAAATTTAAATCTCTTATATTCACCACTGTAAGATCCTGGGTGAATACTTTACTGTCTGCGACAAAGAAATACGAGGGGTTAGTATCCAAGCAAAATAAATAAAAGTAAAGGAAAAGAAAAATGACAGATTAGTGTTCAGCACGAACCAACTTCACACCGCGAGAGAGGACAAGGGATGTCATTGGTAAACCAATTACCGCGCACCCAAACAAACTCTCGGGCAGAATTCCTAGTAGAATTGGGTAGGCACGAAATTAGCCATACCCGCGTATTTCTGACCTTCAAATAATAATTGGTCTATTTATTCCCACACAGGCTGTACATGTAATTTATGTCATGCTAACTTAATCTCAAACTGTATATTTGGTTCAGCCTACTGACGCAACTAACTACCCAGTAAAAGTTGGGAGGAAGTTGGTCCGAGCACAAGCCATAAAACCTAAGGGTATCGAGTAAAAGAGCATCCACAGGGAATCTAACCCCACCCTCCAGAATTGACATCAAAGGGAAAAAGGTAGTGTTAGAACCCCTATAAAGTGAAAATTCACTTTCATGGCAGTGCGCCACATCTACATCCTCAAGGATGTTGAATGTTTGCCTAAAAGTGGCTAGGGACGCCTCAGTGTTTAGAAGGTGAGCAAAACTCATCCTAGACACCAGGATTGAAGAATGGAACTAAAATAAAAGAGAGAGGTAGAAGACTTACTTCGGGCTCTAAGGGAAAGGAGTATTCTGGGCTCAGGGATTAACACCAGATGAATGCTCGGCAGAGAGGGGGGCTCAGAGAATGGAGATTGTAAAAAAGAAGAGGGACTCGAAATGGCCTATTTATAGGAACCATGGGAGAGGCGGTTGGTGCTGATCAATAATTGGAGCGCGGGAAATCTCGCTAATCCCCATGCCAACTGTCGCATGCACACTACTTTAGTTCATGAACCATCGCGCAATGATGAAAGTCTAAGCCAACGGTCACATTAAGCACGACTTTTGAAGGGAGCATTAAATGATTTTTTTGAACCACCTAATTCCTGTCTATTCAGTATCTCGGATAGCACTTATCCCTCGTCCTTGACTCGTGCCCAGGGCCGGGCAGGAATCAAGGGGAGGCTATTGTACGAGATGTTATTCGTTTGCAAGCCCAACACTCGCCAAAGCCCATCACAACAGTGCCACGTACACGAAGCCCACAACTCGCTAGGATTCGAGTTCTAAAACTATCATGTTTAAGACCGCATGTGACACCGGGACCACGAACATCGTCCGGATGATCCTCGACACCCAATTTATTAAGAAAGCACTAATGACAGACGCTATAAACGTAAAACCTTGTTTGTTCGAGGAATGTAATCACCTGGAAGGTCGGGTCCCCATGAGTTCAGTAAAGCTTTGGGATTATCACTGTCGAGCAGTCCATTCAGTGGTGGAACCAGTTTCAATGCCACTCTCACTTCCTCCCACTCCCAACTAAACCCCCACTTAAGGGTAATAATATTGGACCTCCCCCTTCCACCCACTAGGGGAATAATCATGACCATTCCACTAAGTTTGGCTATAAATAGGCAAGGAAGATTTAGTTGAAGTGGTTGGCAATTCCGGAGAGGAGAGACTAGAGAGAGAAATCGATCATCCTGGGAGAAAAGGGAGAGTGACAGGAAAAACTAGGGAAACTGGGGTACTGGGTTGCCAAGCATAGCATTACCTGTTATCGAAAATCGGAAACCATACCATACAAATAGATTGTGAGCCCAAATACATCTTAGGCCCAATAATTATATTTGGGCACACACAAAAATATTATATATATATATATATATAAATAAAAAATAAATAAATAAAACTCCAGATGTGAACTATTTCATTAGAAAATACCACTATAGAAGGCATAATTATAATCTGTCTATACATAAAACAAAACTTATATAGACTAAATACGAGTTGTAAACTAAATAAGGTTACCTGTTTTTTTATATTTTTTTTATTTTGTATATGATTTTTCCTCTCTTCGCAGCAAATGTTGAAGAATATATTGCTTGTGCATTCAATCACCGAATAATTCGAAACTACTCAACTAAGGGAAGTACTCCACAGCTAAAATTCTCCTCTTCCATGTTAAGGAATTGAGAATCACCATACTTGAATATGAGAAGTACCATGTGTCAAGGCAATCCTAATATCGATACTTGACTTTACACAATAGGGAACACCTTGTCACTTGTGGATATTGCAAGGTATTAGTATTACCCTTGTTCGATATATTCTGTTTTTTCCTGATTAAGTAATGATCACTTGTGAACAAAGTAATAGTCATTTTCTTTTGATTAAAGCAATCAAATTCTAATTTGGCTTCTTTTGGTATGCCACATGTTCTTCCTAACTCCAAAATTGCTAGCTTTTTAACAACGTAATAATCATTTTCTTTTCACTAAAGCAACAAAAAGTTAAGGGTTTTATTTATTTTATGTTTATGTGGCTTCTTTGGGACGTGGTTACCTCATATTTCAAAAACTTTAGGAAGTGTTTGGTAAGGTATTTTAAACAATGATTTTCAGTATTTAAACAATATTATGCGTATTTTCACATATTTTTTTATTCACATATATTTTCAAAAAATATAAACAACGTTACTAGAACAAGATTACCAAACGCCCCTTATTCTTCCTAACTTGGTAATGATAAAAAAATCTAGGACCATAGATTTTTATGCTACTGTAGAGGGTAAAATTTCTTATCAATTACAAATTGTCACGTCATATCATCAAATGCACAAAGTATGTTAAAAGTAAAAAATTTCACTCTCAAATGTGGTAGACTATAAGTGGTGGGCTCATGTGAAAATAACATGTAGCCAATAACATTTATTATTTAGAATAGTTGAAAACAATAAGTCAGGTAAATGGTGTGGGCCTAGAATTACTTGTAATGTTTAGCATTGAACCATATATAGTCACTTACTTTTCATTTAAGCCGCTTCATAATTTGTATAACTAGATAATGTCATGTGAATTTTTGCAATTTCATTTGAAATAATTTTTATATTTTGTAAGACATATATATAATACTTTTTTTTTTTTTGTATAATATTTGTGTTTCCAGAAATATTGTTGACTGCTTTGACATTCAATCTTTATAATTCATATTTTTAAATTTTTTTTTTTTTTTTGCATAGAATTGGTTTTTAAAAATTGAGTTGAATTGCCTTATTAATTTAGATTTCTGATATTAGAACTGTCTAGTTTTTCAACATTCCTAGGGTACTAACATATTGTAATATTTACTATAAAAATAGACTATTTTTTTAACCAATTAAATGGTTTTGAACTTTCTAAATAAGAATTTAAAGAAAAATTACTTTCATATCCTCAACCATTCCATTCTCACAACCAAATAGTGCGACTCCAATATCAAATATCCATTTTAGTATCTCAACAAAAGAAAATCATTTATAAGTATCAGTATAAAGAGAATGTTATGAAACAAAGAAAAATTTTCTTAAAAAACATTCATTTATCAAGATTTAATTGCCTCTAGTTGGGCTTCTATATCCTAAACACAATAAATAAATAAATAAATGAAAACAAAAAAACATGGAAAACACAATAAAATCATCAATGACTTTTACTTTTATTGTCGCAGTTCATATCGATACCGCACTAAATAGCAGTAAAAAAACTACAAAGAAATCTACAAATAATCAATTAGAAAGTTTCTTTCTCTTTCGCTTTAGCTCTAAAAAACACATTTATGGCCTTCCTACACCAAAATCGTAAACACCCAAAGCCAATCAAAGCCTTCACAAACCCATAATGTCCGACTTCAACATCAATAGCGTAAGCTGCCTTCACTCAACCAAAAATGCAAGCCCACTTTCTTGGTTAGAGTTAACTCATATGAGTTAGGATCATATGGGACGACAATGTTAAAGCATAGTAGGTGTTGTTGAAGGGTTGAAGGTAAGTGACACTTTGTATAATTGTATTTGAGATAATATGATATGAAGGGATATGGGCACATCTATATAAAGGAGTAGAAGTGCAAGATGTGAAAAATGGTGAATGAAATTGCAAAGATTTTGTATCTGTGAGAGTAAAAAATTTTGGAAACATTGAATCAAAGGGAATAAAGAGTCCTTTTTTTTTTAATTAGAAAATGCTTGAAATATTGAACCAAAGGAAACAAAGAGAAATTTTTAATTGAAAAAAACATAGAAACATTGAACCAAAGGAAGCAAAGAGTTATTATTTTTTAATTTGTTTTTATCTCACATGTGACACTTGAAAGTATTTTAATTATCTTTTCAAAAAGTGTGCCACGTGGCTAAATCATATAATCTCTTACATGAGGTCTCTACTTTTATATAATAAAATGACATAAATACACTTTTAGTCCCTATATTTTGACATTTTTTCATTTTAGTCCCTACATTTTATTTTTACCACTTTTAGTCCCTAAATCAATTAACGCATATTATTTTTGTCCTTTCCGTTAGTCAATCGACGAAAATAGCTAAGGTGGCAGCCGGAGGGATTAAAATATTATAAAAAATGTCACATAGGCATTTCATTTTTTTTTAAAATAATTTGTTAAATTTATCTAAATAAAAAATAAGAAAAAACAGAATTAAAAAAAATAAAATCAAATGCCTATGAACACAAGAACACAAACCTAGAAAATCAAACCCAAGAACACAAATCAAATGCCGAGGAAATTAAAACACAAATTCAAATTCAAAAACACAAAGAACACAATAACAAACAAAACTATTTACTCTCAAAAATATTAAATCACAAAAAAATTAGATAAAATTAAAAACCCTCACACAACACAACACAGTCCAACTCTAAACTCCAAACTTCAAACCCCTCATTGCATTTGTAGAAGTAGAAGAAGAAATGGCGAGGTGGTGGCGCTCCGCTACCAACAACCTAAGAACCGCCATGTCAAGCCACGGTTCATCGCAGCCATCATCGGCTGGGTACCACACGATCCAGCCAATCCTTAGGGAGTGCGTAGGGAATGGAGTGTAGTCAATCCTAGCCATTGTTATTTTCCAACAACTCCTCCAGAAAGACTCCATAGCCCCACGATCCATGTCCAGGAAGCACCTGGTCACCACTAAGTGGAAGCAGATTCAAGCCATTCCCAAGGCCATTGAGCTCCCATTTTTCTACTCAACCACTTTCCCTCTCCAGATCCGAGCCGGTTCCGGATCCTCTCACCTACTTGAATCCAGCAAATTCAAGCCATTTTTTTAGAGTAAATAGTTTAAAAACACAAACCCAAATTTAAGAGTACAAACCTAATCTAAAAAGTGGTGGTTTGGATTTGGGTAGAGAGAGAGGGGCTAAGGTTGACGGTGATTTGGATTTGGGTTTAAAGTGCATTTACCTCCAATCTCTCACAGATCAGTGGGTCTCTCTCTTTCATCTCTCAATCTCTCAACTTAGTGGTACAGATTTCGTTGGAGATAGGTGGTAGAACCAAGCTCAATGGTGCAGTGGAGATAGGTGGAAGATTTGTGGCGGAAATTGTGGTGGAGATTTGTGGGTTTGTTCCTAGGTTTCTCGAATTTGCGGGTTAGTTTCTCAAATTTTTTTGGGTTGGAAATTTATAGGTTTGTTTCTAGGTTTCTCGAATTTGTGGGTCAGATTCTCGAATTTTTCTGGGTTTGAAATTTATGGGTTTGTTTTCGGGTTTGATGTTTGTATGGAGGGTTTGATTTTTCATGTGATGTTCTAGGTTTGCTAGAGATTGAGGGTTGGGTTTGGGTTTGTGTTCTTTGTGTTTTGAATCTTTGAAGGTCTATGTATTTTGTAGATCTGTGCCCTTTGATTTTATGTGTTCCATGTTGGCATGTTCTTGATTTTTTTAATTTCCTCGACATTTGATTTGTGTTCTTGGATTTGATTTTCTGGGTTTGTGTGTTCTTGTGTTCAAAGGCATTCAATTGTATTGTTTTTAATTCTATTTTTTATTTAGTTAAAATTGACAATTTTTTTAAAAAAAAATTAGATGCTGATGTGGCATTTTTTATAATATTTTAATTCCTCTGGCTGCCACCTCAGCTATTTCCATCGGTTGATTGATGGAAATGACGAAAATAACACGCATTAATTGGTTTAGGGACTAAAAGTAGTAAAAATAAAATGTAGGGACTAAAAGTGCACTTGCCTAATAAAATTTGACAATTTGTTTTTTAGTTAAGTGAAAAATGAAAATAGTAGGTAAGCATTATAACTTTTAAGTGTTAGTCCAAAACGTTTCTTAAAATGATGTGATTATTTTTAACAAAATATAGTTTATACAATATATTAGATTTTCTGAATTTGTTATTTGAAAGTATTTTAAATTCTATAAGTTTTTTCTTCTTCAAAAAATCGTAATGCATTTTACATTCAATTATTATACAAGGCAAGATATTTTGTAAATAATATAAACTGTAGGGGATCTTACCACTACCCTAGACTATCCCAATGTCATGTCTTAAACCTAAAAGGGTTCAAAGCATGAGAAAAGAACGATTAAAATAAACTGTAGGGGATTTTTATTTTTATTCTTTTTTATAAAGATAAATAAACATTGTGAACTCTCCACAATATAAGTTAGAGTTCTATGAGACATTGACAAATAATACAAATTACCAATCATGTCTCCAAATATACATGAAATTTCAAAGCTCCAAATGGATCAACATAAAATCACAATCTTCCTAGGATAGGCAGCCTCAACAACAAAATTTAGGCCTACCATGCCCAAGGCTAACAAACCTCAAGAGCCCAATTTTCGATAGAATTAGCTAAGGCTAACAAACCTCAAAAGCCCAATTTTTTATAGGATTAGTGATGGCCTCGATAAATTTACTAAGTTGAGTCACAAACCAATCATAGCATAAATCTCTCAATTAGCATAATACTCCAATCACCACCAATGAAACAAGCTCAATGCCTGAGGAATAGCAAATTGATCTAAAAAACTATTAGAGAGTGGAATGAGTTAAAACCCAGTAAGAAGTATAATTAACGGGGGTAGGGGAAATACAAGTTTCATGATGATTAGCATTTTACAAAGCATGCTATAAGTAGTTTTACAAAGAATGCAAGTAGCATTTTACAAAATACAATTTAATTTCAAGTAGTTTCACAAAAAACTTTGAAATGCCCAATATATTCACAAGGTTCTCAAAGCCTTCAAACTCATTTCTTCTCAAGAAGATTTTGTATCAATTTTCTCAAATATCACAAGTCATGATAAAGCATCTTTAAATCTTTCAAATAATACAATAAATCCATAAAATCTATTCTCAAGAATTTAATCAAAGATGCTAATTTTTTCCATGCTATCAAATCATGCATTTCTCCATATGCAATAAGAAGTATGATGCACCTTCAACACTTCATACATTTTCCATAAATAATTAACAATAATAGTACATATAGTACGTTTTAAGAAAACCATGAAAGATGTTCCAAGATGGGTTTAAACATCAAATACTTTAGTGCAATAATGATTCCTCTTTAAAAATCCCATTCAGAAGCCACTTACCTCAGCAGTCCAATCCAAATTTGCTTCAATTGGGCACCGCATTCAACAAATCAAGTTACTAGTTCCATCACCAAGTATCTTGGAACCTAGAAACACAAGTATCAAGCCTATTAATAACAAGGCCTACTACAAAGTACACTATCATATATGTCTCCATGAATAGGAAAGGATCTCCTCAAAAATAAAACCTAAGGCCCTAAAGCCTAGCTTGACCATCCTAAGACAAGCACCCCTACCCAAAAGGGAACCAAACAAGCATACGAGCAACTCATAGGACTATAGCACAACCAAAGCCTATAATTCCCTACCACAAACAATGTACATTTACTAACTTGATATAAATCATGTCGTTATCAAACCATGATAAAATTAGTCGAAGTAAAACACTTGTCAAAGAAAGCACATATGAACTTACAAGCTAAACCTCACAACAAAAGGTTGTAGTAAATTCCTTAAAGGTCTTAGCATCCTAATCACACTTTCAGATAACTTGCAACAGGTCTGCCCTTTTTATAAAATTTGTTTGGTCCACTTAGTGTTATCCAAAATTCTTGAAATTAAATAGGAGAAGCCTTTATATGTCTAGTATGTACCACCAAAAATTTCACTCAAAATAAGTCTTCTATAATTTATTAAAAAACACGTAGTGCAGCTTACTCAAATCTGTCATGGACAGATTTATAGTCCCAAAAGCAAATTACTATAATTTTAGTACCATTCTAAAAACTTTGAGACTTGATTAACCTTAAAGTTACATGTGCTAGCACACATTACCAACTAATAATGTACCCCACAACCTCATATAATATTCATCACAACAAAAGTCAAGAAATTCAATCCCATAACTCATATAGGAAATTTACCAAACCCTTGTCATGCAACATGCACATGCCCACATCACTTAAGAAATTTATGGTTAACACCACACTCACAACCACATATGCCAAATACATTTCAAAATGCAAAAAAACCCTCTTTCAAAAATTAACCCCAATCTCCCATATAAATCAAAAACTTCAAATGATTTCTCAAGAAACCCAACTCACATGGTTTCCAAACAATAAATCCATATCACCCCATTAAATTAAAAACCTCCAATTAGGTCTTAAATGCCCCAACAAACACAGGAAAACAACCCCAAAGACAAAACCCATACAACAAAGAGCAATCTTAACAATATAGGATAAAAATCCAAAAATATTAGAAGGTGGGTCATGGAGATTTTACCTTACATTAATGTTGGTAGAAGTCAAACCATGGAGAAGAGTTTGATGACCAAAAATTTAGAAGCTAACCAAGAGACCAAGAGGGAGGAGAGATTCGGGAGAGAGAGGTAGAGTGATGTGTGTGTTTGTGTTTGAGTGTGAAAGAAGAGGGGCAGTCAATCAAGAGAGAGAGAGATATTTGTGAGGTTGTGTGATTGAGAATGAGTGGGTAGGTGGGGGTGTCACGTGTGAGTCTAAAAATTTGACCCCCTTTTGTGTGTGTGTGTGTGTGGGGGGGGGATAAAGGTTGGGGTGTTACACTTAAAGTACCAACCTACAATTGAACCTTCACTTCAATTTTCAATTGGACTTGAGCTTGTAGAGGCTTCTTCCCTTTGCACAAATTCCAGTATGTGATTAACTTCCTAGCATTTGAAGTTTGTTGTTGGATGAAAAGTTTTTCGCTTCAATATACGTTAAATATTTGGAAGTACTTGGTTACAAAATCCTAAGGCGCACAAGAATGTAGTAGCTTCTACAAAAGTATATGAGTTCTCTAATTGAGTCTTTGTATCTTTGATGAGTTTAAAATAAAGCTTTTATACCATTTAGGAGTTTAGTGAATGAAACCCTAATAATCCAAGTCATCATGAGCCAAAAATCTGACCTGAGATTTTTGGATCTGCATAACTCGATAGATTAAGAAGTGTCGAGCTAGAGTTGAGGTCCTTCATTTAATCACAATACATGCTAGTATCGAGCTTGTGTCGAGACTAGTACCAAAGTTCACTTATTCAACTTTTCTTCAATTGTTTCTTGGTACAATCTTTATGTCTTCAATAATATCAATTGTCTTGATTATCCAACATGCTTCATAATATTCTAGAAACATCTTAAATCTACCTAATTATAAGTAAAATATGTTTTATCAAATGATATGCCAACACAAAAATATAACCCTATCATGGTTAAACCTCCTTTTTTTTAACCAGATGGGTTAACCATGTTTTTTAGCCAGATGGGGCACCCTTGAATTGATAGCGTACATTGAATCCATATGAAAAACTTTGGATAATAAATTTTTATTGGTAGAAGAATTATAATAAATTCTCAAGGAATAGCATTAGAGGATAATATATTGTCAAATTGTATTCGACGCTCAAAAAAAAAAACAAAAAACAAAAACAAAAAAATAATAATAATAATAAGAATTGTCAATGCTTTATTTTGTATGTAAAAACACTTCACATACTATAAAATCTTATTCAATGCACAACCAACATAGCCCTTGCATGGCCCTTAGAAATTTGAAACTGCTCAGTTATACCAAGATGCGACATAAGAAGCCAGAAATGAGTGAATAGCTCTCCGCCTCGGATGAGCTGCTGAGCATGATGGTTCCATCGACACTTTGTCGCAGCATAACACAACATTTCAACCCACACATGACTTACCAACTCCCATTTCTTTTGATATTCCATGCATTGCAATGATTTAGCGAGCCTACATCCATCGAATAGCACTGACTTGCTTCTATCTCCTTTCACTATAGATGGTGGAATTTCAGTGCTCACTTCAAGTAACTTTATGCATGCTTGGGTTTCATCAAATATAGATTTTCTTTCATAGAAAAATTCATCGGCCTCAGCGCATGTGTCTTGGAACCTGATTTGTTCAATCCCATTTGGCAGCAAGATAGGACGCATGACTAGAAGATATAGCATATAGTCTGATAATGACTTGCTGGCTTCATAATTTGGACAATTGACAGAGTTGTTTGAGTTTGTGTTCCGATCAGAATAATAACATAGGGTTGTTGCAATGTGCCAGAGAAGAATGCTTTGGTCAAATTCTGCCTCAACGCTGTCTTGGAGTGTTTTACGATTTTCTTTGCTCAGTTCATAAAAGCATTTTGCATCTTTAGGAACCTCAGATTCTACTTCAACGTCCTCATTTTGTTTTTTATTCTTTTCTTTGTTAATGCAATCAAGGCATTTTGCATTTTTAAGAACCCGCTCACCCCTACAAGCACATAATTCCTTGCAAACCTTAAGTTCTAAGGCAATCTTTGATTTCTCTAGAAGGTGCTCAAATATCAATTTCTTCAAATCCACAGAAACGTCCATTGAATTTTCATATCGTTGCTTCTCTAACAACTCATAATGGAATAAGAACCTCTGGATAGCACGGCAAGTGGGTTTCTTGCGATGAAGGCAATATGTTATTAGGTTGTATTGTCCCATGGTATTGGACCACCTCTTTTTTGGAACCAATAATGGAACTGATGAAATGGAATTATACCAGAGATCTACCATTGCAGTCTTGCGCTTACTCAACCAAAGCATTGACCAGTCTGAGGTAATTAATATCAACACTGAATATATCTCTAGGAAGATGGCTCCACTAAGCAAAACATAAGTGACCATTCTCTCCTCTCTTGAGTAGACACTCTTTTCATCAACGACAATGGCGAAAACCAAGAGCACAATCACGGTAGACGAGAAACTGATAAGACGTAGAATGCCACCCACTAGGGAATAAACCTTGTAAGCCTTTGTATAAAACACATCGTACATGAATCCTAGCTCAACCTCAATCACTTTGAAAGCTTCTTCAAATTGTACTTTTTGAAAGAAGGATTGGCTGTTCTTTATATCTTGGATGCTCAGGATGAGATCAGAAAATAGCTGCTTGAAAGTCTTGAACAATATATAGGCACATTGAAGAGAGTGTGCATCTGCAATTTTGGCATTTGCTGGCTTTGGAATGGAAATGTCTGATACAATAGGAGCTTCAATGAATGTACCTGATGTAACGTCGAACCCCTCCTCTTTCTTCGAGCGGTATTCTTCCATGTATCTCGCATAATTGGGGCCTGGATCAGGACGACGTAGCGTCGTTGCTTTAAAGTTTTCACTGCTCGCAGACCTCAAAACCCAGATTCTCTCCCCAATCTTAATTATCCCGGGAATCATCATTGCAACTGTAAGAATATTAAGCAGGGTATTTTCCCAAGCTCTGATGATGACAAACACAGTCACTCCTACCTGGCTTGCTAATGTTAAGGCGTGCCTCCGCCACAATGCATTGTCTTCCAAGGAGTATGCTGTAATGGTGTCGGGACCAGCAAGATGCAAGAGAAAAAATGGAGCCCAGAATGATGTTATGACAAGCTTTGTATCAATTGGCTTATTTTCGGCATTTCCTAAATTGTTGGAGATTATACTCAATGAGACTGTTGCAAACCAGCTTGCTAACAGGTAGGAACTCCAAAGGAGGAGGATGAGGTTGTTGCTGGTTGAAACCTTGTTGAATATAACACGTGATAAGAGCAAAGTTACTTTTATTTGATTATAACAAAAAAAAAAAAAAATGTATATATTTGAAAGTACACCAATATTATTTTTAGGAAAAGTTTAATAAAGTGGCAGTTTATAAACTGTTATATTTTCTGATATATAATTATTTTAAGATGTGGTATAATGTATAATTTATACCACATCTTTAAAAAAAAAATTATTTTCTAAATTTTATATATTATAGATAGCTTTTTCTCCTTAAAAATTAAAGAATTTCTAAAACTAATTTTTATCTCTATGTTTTTACAAATATATAGTTATATATATATATATATATATATATATATATATATATATATATATATTTAAAGTGGTCAATATTCTTCTAACTATTGTTATTATGCATTAAATTTTCCTAATTTCTTTTGGTTCAACTAAAATTTTTAAATTTCAAATATATTATTCAAATTTCTCATTTAAAGATATTATTATGATAATTAAAACTTATATATTACTCAAAAAAATTGATGGTACCCTTAACCCAAACATGTTTTTTCCCAATCTTAAGTAAGTATACCAAAGTGGATTGAAGTGGACCAAATTGGACTAAAATGGACCAAATTGGCTGAATTGGGTTGGAATAGTCTAAATGTATCGAAGTAGATTGAACTAGACTAAAATGGATTAAAGTGAACTAAATTGGATTAAAGTGAACTAAATTGGATTGAAATGGATCAAAGTGGCTGAATTGGACCAGACAAGACAAAAATGGACGAAAGGGACTGAATAAGATTAAAGTAGACCAAAGTTGATCGAAATGGACCCAAGTGGACTGAAATAGATCAAATGTTGAACCATAATTTGTAAACATCACTCAAAAAATCAACAATAATTATAATAATAAAGTGATGTAAAGCCATAATCTATAATAAGTAATGTATTTCAATGTGATGAAAGCGGTTTGTTTTTGAAGTAACATCAATAAGATTTGTTATTACATTAATATTTTTAACTAAATTATTATGCATACAATCTATGATTCTATGTGCCTATTGAAGGTTTTATAGGCCATTCTTTTACTAACAGTAAAATTTGTCTTTAACCAATCTTGTAGACATCCTAAAAACTGTGGTAGAAGTTTGATTATAAAGGAAGCAAAGTTCTAGAGAAGGAAAACTGGAAAAGACAAACATCTTTCAAGAATAAAAAATTGGAGATAGTGATTGTCGTGTACCATTAAAGAAACTTAACCTTTGTGAATTATTGAGTGATTGCCGTATACCGTTGCGCTTTTGAAGTTATCTCATTTTTAAGAAATTGTTGTCTCACATCATTCTTCTTTGAAAACTATGATATAAAGGTGTCGCATACTCACTTCTCAGGAGACAAAACTATCATAAATCTTGTCCCTGTGAGTATCACTCATGCATTTTAACCACTAGTTATAATTCTAGTTGTTGAGCATTTTAAAGTTATCAACAGCTTGGAGATCTATTATCGTGACTCGGTGAAATACTTCCCACCACTAAGTTTGGTCCTAAACCATAAGCACCACAGTCCCCAAACTGTACACAAGCAAAAACAGAGCCTCCAAAGATCTGTTTTTATTGATTTATAGAAAGCATATGATAGGGTTAGGTTCCTGAAGAGGTTATGTGGTGGGTTTTAGAAAATAAAGGAGTTTCTCTCAAATATATTAAGCTGATCAAGGATATGTAGAATGGAGCAGTAACAAGTTTAATAACAAGTAAGTTTCCTATCACTATAGGTTTGCATCAAGAATTAGCATTAAAGTCCATATCTCTTTACCTTAGTGATGGATAAACTCACTAAATTGACCCAAGAGAAAGTGCCTTGGTGTATTCTTTATGGATATGATATAGTTTTAGTGAATGAAACTAAAAATGGAGTTAATGCCAAATTAAAAATTTGGTGACACACTCTAGAATCTAAATTTTCTTGGTTAAGTAGGATTAAAACATATTACATGGAATATAAATTTAGTAAAAAAAATACAAACAAAAATGAAGGGGTCATAAGACTTTATGGTCAAGAGATATTAAAAAGTGGTAGCTTTCAATATCTTGGATTACTAATTCATAAGTTCATAAAAAAAAAAAAAGGATTAATAATTCATAAAAATTGAGAGATTGAAAATAATGTGAATCATACAATAAGAGTATGGTGGATGAAAGGGAGGAGTGCATCAAGTGTGTTGCGAAATTATAGAATACGTATTAAGTTAAAAGGAAAATTTTTAAGACTGCTAAAAGATCAACTATACCCTATAGTACTGAATGATGAACTATCAAGAAGTACCCATATTTAGAAAATGGGTATAACTTAACTGAGAATATTGAAATGGATGAAAATACACCAAATGATAGGGTTCAAAATAAAGAAATTTGCTTAAAACTAACTTAAAAAATGAATAAGAGTTGCTTAGAATAGTTTAGTCATATTTAGAGGTGAGTGACTAATGCATCATTAAGAAAAAAAGGAAAAAAAAAAAAAAAAAAACGATACTTTTATTTCTTTAAGAAAACTTTGAAAGTAAACTTGTTTTTTTAATGGAAAGCCTAGAGAAGCTCCACACCACACGACAAAGCTATTTTTAGGCTCTCCAAAAACGCTTGATCCAATACACCAGCTCACTTAAAAGACCACTTGCACAAACCTCACTCTTTTGGACACTTTGAGATGTTTTGCTCCAAAAACTAAAATTAGTCTCCTTTTCTTTTCTTTTCTTTAGATGGGTAATTAATTATTTTTGACATTGGGATTGGTATTCGAGGATGTCAATGGATTGAAAAAATATAAAAAGTAAAATTTATTTTATTTTATTTTTTTTCTTAAAAGCTACAAGTTTTGAAAGTAAGAACATTTTGTACATCTTATGTAAAAATCTCCATCTATTTTAGTATAAAAACTTTTTTTTTTCTATTTTATATATTTACTTTTCAAAAGCACCTAAATCAAATTATCTATATTATACAATATTTAATTAAAAAAAACTTTTTTTTTTCTATTTTACATAATCACTTTTCAAAAACACCTAAATCAAATTATCTATGTTATACTACATTTCATTAAAATATAATTTTTTATCAATTTTTTTATTATTTTCTCAAATCATCTCTCTCTCTCTCTCTCTCTCTGAATAAAGAAAATATAAAAAACAGATTTGCATATGAACACTAACTATATAAATATACATGGCTACTTTATCTAGAATCATATTTTACGCAATTTTGTATAGGTTGATGTGAGTGTTTTTTAGATTAGTTGGACAAATTGTGAAGCTTATGCTATTTTAGATAGGCCAATGTTATTGTTTATTTTTTTTTAAGGAAAAAGACATTGAAAATATTATCAAGAAGCACATAAATCAGCTACAATAACAGAATTAATATCTGGAGGAACAAACTTCATTGAATATTATTAAGAAACTGGTAAATCAACTACAACAATAGAATTAGGGGTTGTTTGGTTATGTTGTTTAAATAACGGTTTTCGTTGTTTAAATAATATAACACGTATTTCTACAACATTTTTTTCACTCACACGTATTTTTCACAAAATTTAAATAACGTTACTAGAACAATATTACTAAATGGGCTCGTAATATCTAGAGAAATAAACTTCATTAAAAAATAAATAAATAAATAAAAGCGAAAACGATAATTTTCCTAAGGCGTGAACAACAACAAATTCTTAAACTGATGTAAATGTTTTAAGAATCCTTTAAGGTATTTTTTGGCCTTCGACATACTTTTCGTACTTTTAAAAGTCAAATTTAAGGGTGAGCACTTTTGGATAACTTTTGGATAATTTCTGAGAGTTTCCCTAATGGGTGGACATCATTGCATGGTTTTTGTTAATCAGTCAATCGCTAAGTATGTAGTATCATTAATATGGATTGATGGAATTGGGTCATTGTATAATTTGTTTTAAGTGGAACTTGTGGATGTAAGAAGTAAATATTTGGAGAGAAGTATGGAAATTTTGTAAGCTTGCTTGAGGTAATTAGTAACATTTTTCTTGATAAGTTATATTTTACTTAAGACATAATTTTTCAGTTATGAAGATTCTTTTGCCTTTCTTCATAAGTTTCTACTTAACTATTTTAGCAACATTAATTTAAAAGAAAAAAAAAGTATTTCTTCCATATTATAACATTATTTAGTCAAGGAAAAAAATCAATTATAAATTATTGGATTCAGTTGATTAGTAAATTAAGATTTTTTTTTTTTTCCAAACTTGGGTCAAGCATATGTAAATTTTGTGAAAGGCACCAAAAATTTGAATGACATATACACTTGAATTATGACTTTTAGATATGGAATAAATGAAATGAGATATATTCTGAAAATTAATTGTAAAGTTTGGTCATGCTTTAGATTCTACTAATGGGGCTATAAATTGGCACAAAAACCACTTTTTCAATAGCCTATCATGATCAGTCATTATTTTGGGCCTAATCATGGGGTACAACGTGGCCATAATTATAAAATTGTGAAGTACATGAAATATGATTGGATATAGGCAGTAGTTAATCCATGAATTTTAACTCAAGGTTGTAAGATTAAAATAGATATTAAAGTCAATATTTTTTTCCAAAAATATTTATTAACATAAGAAAAAATTGCTTAATTTTGTAAAAAAAAAAAAAAAATTTGATCAACATACATTATTTTAACATAAATGTAAGTTATAATTTATTTTTTCGTGCTTGTTTTCAATTTATTTTTGGAGTCTACTATTAGAGTTAGTTCAATCATTAATATTTTTATTCTTAAGCTACATCATAAGGATGGATTCTCAAAATTTCACCTCAAAAAAGAAAAAAAAAGGATGGACTCTCAAAAAAAAGGCTACATCATCTAAGTTAAGTTGACTACAAGCATATATTTCAAACAACAACAAAAATATAAATAATAAATAGTCATTGATATATGAATTTAAAAGGTCAATCTAAAAATAAGATATTCAGAAGAATGATTTAAATAATTAAAAATAAAACAAAAGCAAATTAAGTTAGAAGCATGACAAATGTAATCGTACACTCAAAATTTTTAACTATTCTATATATGCCTTGATGTTTTAAATAGATTGTATGACGTTTTTATTTTTTATCCTCTCTATCTTAAATTTATTTCCAACTATCAAATTATAGATGAATTGTAAAATACCTGAAAAAGTATATAACATTATAAAAGATTATTTTTTTAAAATGAAAAAGAAATTTAAAATCTGACACATTCGTTAAGTAATATTATGATAATATACTTTTTTATAATTTTAAGGTTACATATATGATTTTTTTTCTTTTCCCCTAGAGTAAGAGAGGTTAAAAAAAAATATTCAATACAAATTTTTTGAGTTTGGTATATTATTAAAAATAAAGAATATAATTATAATTTTGCTAGAGGCCGGACCTATTTAAACTTGCTTCTAGTCAGTTAAATCACTTAAGTGAGAGACTTTGAAGCTTCTTGGTCACTCTTGTTTAATTGATGGTGAAATCAGCCTTTTACAAAGCTTCTAGATATTTTAAAAATTGTGGTCCTAGAAAATGAGTCCAAATTTTTTATCCCACTCTTCCTGTTTCACTATATACTCTACAAATAAAAACATGTCATATGTTCATCTAATTTATTATATGCTAAATTTATGCCTTCTATTATTTCAATTTTCTAAAATAAATAAATAAATAACCCATCATGTTTCCAAATCGAAATAATAGAAAGCATAAATTTAATATTTAATAAAATAAATGGACATGTAGCATGTTTTTATTTGTAGAGTATATAATAGAACAAAAAGAGTGAGACAGAAAACTCCTAGAAAAGTTCTATGAGAGGCAAAATAGATTTCAGTTTTGGAAAAAAAAAAAGAGAGAGAGAAACTTCTTAACTGATATATATAGAGAAAGAAAATTATAGAACAGGATTAGGATGCTTTGTAACAAACCTTTCTCCTATATCCCATCACGATGAGGATGGTTTGAAAGCTAAGGCTAAGCACAACCATAGCCTGTATCTCCCGTTCACCGAAAATTCTTCTCAATCTTTCTGAGAAAATGGCGAACAACTTTAACATCATTGTCAAATTGAAATTGCTGCCCACTGAAAAATGGCACATATATATATATGCATTTATTAGTTACTAAGTAGGAAGAACACACATACAGAAGTAAATAATTAAGGCTACCTTACCTGTAACTAATGTATTAGAGCTTTTTCTGGTTTTCAATCTTCCCAAGTGACAAGGGGTTCCCTATTTTGTAGATATATGCATGGGTTTGAACTTTGCTGAACTCAAAAACTGCCACAAAGTGTGGTGATACTTTATTGGGTTTGTAAGCCAATGTAGCCTATATATATAACTAAGCAACCACTTTACAGTGATTCTCGAGCCCATGACAAGGAAGATGAGAATTTTTTCTGTGGCGTGCTTCCCTTGATTTAGTATGAATTCTTCGGTAAATGAGTTTTTCTCACTTTATTCTTAGATATTTGTTCGGACGGAGAGAGAAAAACATACAAAAGAAGAAACACGGTTCTTAAGATAGTATTCTACAATTCTTTAATATTTGTTCGGACGGAGAGAGAAGAAAAACATACAGAAGAAGAAACACGGTTTTTAGGATAGTATTCTACAAGCAAAATGATGTTCTAGCGCTCATATTTTAATGCAAGAATGGCCCTTAATTTAGTATGAATTCTTCGGTAATTTAGGATCTGTTTGGATAGAACTTATTTTGCTGAAACTGAAAACTGAAAACTGAAAACACTGTAGCAAAATAATTTTTAAATGTGTAAATAGTGCTGTGGGACCTATTTTTAATGAAAAAGTTGCTAAAAAGTGAAATTTGTGGGATTCGTGAACAGTGCATTTGTGCACTGTTCATCACTGAAAAGTCAATCTATGCGGCTGGGTTAAAAAAAAAAACAAAAACAAAAACGCGGACGTGGACGCCAGACTTGGATCCAAACGCCCTCTTAGTTTACTTTCACTTTATTCTGTAATATATTGTTCTTACAGAGAAAAAAGAAAAACATACTCAAGAAGAAACACGGTTCTTAGAATAGTATTCTATATGCAAAATGCTGATCTAGTGCTCATATTTAACGTGGCAAAAATATATACATAAAGAAATATAATAAAATAAGTTTGGGTTTTCTTTTTATTTAAACTAACTTGTAATTTCATGCATATGTATAGATATACTTAAAAGATATACATTAAGATGCATAGTATAATGTGGGTTTCAATTAGCTCAACTGGTAAAGTCTCTGATGGTTGTATAAAAGATCTTGGGTTCAATCCCCACCTACACTAAAAACTGATTGGTGTCTTGGTCTAATAATAAAGAGCTATCATCAGAAGCTGACGCTATAGGTTGAAACTCTCTCAAAAGAAAAAAAAAAGATACATAATATAATAATCTTACATATATAATTTAAATATTATTAATAATCATTCTTTTTTTTTATTATTCTTTAAAAAATCTCGTAAGAATGTTATTAGGTAGAAAATGTAAATTGTTCATTTTTTAAAAATATATTTTTATGTTCATTAATTCTAAATTATTTGGTTTTTGTACACAATAACTCACTTGAATAAATATTTATGATATGGTCCCACATTTGATTCCAAAATTAAGAAATAAAACTCCTTCTAAAAATAAATAATTTAGGACACATAGCACTAGGGGTGTTAATATTTGACCCAACCTGCAAACACGACACGAACCCAATACGGGTTTTTTCGAGTTAGGGTTGGGCCTTAATGGGTTTGGGTCATAAACGAGTCGACCCGAAAGTGACACGATAAGAAACGTGTCATAAGCGGGTCAACACACGTAACCCGTAATAGACACGTTTGACACGTCAATTTATTTGTGTCAATCCGAAATGACTCACTTAACACAACCCGTTTAACTCGTATAAAAAATAAATATTCATCTTATTTTAGATTTATCAAATACTTTTTATATCCAACATATATTTTAAATTTAAAAAGAAAAGTGAGTAATTACAAAATTTTACAAGGGATATAATTGAAAATTGAAATTTTACAAACCCTAGATCTCTAAACCCTACAAACCCTAAATCTCTATACCTTCATATAAATATCTTCTTCTTTTTTCTTTTTTTTTTCAGCCATACTACTCTTCTCATGCCCAATTCTCAAACTTAAAGTGTCAACTCTCAAACCGGTTATTTCTCTCTCTCTCTCTCTTTAATGTGTTTATTTTTTCTGCATAATGCTTTTGTACAATAAACTTTGAACCCATGTGCCTTGTGTTTTTTTTGATTGCATGATATGGCCCACTTGATTTTGTTGAACTATGTTATTTTATTTTTGTTAAAACTATATTATTTTGAATTTGGGTTGAAGTGTATTTACTTCTTTTGGAGTGTAAAAAATTTATTTCTAGATGAATGTTATATTTTTGTTAAATTATATTATTTTGAACGTGGGTTGAAGACTTGAAGTATATGCACTCCTTTTGGGATGAAAAAAAAATTATTTCTAGATGAATGTTATATTTAATATTATGCCGGTTGAAATGGGCTATGTTACATTCTTGTCAACCCAACGTAACTCATTTATTAAGCGTGTCAAATGGGTTGGGTCAGGCCAACCCGCCTTATTAACAGGTCGGGTTAGGATTGAAGGATCATGACACGATAATTAAATGGGTCGGGTTAGGATTAAGCCATTTAGTCGAATACCACTACTTTAACACGACACGAACCCGACATGCTAATCCAAATTGACACCCCTACATGGCGTAAAATTGGACTTCAATTGTAGAATCTAATTGGATTTTCTCCAAACTTTGTCTATTAATATATATATATATATATATATATATATATATATATATATATAATTTTGTGCCAAATGAATTGTTTTTAGTTATTAAAAAAAAAACTCATAAATATAAAATCATTCAAACTCGTTCTTCCTCTAATTTTATATATAGTGTTAGATATAAGATCATGTTTTTTATGATATATTTATATTGGACTCGTCATTTTCTAATCTAAATTAACTCATTTAGCACAAAAATTTAAAAACTTCAATTAGATGGAATACGTGCAATAAAATTAAACTCTAATTGAAATCCAATTTTAACACTTAACTAACTAACTTGGTTCAAAACTTTAAAATTTTTTATTAGATTAGTACGTGGTGCAAAATTATACTGTAATTGAATTCCAATTTAAAATTTAATTGGATTTTCTCTCAACTTTACTTATATATATATATATATGTAGATGACTTATAAACTTGAATAGGTTTTAGTTCTACAAAAAAAAAGACTCATAAATATAAATCATTCAAAAATTATGTTTAATTTTTAAGGTTTACTTAAATTAGGCTCCTCGTTTTTTTCACTGAATTAACTAATTTGGTACAAAAATTAAAAAATTTAGATTAGATGAGACACATGTCACAAAATTGAACTCTAATTTATGTCCAATTTTTACATTGAATTAACTCACTTGACACAAATTTAAAAACTTAGATTAGATGAGACACGTGGCGCACAATTAAATTCTAATTAGATTTTCTTTCAGTTTTATCTATTATTATACATATAGATTTTTACAAAGATATTTTGGGCACTAACATGGGCTGATTCTCATATTGTGATGATTGTGGTTTCTCTTAAAATAGGAAAATATATATATATTGTGCTTGTAGTAAAGCCAATCTACAAGCAATTATACAAAATTTTGATTAATCCTACCTAACATCCTGGATTGTATGAATTTAATTCAATTAGATAATGTGTGTTTTGTTTTGTTTTTCTATTTTTTTTCTTTAAATATATATATATATATATATATATATATATATATATATATATATATATTGTGCTTGTAGTAAAGCCAATCTACAAGCAATTATACAAAATTATGATTAATCCTACCTAACATCGTGGATTGTATGAATTTGATTCAATTAGATAATGTGTGTTTTGTTTTCTTTTTCTATTTTTAAAAAAAAAAAGATATGTGTTTTGTAGAGAGGTGTATTAGGTCTCATATTGACTTTTCACTAGGCCATTTGGACAATGTATATATAGAAGCGACAATGGGCAATCCTAATTATAATTTGGGTTAAAATAGAAAGTCGAGAAATTTAAAATATATATATATATATATATATATATATATATATATATATATATATATATATATCAGCAACAAAGAAAGAAGATTGCAATAAGGAGGCAGCAAACAATCTTGAGGCTAGGATTCAAGTTTTAATAATAAATATAGAGCTATATTACACCAAATAAAATTATAGGTTGGTAATTGGTCAATAATTCAATTGAAATTTATAATGCATTGTATTTTTCTTTTGGCTAGTCATTCAAATACTAATGATCAATTGCTGATGGTTCTGATACCTAAAATTATTCAATGCTTGTGAAAGCTCGAATATGTATAAAAACACAAGAGCTATTTAGACCCCCAAATTATAAAATACGGCTCGATTGATTTTACTCTAACTTAAACTAAGTGCGGAATTGAATAAATGTGAGCAAACAAACAATATAACTACTCTAAGCCATATTCATTAAAACATAGCAGTAAAACGAAAACTAAAAGAGTAGAGAAGAAAAATACAAACACAAGATAACAAGCCGATGTGTTATCGAAAAGAAAATCGAAGAACTCAGCGAAAAACCTCCCCACTGCACTCCAAGCGGTAAATCGATCCACTAGAGAATAAGTTGGAGTACACGAATAACAAAAGACCCTCCAAGCCTAGTATACCCCATGTACTCAAACCCTCTAAGCTCCTACTACCAAATGACTTCGCCAAGCCTTGTCTTCTCTAGCTCTCCGGATCTCACAATTCAACCCGATTACATCCGCCAAATATATAACTTCTTCCAATGCTTCCCAACAGCACTAAGTAACGTCCCAATCAAACCCAAAAAAAAAAAAGTGATGAAAACATGCATGTACGTAGTGAAAAAATAATAGATCTACTTCTTTCATAAATGTTAACATGCACTATATAAGTTCTAGAATATAAGAACAAGATAGTGTACCTTGAAGCGGTGAATTTCAAAACCGAAGATCAAAATTACTTGGGAACACTTTCAATCTTCACTCTAATTCCACTAATGCCCAAGATGTGTGGTCTCTCAATCAATTTACTAAGGGAGAATGTTAAAGTGTCTAACACTCATATACATCACTTCACAATGATGTTCTTGATGTTCACTCTAGAAAATTTTGTATGTTTCTTCCTTTGTATCTAACTGATTATCTAATTGGCCTGGTCTTTTGGACTTTTCCAATTGGGCTTAAGTGTGTGGCTTGGAGTTGGACCAATAAGACACTAGCTCCAATTGGCCTTAGGTTTTTCATTCAACTCTTGACAAGTCCAAAGTTACCATTAATTATATTTAATACCACTATATAAATATAATTGCACTCTAGGCCTTATTTATAAATTATATCCCATGACTTTATTGTACATGCAACCCCTTCATAAAATATTCATAATAATACAAAGTCATAAATGTAGACTGCCACTTTGTAGATTACTACATCTTAATTCCTTGAATACCCAGTTTAATCCTTTAAGTTATTTATTATATATTTATGAAATTCAATTCCATAAATATATACTTTAGTAACTCCTTACTAAAGTGGTTAGGCCTAACTCTCTGAACAACAAACCCATTAAACTTATCTCAATGGAATATTTTGTATCTCCATTAAGAGACTATGAATTCCATTTTGAGAATATATGTTCCATCAACACTAAATATAGTTACCAACATACTGAGATTTTGATCGTTACTATAAATCTCACTCCTAATATATCAAAGTAACCTACACTTCATAATCAAGTCCATTATCCTCTCAAAATTAAGAATTCATGTAAATATAAGTCGTGAGTTTATTATTCATTTAACAGTCGTTAGAAAAATAATAAATCTCACAACGGTCCAGTTCAATATGTCTTAACTCTTAAAACATATCAACATACCAACTAAAAATCTCAATTTCCATGATCAAGAGAAATCATCTTAGTTAATATGTTATAGTCTTTGCAGATGAAATGTCCAATTTCATCACCGACTTCGAACTATAATTTTGAGTTTACAAAAAACTTGTAATTTATATCTTCTGTGACTTTTCACATAAATCACATATTATGCATTTCATGGACTATATGATAATGTTCCAATATTTATGTTACCATTATTTCAGATAATAATAAAACAATTTTATTAATTACAACATTAAGTCATACATAATGTCATACATAGTATCATACATAGCATCATACAATAGAATTCAAGGACACGAATCCTAACAAAAATTAGAGGTCAGATTTTATTGGACCAAACGTGCCCCACTTAACCCCATTCCCCCACCACTTATTTGCACTCATCTCTTTACTCTTTGGCCGGCTCACCTCCTTCTTTTCTTTTCATTTTTTTTTTTTGTTTTCTTTCATACACTCCTCTCTACTGTTATATCCTCTCACCGGTACTACCACACCACACCATCATTTCCACCATAATTTTCCAGCAAGATCACTAGAAAATTCTTGAGAACCTATAAGCACCTTCACATCCTTTTTTTTGAGGTAAAAATTTTTAATTTTTTTGTGAGTTTTACACTTTTGCTTGAGATTATTTTTATCTAAGCTTTAATAATGATACCCATGTGATTTATGAGTATTGGAAGTGATATTTATATGTTTTTATGTATAGGTTTTGTATTGGTGGAATTATTTGATGAGTGGGTATATAATTTGTGCTAATAATAACTACTTAAGGTTTATGTATGGTAGAAAATTTAGAGGTTTTAAGTTATAACATGTGATGGCTGGTAAATTTAATATTTTCATTTCCATTGGGTTTATTTAGAGTTAGTTGAAGTTCTAAATTTCTTGTCTTGGAAGATATTTTGATTTTGCTTTCATGGGTCTCTTAATGATGTAGTGTAAATTTTATGGAAGCTAGTCATAATGTTAGAGATGATATTAAATGGGTTAACTATATAAATTGGAGTTTATACCTTGGGAATCAATTTGTTGAGAAACTTTAGAAGTGGAATATTATTATTGATGAGGTAAAATACTAGGCTTGCCTAATTAAGTGTTTATTTGACAATTCCTAAATTGTGGCAAGATACCATTTCAAGTTCTACGCTTATTGTGATAGATTTACTTGATATTGTTTAGATTCTAGCTAATCTTCTTGGAGTTTAGAGAATTAGGCTTTTATGGTTGCGAGGTAAGTAGCTTTTAATGGGGATTTTTGAAAAATAACTAGATTGCATAAATTTTGTTTTTGGGTTAGACACACTTTTGGAAACTACTTATGGAGACTATATTTTCCTAAAAGCTATTGTGTCGTAACCTTAATATATATATATATATATATATATATATATATATATATATATATATATATATATATGAAAATGCATCATATTTGGTATTGCATTTGGAAAAATGCATGAATTGTTGATATGAAAAAATGAGCATCTTTTATTTAATCTTTGATAAGAAAATCATGGATTTTATGGTATATTAGAAAATTTAAAGATGCTTATCTTGTCATGTTATGTGAGAAATTGATAGAAACCTTTTGACAAGAATTGAGTTAAAAACTTTACAAATTTTGTGAAAGTTAGATTATTTAAGGTTTTTTTGAAATTACCTAGATATAAACTATGTATTTCAAAGTATATGTAACCTGTGAGTTTTATGTGGTTTTAACACCATGTCATGTGTGATTTCCCCGTGATCACCCGATTTGGTTTCTGTAGTCTTTGTGATAACGGAATCTAATCCAAGTCAGTGTCCTTTTACTTTGAATGACATGTTCTTCCCTGCTGCCCATGGGGGGAAAAGACTCCTTGATTGTGTGTGGGTGAGGCTACTGCCCATGGGGCTAAGAGACCACATGCAAGAGATGTCCTATTTGACACGCTCTCTCTGCTGCCCATGGGGGGAGAGAAAAACCTTGAGAGTATAGGTGATGCTGCTATCCTTGGGGCCAAGAGTTTGCATACCAAAGAGGACAATATCATACCAGTTGTGGATGAGTGGGTCCCTTGACCGTTCTATGTGGTAGTGTGGTATATTTGTGATAATTTACCGTATGTTAGATTTTATAGCTTTGAAATTATATTGTTAGTGCTCACAGATTAGAGATTATGGTACATAGTTTCAAGATATTTACTTTAAGAAACTTTGTATTTCATTGCTTAATCATTCTTGTCATATTATTATTATTGAAGATGAAACTTGCATTTCCCCCACCCCCATTAATTATGCTACTTATTGGGCTCTATCTTATTCCATTATTTTATAAAATTTTCAGAGTAGGCAACAATCTTTTGAGACAGTTTTTTGGTGGCTAACAGTAGTTAAACTAACTACTTATGGAGGCTGAACTTTGTAATGTAGACATTAGATGATGTACATCTTAGAATAGGCTTGACTAATTTTTTTTTATATTATAGTGGTTGTGACTTTAATCTCACTGATGGGACAAGCTATTGATATGTAATAGTTTATTCAGAACTCTATTATTTCGTGGCCAATGGTCATTGTAATTAATGCTTAGAGCTCTGACTTACGTTGAGAGTATATTCAATGAAATTATTATGATAATTCTTAATGTTAGTACTTGATAGGATTTATGTGAATTGAATTGTCAAAAAGGAAAATTTTACAGGTACTTGAGACGTCTTTCTCATGCTTTGGACCCTTTGAGGTTTGGGGCGTGACAACTAAGACCTCACTTTACACTCAGTATGAGTGTGGTAAGTATTTGGATTATCAACCTCTCAAGGATTTGGATATGGAGAGATAGGAGTTGAGGAAAACCACAATGAATTATGTAGAGGATTATGGGTATGACAATCTCTAACTCCCAAGGGTTTGTGGCTAGGGTTTTCTCTCTAAAAAGCACTCCGCTCAATATATGGGTAATAATGGTATATATAGTGTGTGTGAGGATACAATGGAGCAAATATGACAAAATAGCAAAATAGACTGTTTCGCGGGTATCTTGTGAGAAGGCCTTACCCGCAAGACACTCGCAAAAACCAGCTGTCACCATCTGTCATGACTCTTCGCATTCCAGTCATGTGCTGAGCACATGCTTCACTTCGCGGGAAAGCATCTCACAAGCTACTCGCGAAAACTTCTTTAGTCTTCAATGTTGTCTTGAACCTTCACATTCTCTCTTACACACAACCCTTATGAATAAATCTCACATAAAATACAGGGTACAAAAAAGATTGAACAAAATTACAATCAAATTTGGTACGAAATTAAAGTCAACACAAAATAGTTGTAAATTACAACTTTACAGCTTGTTTGAAACTCTTGTGTAGAGTAAAAATGCTTAGTTTCCATTTAGCTAACTGTCAAAAATGCCCTTAAAAATATATAAAAATTGTCTTGTCAAAAAATATAGACAGAGAAATGTTATGTTTATAATATTTTCTGAACACTTTTATAAAAAGTCATAAATGATAAGTTGTCATTCGCTATTATTACTTACTAGTGGGCAAAAGAGCAATTTCAATTATAAAGTCAAATTAAAACCAATAACAATCTATTATTTATGATTAGTTTTGAAAAAAAAAATGGTAGTCAGTAACTCTTGAATAAATATAAGTTGAAAGCATTCCCTTGCCACGTGGCTTAAGCTCACTAGACCACGCTACATAACACAGATTGGGCCTCACCCAAGACTTCCATCACTTATGAAAGTATTTTGGGCTCACATCAACATAACCATCACTACGAACAAAATAGAGGCCTATGTACCATGACACCACCAAGCCCAAATCCCCAAGGTCTCCTACCCAAACCAAACTGGGGCAACAATTTAACTCCTCATTAAACCACACAGCATGGGTAAATAAAATACCCATAATTAATTTCCCTTACTACACTTAACAAATAATCAAGTCAAAGAAAAAGCCTATGAAAATAAAAATTCCAAAGAAAAATAAATGAGGCCCACGATCCCCATTAGAGAAAAAAAATTGTTAATGTAAGTATATAACTGTAACTGTATTTCATTCATTTTATTACAAAAATATATATATAGCAAACTATTATAATAACAATTTTATAGCAAATAGTAATTATGTTCCTTTTTCTCCAATTACAATATCATTAAAAATTAATTTTGATTCATTTTATAATGATTCATACTATAACAATATATTTTAATTTAAGGAAAATTATTATAGAGAACAATTATGGAAATTTAAACTACTTAAATAGTTTTAATTTGATTTTTTTTCATATTTTTCTTATACGAATTCTTTTCTATTTTTACTTGCATTTCCTTTTTCACATATGCCTAATTTTATTTTTATTTTACACTAAAGTCTTCATATATCATATTAGTGGCGGCTTTAGGAATTTTTTTTAGAATGGTTATTAAGAAACTTAAATTATACAAAAGTTAATAAAAAGAGAACTTTATATATTGAAGACAAAAAAAAAAACATGCATATACACAAAAGCTTATAATTTCATTCTACAAATTTTCTTATTTTGAAATCATTACATATCAGTCTCATTATCAATACTGCAAACTACATTTTTTTCAAAAATTTAGTTAAATAGAATTTTTCTTGGGCTTTTTTTTTTGTAAAGACCTAATATATTGTTTAGTGGACAAAAGTTTAAAAACAAAATTTGGTTACAAACTTAGCTGTACCCTAAAGTTACAACTTGTAAGGTTGAATTTATTCAATCATGTATTGACTTTATTCCATGCCAACTTTTCTTGTAATTTACCAATTAGATACCCTGTATTTAGGTGTGAATTATGTAAGGGTAGTGTGTGAGAGAGCGTGTAGAAAACTCAAGATGTGTGCACTCAAGAAGAGCCTCGCGACTAGTAAGTCACCAAAGGTGACACACGTGTGGAGTATGCAAGGGAGCTGAAGGGTCACGACAACTGGAGCACTACAGGACAAAACTTCCAGTCTGGTTAGATAGTCAGCTCGCGACTCAAACTCGCAACTCGTTCTAGTCGCGAGGTCGAGTAGCCAGAATGCCCTATTTGGATGAAAACTGACGTTTCACATTCCTCATACACCCTACTATAAATACCCTTATACCCACAAAATATAGAGAGCTTCTAGGGAGAATTTTGAGAGAGAAACTCTAGAGAAAGACAAGATTGACTCATCCACAATCTTCATCCTTTGATTCTCCAAATTCCTTTACTCTCACCCTCTCCATTGTCATATCCTTGAGAGGTACATTTAGTCAAATCCTATCTCACCATACTCATATCAGTGAGGAGGTATGTTGGTGCTTGAAAAGCAGTTCAGAATGGACCAATTCATTTGGTTGATGTAATGGGCGATTGCGGGATCCGGTAAACTAGAGAAGACAAGGTTCAGCGTAACCTTGTTGGAGTAAGAAGCTTAGAGGGCTTAGGTACACTAGGTAGATTAGGCTTGGAGGGTCTTCTGTTATTTATGTATCCTAACTTTATTTTCTAGTGGATTATTGATCGCTTGGAGGGTAGCGGAAATGTTTTTCACCAATTACTTCGGTTTCCTCTTCAATAATTCATCGCCGTGCTATCTTTGTGTTTGCATCTCTCTTCCTTTACTCTTTACGTTTTAATTTCTACTGTGTTTGTAATTAATTATGGTTTAAAGTGTGTTACCAATTTGTGTTTAGCTTATATTCATCATTTGGTACATATATTGTTTGTGTATAAACTTGTGTTGGTAATTTTGTAATTGGGAGTCTAAACGTTCATTGGTGTTTTATACATTAATCGAACTTTCAATTGGTATCAGAGTAGGTACACTTGTTGTGGTTTAAATACCTAAGTGTGATCCTTGACCCCTTGTGCTTATTTGCCATGGATAGTGCTTTGTATGCTTCTATGCATGTCTTGGTTGATGATGAATGTAGCATGCCACGTATTTGTGAAAATGCCTCTATGTGTGTTAATCTTCATAATTGTGATGACATGTTACACGAATGTTTGGGTGTTGTTGATCTTCCTAACATCAAACTCTTGAAGAAAGGAGTTAAGAAGTATCATAAGAATTTGATCAAGTTTCATTGTGAAAAGGATGATTTGATTGCTAAGCTCAATGAATCCAATAAATTGGTTGAAAAGTATAAGAAACTTGTTGAAAATTCTATTGAAAAGCTAAAAGAGTTTGAATGTTTGAATGTGGACTTGGATGCTAAACTTGTTTTTTCTAACAAACAAGTTGATGATCTTAAATGTGAAAATGAATCTCTTAAGCTGCATGCCAAGTGTTTGATTGCTGAACCTTTTGCTAAAAAGGATGAAAATATTTGTTGCAATCATGTTGTGGTATCCGATTTTGTGCCTATTGTGTGTTCTACCTCTAAAGTCAAATTGGTGCATATTCCTCCACACAAAAGAAAACAAAAAGTGGAGAAAAGGCTCTTAAGCCTAAGCCTCTGTTTAGGTCCCATCCTAGGGAATTGAGTGGATCTAAGTTTGTTCCTACTTGTCACCATTGTGGTGTGATCGGTCACATAAGACCTCAATGCCCCGTGTTGAAGAAACAAAACCATGGTGCTAGATCCCTCCCTAAAAAACCTAGTGAACCTAAACCCATTGTTTGTCACCATTGTGGTGCCCTTGGTCATCTAAGACCTCATTGCTCTAAGTTTCAAGCTCTTAAAAGAATCAAAAGAAAAGAGAAATTTGAGCCTTTTGGAAGTTGTGCTATGAAAGCAAAACCTGTTTTGGGAAAAAATGGTAAGTTGTTAAAGAAAGTTTTTAATGTTCTTACCTCCTTGTCGATATGCATCTCCGGTTCTCACTCTTCCAACCCACGTCTCTCTTCTCATGAGACACTTATTCCAAACAATTGTTCCGTTTGGATGAGGAAGGGTTTCTATGGTTGAGGTTTTGCTCTTTTGGTCTTTAATCTAATTCTTTCGATCTTTGTAGGACCCTTCATGCATTGAATGTCATATCTTCATGCATTTTGTACATCTTGCATTTTCATTATATGCATTTTTTTTTTCTTTTGATCTTACTTTTATGTTTTAGTTTTGTGTGAGTAAAAATCCAAAACTACATAAAAAGTGAAAAATTCAAAAAGTTTGATCATATATTTTTGAGCACATATCACATGTGTGTTTGGCCTAGTACCTTCGTACAAATGGCTTAGTGCATTTATAAGCTTAGCTTGTTATGTATGCACATCTATCTTTGTGGGAAAAATCTTGACATCTATGTTAAATTGTTGTAAATCGATTTTCAAGCTTGCTATGAATGATTAGTTAATAGTCTTGTTGGTTTTGATACATGTGTAGACTTGTGCCTATATCTCTTCCCACTCATTTTTTTCTGAAAGAGCTCAACCAATGTAAATCTCAAAATGAAAAGAGATAATGAGCTGTAAAAGCTATTGCACATACTAGTATTAGACTAGAAAAAAAGGGAAAGTGACTTATATGAAATGTATGGTGCCCAAAAGCTAAAGGTTTGTTCATCAAATTGAAATATTAAAAATTTCAAGCATCGATCTCAAAAAGAAATGTAAAGATAAAAAATGATCAAATGTTATGAATTTTAAAGAAGCCAAATGAAAAGTTTCAAAATTATGTAATCAAGTTGTGTGGGAGGTCATATATGCATATTTCTATAATGGAGATTGGTCATTCTTCCTAGTACTAATTGTGTATGTCTTGGTTGAATTGAACATTGAAGTTTCATATTATACTAAGGATTATCTCATATTTGATATCCACACACATCATATATGTCTATGTTCAATGAATGTCTTATTCATTTGTGTGATTGTATTTGATTAAATGTGTTGCACATGCTCATTCATATGTTGACCAAACACAAAAAGATTTTTGAATGTTTTAATTGTTTTTGGAAAGTGTTTTAGTTTTGAAAATTTCTAAAATTTTAAAAATTGTGCAACTTTGTTTTGGCGACTCAATCTCGTGAGTCACTCCAGTTGTGTGTCTCCAGTCGTGAGCTTACTTAGAAGCTTTCACGACTCTCTTGCAAGTCAAGCCCTCAATCGCAAAAATGACTTAGAAAATTTTCAAAATTTTTGGGTTTTTGTCATCTTCGCGACTCACTTTGGTAAATGGTTCGCGAGTGGAAGCTCCAGTCGCAAGTTTACTCAGAATGATTCGCGACTCCCTTCGAGATTCACTCGCGAGTGGACCTTCTGATGCAGATTCATTAAGGGAGAAGAAAATAATTTAATATTTTATATTGTTTTATCATTCCTAGTGGAATTAGGATTTATTTGCTTTTATAAGTTCAAATAAAATCCTTTTCCTAGTTGAACTAGGATTTTAATTGTTTTTTTTTCCTAGTTAAATTGTTTTTCCTTTCTCAAGTAGAAGTAGGTTTATTATTTCTTTTCCTAAAAGGAGTAGGAGAAATTCTATTCCTATAAATACTCTTTATAGAGAGATTGATTATTATTGTTATGCGTTGATTAATAAAAGTTTGTTAGAGATGTTTTCTCTATTATTTTGCCTACTAGCCTAGTGTTCTTGGGGAACTTAGGTTTTGTGGAAAAGTTGTATTAGTTATGTGTTATAGATTCTGCTTCTACACGCCTACGTTGCATCAGTTGGTATTAGAGTACGGTTAGGTTCCTACCAGGGCACGAGGATCTCGTGGGGGACAACATGCTGCTATAGATGACGTGTATGAACGTGATGAGATTGCACGCGATGCACAATTAGAGGTGTTCTTTCAACGAATAGAGGAGTGGCTTGATGCGCTTTCAAAGCAACTTGCTGCCTTAGCCATTGAAAACCAACCTCAAAACTGTTATCCAAATCCATGTTATGTGGAGGAGGAGGAGTATTTTGATATCGAGGAGCAGGACTACGATATCAAAAAAGAGGATGAATACATTGAAAGAGTTTGTGTAGTAAATTGGGATTTTCCACCAATTTATGATGACTATCCTGAAAATTTTAGTCAAGAAGACAAGATTGAGCTTGATGAAAATAAAGTCATAAACATACGAGGTGAGCCCATAAATCACACTGTTGATGAGATTTTCAACATTAAAAAACAAGAGGTTATTGATTTTATTGATTACAATCATACGTTGGTACAACTGGTTTGTTCAACAATAGATGAGTTCTCTATTGATGAACGAAGTTTGAATCTACGAAAGTTTGAACTTGATCACATTAAACACTATGATTTCATTGGGATTGATGACCTCCTCAACAAAAATTTTCCCGATTATATATTTAATATTAATTTGGAAAACTTTATTGATCCCTTCTGGGACGATTTTATTGAACAAGAATTGATAAAGGCCAACAAAAGGCGTGAACAAGTGATTTTAAGTAATTTTTGTGAAGAAGGCAATATGAAGTTTATGGATTTGTGCATGGATACTTTTTTAGTACTTGTTTCATATATCCCACCGGGGCAAAAGAGGTCAAGAATAAAAATCTATACATCAAGATTTATTATGAGTGAGAAAAGATTGATAAGTAGCATATTGATTTGTCTTGTCTTGCACAGAAGAACAGGATGGAGAGGATTATTGGGGTTCCAATTGATCATGGAAGATTGCTACAAAAGTCGAGAACAAGTTTTCCCCAACCCCAAGAGAATGATGCAAATTGATTAAGGGAGAAGAAATATTTTAATATTTTATATTGTTTTATCATTCCTAGTGGAATTATGATTTATTTGCTTTTATAGGTTCAAATAAAATCCTTTTCCTAGTTGAATTAGGATTTTAATTGTTTTTCTTTTCTTAATTAAATTGTTTTTCCTTTCCCAAGTAGAAGTAGGTTTATTATTTCCTTTCCTAAAAGGAGTAGGAGAAATTCTATTCCTATAAATACTCTTTATAGAGAGGTTGAATATTATTGTTATGCGTTGATTAATAAAAGTTTGTTAGAGATGTTTTCTCTATTATTTTGGCTACTAGCTTAGTGTTCTTGGGGAACTTAGGTTTTGTGGAAAAGTTGTAGCAATTGTGTGTTACAGATTTTGCTTCTACACGCCTATGATGCATCACCTTCTAGTCACGAAAAACACTTAGAAAATTTTTCAAAATTTGTCACACTGGTTTTTGGCGGCTTGACTTGGCAACTTGTTTGCAACTCATTCCAATCGTGAAAAACACATGTTTTGTGCATTGAGAGTTATTTTTTGGCAGTTTTCAAAATATTTTCATTTTTCCCTCGCATCTTGTGACTGTTCATCATCTTGTCCGCCTCTCCCTCTTCCAAAACCTCCATTTTCACTAACAAAACCTCTATTTTCTTCATCAATCTTTCATCAATCTTCAAGACAAGGTATGTGTTCCTTTTGATTTCAAATATATTTCATGTTTCTAACCCTAGATTTCTTGGATTTTGTGTTTGTGATGTGATTTGAAAATTTGATGTTTGAATATGGTTTTAATGATGTTTTTGTTAAGTTTTCCATATGGGTTTTGTTGATCTTGTTTGTATAATTCCTATTCAACATGTTTTTCATGTTTTGTCTTCACTGTTGTGCATTATACCATGGTTGTGTTGTGTTGTGCATATCATGTTCATGATATAATGTTTCATTCACATCCTCTTGTATTTCCGTGGATTTCATGGACTACAAAGGCTCTCTAGATAATCATGTTTCTTTGTTTTTGAAACATCATATGGTTTGCACTTTGCCCTAGATTGCACATGGAGTTATTTGTTGGCACAACACACATTGTGATATGTTTGAAGTCATAATACCTAGACTCTGTTGTGCTTTGATGCTATATGTTCTGACATGTCAAGTTACTATTGAAGTATGCTTTAAATCCTCACTATTAGTCCATTTCACTACTCCTAACTTGATACTAATTATTGTTGTTACCATATGTTGTGCTCTGTTTTGTGGTCTTTACTGCTATGTTTTGTAGATGACTCCAAAGAAGAAGACTACTACACATTGTGCTAACAAACAGAAGAAAATGAACAATACTCGGTTCTGTTCTATCCAACACTTTGATATATACAACCAATTTTTTGAGAAGGCTCAAATTATTCAAGAGCAATTTGTGGACTTGCTGGATTTGAAGGATTACTTTATCCTAGGTTGTTTTCAAGATAGAGGTTGGGACAAACTCCTTGGTGATCTCCCTCGAGTGTGTGAACTGCTGATCCAAAAAATTTATGCCAATGCAATCTTGTGAGAGGATGAAATTGATTGTTGGGTTATAGATCATGAGTTCACCATTGAAGTGGAGGACATTGATGACGATCTTGGCTTTGAGGATCTAAAAAATTATTTCACTAACTACAAGGACAGAATGCTCTCCATAGAGATGGTTCAATCTCATATTGGTGGTGTTAAAGAGGGAAGATGCCCCAACACAACTGCTTTTCCATCTGATATGAGATGTCTTACCTTAATCATGATGTTCACCCTGTATCTGGTGAAGAAGATGACCACCATTAGTAATGCTAGAGCCATTTGTCTCAAAGAGCTTCGAGAGAACACTTACATTGATATTACTACTCATACCTTCTTTAGCATTGCTGATATAACAAGGATAACTTCAAGGGCAAAGCTGATTCTCCCTAGTCTACTTATGAGGCTCTTTTGAGCAAAATGTGTGGAAGACATCAGCCTCATGTCCACTCCTCCAGCAATTAATGCTCTAACAATTGAAAGGATCAAGGTCTATCTTCCAGGTGATGAAGAGGAGGGTGATCATGCACAAGGAGAGCCTATGGACACCGAAACTAAAGCAGAAGGACAAACCTCAAGCTTACGAAGTCGTGGTAAAAGAATCCGAGCTTCATCATCTTTTGCAGCACCTCTAGAAGCATTTCAGATCATTCTCGAAAGGATTAGCGAGCTACGAGACGTCTAAAATGAGCAATTTGACAGGCTGACTGCTATACAAGAACAAATGAATTTGCTTTCAGCCAAATTTAACAGCTTCACTACATAGTAGTAGCCCTTTGGCCATTCCAGTCAAAAAGGGGGAGATATGGAGTAGGAGTAGCTGCACTTGAAGGGGAGCATCACTTTGAGGGGGAGAAATTTAAAGCACTTTCAATTTATGTTGTTTATGGTTTATGCTTGTTTATTATGATTTTAGTACTTGGTTTTCTAATACTTGACTATGGTGTGTTGTGAACTCTTGAATGCCTAGATTTTTAAAAATATTTTTCTTTGTATCTTTACTTTGTAGCTTAGTACTTTTAGTTAGTGTTATGCATTTTCTTTGGTACTTCACTCTTGTGCCATTGTTAGATTTTACATCCTTGATGCAACTAACTTGTGTTTTTGCATCAGTTGAGTGTTAGACATGCAAATGATACTTTGCATTGAGCTTATTAGCTTACATGTTCGGATGTTCATTCCTTGTGTGAATGTGCATTGTGATCACTATTTATAGTGATTGTTCATGTTTGGTCAAGTCATGCTTTATTGCCTTCATCTTTACTACTTGATCGAATTATGCTTGCTCCATATGCATTTTCAAGATTTCTGCTTACAATGATCATCTTGTGCTATTGTTTTCAGGAAAAACTTCTTCGTATAGTTTAAGAGCTTCACAGTTTCTAGAGTTAGGTGTGAGTGAGTTTTGACAATTGTTCCCAACTCACATGTTAAGTCTAGAGTCTGTTTTAGGGTTTTGTCACGGAATAGCCAAAGTGGGAGATTGTAAGGTTGAATTTATTCAATCATGTTTTGGCTTTATTTCATGTCGAATTTTCTTGTAATTTAGTAATTAGATACCCTATATTTAGGTGGGAATTATGTAAGGATAGTGTGTGAGAGAGAGTGAAAAAAACTCAAGATGTGTGCACTCAAGAAGAGCCTCGCGACTGGCAAGTCGCCAAAGGTGACACATGTGTGGAGCATGCAGGGGAGCTGAAGGGTCACAACAGCTGGAGCACTACAGGAAAAAACTTCTAGTTTGGCCAGGTAGTTAGCTAGCAACTCAAACTCGCAACTCGTTCCAGTCTCGAGGTCGAGTCACCAGAATGTCCTGTTTGGATGAAAACTGATGTTTCACATTTCTCATACACCCTACTATAAATACCCTTATATCCACAAAATGTGGAGAGCTTCTAGAGATAATTTTAAGAGAGAAACCCTAGAGAAAAACAAGATTGACTCATCCACAATTTTCATCCTTAGATTCTCCAAATTCCTCTACTTTCATCCTCTCCATTGTCATATCCTTGAGAGGTACATTTAGCCAAATCATATCTCACCATACCCATATCAGTGATGAGGTATTTTGGTGCTTATGAAGCAGTTCAGAAGGGACCAATTCATTTGGTTGATGCAATGGGCGATTGCAAGATCCGGAAAGTTAGAGAAGACAAGGTTCAACTTAACCCTGTTGGAGTAAGAAACTTGGAGGGCTTAGGTGCATTGGGTAGATTAGGCTTGGAGGGTCTTCTACTATTCATGTATCCCAACTTTATTCTCTAGTGGATTATTGACCGCTTGGAGAGCGGCGGAGAGATATTTCGCCAAGTACTTCGGTTTCCTCTTCGATAACACATCGCTGTATTATCTTTGTATTTGCACCTCTCTTCCTTTACTCTTTACCTTTTAATTGCTGCTGTGTTTGTAATTAATTATGGTTTAGAGTGTATTACCAATTTAGGTTTAGCTTATATTCATCATTCCACACATATATTATTTGTGTATAAGCTTGTGTTGATAATTTTGTAATTGGGGGTCTAAACGTTCATTAGTGTTTTATATGCTAATTGAACTTTCACAACTCTCTCTAAACAAATTAACATACAACATATTTTGAAAATCTAACCGTTAAATTGCAAGCTCTGTATGTTTTTAAAAATTGTCAAATTTCATGCTAATTAGATATTATTTACTATTTTTTTATGTAAAATTTTAGACTACAAAATTATAAATTTAACCATTTAATTGATGGCATATCTATTGATTTTTGATTTTTTTTGAAATTTTGTAAGTATAGAGGATATAAGAAGAAAATGTAATTAAATGGTAGATTTATTAAAATTCATATCCAAAGTTTAATTATATTAGACCTAAAAAAATTTATTGTGGTCACAAATTTATTTCAGAATCTCCTAATATGTCCACTATTTCTTTGATGATTGTATCTTTCGATTGATATCGTATAAGTAAAATAAGCCCATTCTTTGTTACGACATATCATCAAATGATTTTATTATTAAAAAAATTTGTGAAAAATATTGGTCATAAGACTCAGAAGTCAGAAGTCAGAACTCTATAATTAAGTTTTGTTTTGAATGCACATCAATATCCAATTTTGGTTTCTGGCTCAATGAAAATCAAAGCTCACACCCAAGGCCCAAAATAACTAAGGTAGAACTGGACAATCCTTCATACATGGATAGCTACCAAGGCCCAATAATGTCTTGCCAAGTCCAACTTAAAAGCCCAATAGTTGTTTAGAAAGGTTGAGCTACCACACATACAGTGTATGCCCAATACGCTTTTACTCAAGTTCAATCCCTTGATACAAGCACCAAGACCAAGATCATGAGTGAGAGCACCCGTATTATTCTGTATAATACAAAAATTACCATATCTTAGTCAATCAGGCCCCAAATTCACCCTAATTATACCATGTAAAATTGTGTAAAAGTATTTGATTGCTACAGTTTCCATGTAAATTTACATGGATATTATTCATTTAGCATATTTTTTTCTTTCATATTTCAAGATGGAAGGAAGAAAGAAGATGGCAGTTGATGTATGTGAAAAAATAATAAACTATTAAAAAATTAAGAAAATTTAATATTTTAATGAAATGTAATGTAAAATAGATAATTTGACGTGGAGTGTTTTAAAAAGTGAATATGTAAAGCAGAAAAAGTAGGTTTAACAGAAAAATTAGGTTTTTATAGTTAAATAAACCTAAATTTTTGCACGAGTTGATACAAACTTAAAGTGAAAACAATGCTTACTACAAATGATTAAGATTTTTGATCTTTTCAAAACATCCAAGACTCAAAAATCTTTATTCCCCTGTTGCAATAAAAAAAATTAAAAAAAAAAATAGAAGCCTCCAACCTTATATTAAACCTACACTAGCTAGCTTTACTCTTCCTGAACTTTGTTAAGCTTTTTCATATTCAAATTTTTTTCTTAAAAAAAAAAGCTTTTGCACTTGTTCAACATATTCCATTCTTCATGATTTATTAATGTTCACTCTTTTTTTTTTTTAGTTTAATGAATCAGTTAGATATTAATGTTCACTTTTGGACAATGTATAAAATAGTTGCTTTGTTTTTATTAAAGCAATTTTTTTTGGGGAGAAATTATTAAAGCAACTTTGTAATTTTAAATAAGTTCATTCGTGACTTCATTTGGTATACCATGTGTTTCAGGCATTTTATTTATTCTTTATAACTATATAATGATCACTTTATTATAATTTTTTAAGAAAGTTTCAACCTATGATTTTTGCTCTTGATGATAGCTCTTTTATCGTCTTACCAAAACATAGAGACCTTAGCAGTAACTCACACATTATTATAATTTTGTTTTATGCAGAAGACCGAGATTATATATATGTATGTATGTATGGGCCATATGGCCTATTTTACTTGGACCAACAACTTGCATTTAACAAATGCCAAATAAAAATTTGTAATATTATTTTATTAGCCATGTAAGCATTTAATATGCCAGTAATGCACTCCGTTTGTCACATATGATATTTTCATTAGTAAGATGACGGTAGGAACTAAATGGAACACATTTTTCATTTTGGGAACTAAAAGCAATAAAATAGAAAAGTATGGACCAAACTGAAATGAGGCCAAAATGTAAGAACTAAAAGTGCATTTACGCCTTTTGTTAATCATGATTTTTTTTCTTTTGAGAAGAAGTTAATCATGAAATTAAAAGAATGAGATTGAAAACAATATCAAATGTTAAGAAATTAACTAAAAAAATTTTATACACAAGGAACCAAGATAAAAAATAACTCATAGATAGAGTTTGCCAAACATAATTTAATTTTAAATTATATATATAAGTATTCCTTATCAAAAATCATATTTATATTCACAAAATCCTTATAGCTTAATTGGCACCCCTCCTTGTACAAAATACTTGGGGTTTAGAGGAGAAAATGGTTTGAGCTACAAGGTTAGCACTTGCCTACTCGACTAGCCTAAAAAAAATATGCTCTTCAACCTTCCTCTAACCTGGAATAGTCGTACCGCTCTCCTGAAAGATATTTCTTGGTTATCTAAGCTCTCTAAGCGCCCTTTAAATGTTTAAAACATAAGGAGTTTAATTTTTCTATGCTAAGCCACTAGAATGACTACCAAAATTGCAGATGTATTCTCTGATCCACCAACCAATAGCTGAATATTGTAATTATCTAGAAAAAAATATTTACAGATAAAATCTTTTTATATAAGTATATTTAATAAGAGTTCTAATGAAAGCCTATTAACTATCATAATTTTCAAATTCCAATTTGAAAAGAAGATAAAAATGAAGAAAGGCGCACAATGTTTAGCACACTAAGAGCACTAGCATTAGGGGGTGTAAACCCTCCAATTGCTATTTTACAACCTAAGCCACCTAAAACCCACTCCATCCGGGTTTGTCAACTTAAAAAAATTTGCAACCTATGAATAGTAAGGTTGCACATATGCAACCTTACTGTTTATAGGTTGTAAAAAAAAAAAATTATTTTAATGTGTGGTTATGTGTGAAGAGAAAAAGTGAGTGGGTGAAAAAGAGAGAATAATACTTTTTATTATTTTATTAGGTAGGTTATATTATTTTATTGGGTTGTATGTAAAATAAAAATTGGGATGTAGGATGAATTGTAAAATGAGTTGATAAAATAGATAAAGTAGTATTTGAGGATGCAAAATATATATATATATATATATATATATATATATATATATATATATATATATATTACATCCCAAATGTTAATGCTCTAATGGTTTAGAAACTTTTCCTCAAAGAAAAGCATATGTTAGAAGTGGGACTAAAGATTTGTATTTGGATGTTATAGCTTGACAATTAGCACAAAGAAGGAGGGGAAGGGGGGGAGGGGGGGAATGAAGAATTAAGGAATGAAAAAGACAAAAAGGAAGATGCTTGGGAAAGAGGGAGAGGCAGAGAAAAATGCTTTCGGTTAAGGGGGGTAAGGAATGAAGAATAAATAAAAGAAAAAGAGGAAGATGCTTGGAAAAATTTAATTAAAAAAAAAGAAATTAAAAAAACAAAGGAAAAAAAGAAAAAGAAATTAAATAAAAAACAATGGAAAAAAGAAAAAGAGAGTAGGATGCTTGAGGAAAAAACAGAAAAGAAAAATAAAGTAAGAGGGAGAGAGAGAAAACTTAGGGAAAAGAATATATATTTATATATGTATAGAGAGAGAATGATGCTTGGGGACAGCCAAAGATTTAAAAGGGAGAATGGTGGGGAAAAATATGACACAGTTGAGAGGCAATTAGGAAGAAAAGAGGAAAGCAGAGTGTTAAAACTTAGCAACACCAGCATACGCCATGGCCTTTGAGAAAACATAGAGTCAGGGCTGATTGTCCTGGAAGCCTATATATCTTTTCTGTCAGTTTCTCGTGTTTCGCTTTGCAAATACAAACTGTTAAGGATAAGCTCAACAACAGCTCCAAAATATGTATCCAAGCCAGTTGTGATAAAGAGGAGTCTTCGAATTCCAAAACTCAAAAGAGTTGTGTAGTAACAATCAAGTTAGTGATAAAAACAACTATCAAAGATAGACTTTTTTTGTATTTTAAACTTCGCCTATCTGTAACTTTATCCTCTTGTAATTTGTAATTAAAACACGCATTATATATATGCGACACAACTAACAGTCCAACACTGATTTGGTTAGGCTGAAAAATTCAATCATTATCTTTCACTTATTTGTTCCTTTTTGTTGATAAACCACTTATTTGTTCCTACACAAACCAATCCAGCTGATAATATTATATGTTGTAACTTGTAAGTGAGATCTTTATTGCATTCACAGTTTCATTGTGAGCCATGATATGTCGCCGTACAATTCCTAAGAACACTTTGTTGATTTTATTTTCGTATTATTACTAGTGCTCTTCTATATATCAAATTAGTGTAAAATAATAATTAAAGTATATAAACTTACATGTCTACAATGTAAACTTATATTTTGTGGCTCTAAAATATAAGTTTACATTGTACTAGCAATGTAAACTAAGAATTCTCCTAATAAACATTTATGAATCACTTTTTAGTTTTTAGCCCTCTCTGTTGCACTTATCCCATAATCTGTATTTACAATCTCTAGTAATGTTCTTTATCAATGGGCAATGACATTCTTACACTTATCCCAATAATGTTCTTTATCAATGGGCAATGACACTCTTACACTTAACCCATAATCCGTATATATATGTAGCTTTCAGTTGTTCCTTACGAAGAAGCATTCACAGCCCGAGGAGTGAAGTTGACCGAGGAGAGAATGAGAAATGATAGTGTCCTTGGGAAGTATAAGAAGTGAAGGTGGGCGCCTTAGGGGTTAAACAAGATATTTGTGGGGGGATTCTTTTAAAGTCTCACCTGTTTCTCCACATTAAATGGCTGGCAAAAGCTTTATCAGCTGCATTAATGAGGACGTGACCTGAACAATAGATCCACAGCTCAGCAGCTCCTTCTACCACCTTTATAAGAAGTCTAATGAGACAAGTGTCCTAAGGAGATCTAGGAGGATTAAAGATGGAGGGTTAGGATGCAAGAAGCTATGGAGTATATAAGGGAAATAGACTCCCAAATAAAGGTGATCCAAGGAGTGAATCAAGAAAGGGAGATCAGAGTTAGAACAGTAACTGAAAGAAAGAGAGTTGTTAAGTTCTAAGAAATTATGAACTAATGTATTAGAATTTCAATATGTATATGCTGGCAAACCATGATCAAAATGTTTAGTCTAGATTTAGGCTACTCAAAGTGTGCATTTGTGTAAAGTTGGAATCAAGTAATTGCAGTAAATTACTATTCTATTTTTGCAAGGCTCGATTGATCGAAAATTAGACTCGATCGATCAAAACTCGAGTAGATTGTTTTTCTGCAAAATTTTTCAACTCAGCCCAAGCCCATATGACGTGTAGGGTTTTATATTTTATGTCTCATATAAAAAGAAAAACCCTAGCCATGTTTTAGAGGTGGTTGATATGTTGTGTGTGTGAATCTCTTGTGAGATCTAGAGGTGTTTACCTTCATACACACTTAGGGTTATTAAGATCAAGATTGATGTCAAGAACTTGGTGATCGCTTCAATTGTTGTTTCAAGAGCTTAAAGAGAAACACAAGTGGGTGTACTTGTGGATGCTGTGGATCTGAGAAAGAAGTAGTCCGTGGACTCGGAGTTGTCACGTGGTCATGGTAGTAAATTTTCTACTCGCGGTAGCAATAGGATGTTAGTGATCTAAATCGCTATTGTAAAACTTCAATTCTTTCATAGTGGATCTTGTTTTACCTTGAGGATAGCTAGGTTAAATCCTCCCCAGGTTTTTTACCGCTTTGGTTTTCCTGGATTATTATATCGTTGTGTTCTTTATTTTTCGCATTGTTTACTTGATGTGATTTGCTTGTGTTAACCTAGATTTGAATAATTTACCTAAGTAATCACTTGGCTAAATAACTAGGTTAGACAACTGGTGTTTTAAGGGGTCTAAAAACGTATAAGTGGTATCAAAGCAGGTTAGCTCTAGTGTTTAGATCTTTTTATCTAAGAGTTGATCCTTGACCTCTGTTGTCATGGAACACGGTCACTCTCTTGTGATCCCACCTCACTTTGATGGGAACAACTATGCTTACTAGAAAGTAAGGATGAAAGCATTCCTGAAATCCATTGATGAGAGGGTTTAGAATTCCGTTGAATTTCGGATGGGAGAAGCCGACTACTCTTGTAAGCAAGTGACAAACTTCTCAGAAAGAAGCAGCCGCTTTTAATAGCAAAGCCATGAATGCTATTTTCAATGCTGTTTCTATGGAGGAATTCAAAAGGATCTTAAATGTTGAGGTTACTCACAGTGCATGAAATATTCTCCAAACTGCGCATGAAGGCACAAAGGCTGTTAAGATCAATAAGTTGCAGCAATTAACAACTAGATTTGAAAGCATTAGGATGTCTGATGATGAAAGTTTTGATAAATTCTATGCTAAGCTTAATGACATTGTCAATTCTGTTTATAATTTAGGTGAAATTTATGATCATCCTAAAATTGTTAGGAATATTCTTAGATCCTTGACTGAGAATTTTATACCCAAAGTAACTGCCATTACTAAGAGTAAGAATGTGGACTCTATCCCTATTGATGAGCTTGTAGGATCTCTCCACTCCTATGAGCTAGATCTACCCAAGATAAACAAATCCAAATCAATGGCTTTTAAGTCGGTTGATGATATTAATGGGAATGGATTTGATAATGAACTCTCTTCTACAGAGATTGCATATCTTGCAAAGAATTTTAGAAACTTTCTTTGGAACAATAACAGAAGGGCAAGAGGTAAAAGCAATGTTGAACCTAAAAACTTTAAGAGGAATGAACACACTAAAGTGAACAATACTGATAAATCTAAAGAGAAAGTAGGTTAAACCTCTAATAATTCTTTGAGTCAACAATGTTTTGGTTGTCAAGGGTATGGTCATGTGAAATTAGAATGTCCTACATTCTTGAGACCAAAGGGTAAGACCATAGCTATAACCCTTAGTGATGATGAAGTTTCTGATCATGAGTCTGGTAGTGATGAAGATAGAAACTTCATTACTTTCACAGCTACTGCTGTAGTTAATGAAAGTGTTGTTGCTGAAGAGAGCCCTTCTAATGGGGAACTCTCTGAATGTGCTGATTGCAAGAAGCTTACAATAAGCTGTGTAAAGTTGCTGCAAAAGATGCAATGAACGTTGAAAAAGGTTTAAAGAAAATTACTTCTCTTGAACTTGATAAGAAAGATCTGTTGTTGAAATTGCTTGATGCTAGCACTTTAATTGATAAAGTGAAGACTGAAAGTATGATGTTGACTGACAAGATTAAGAAATTGGAACTAGAATAATCTGTTACTAGAGAACAAACTAATGGGTCTGCTAGTTCTAAACTTGATCACATGTTGAGTGTTCAGAAGTCCCCTTTAGAAAAAACGGGTCTAGGTTTTGTAGAAAGCATCTCATTCTCTGAAACTCATTCCATAAATTTTGTTCCTTCTTCTGAGCCTCACGTGAGTGAGATGGTCAAACCAGTAGAAGTTACACCCCCTAGGAAGATTAGGATTGATCTCAAAGAGTTAAGCTTAAGACTCCTAATCCTCCTAAGGATAAGTTTCAAGCTAGACCTGTATGGAGTTGTCATTTTTGTAGAAAGTCTGGGCACATTTGTCCAAACTGTTTCAAGTTGCAGGCTGCTAAGCGAGTAAATAAGCCAAAAGTATTTGTGCCTCAAGTACAAGATCCTATGGTACTTATTGGTGAGTTGGTAAAGGCATTAAACCTTTATTCCAATCCTAGAGTTGCTCATTATTCTAATATGAATAATCACTCTAATGCTAGAGTTGCATCTAAAAGGTTTGGATGCAAAAGGTTTAATTTAATTGAATATTTCTGACATAGTCCTTGTGCTTCATCTCTCTATTCTTTGTGACCATTTTTCATTTATTGTTTTGGTTTCTTTTTGTTTTTAGGATTTGCATTGCATAACATTCATGGATTTCAAGATAAGTCGTTTTTTCTTTATCAAAATAAAAAAAAAAAATTTTAAAAAGGAAAGGAAGGAAAATGTGTTTTGCATTATTGTTTTTGGACTTGAAATTAAGGCTAGCCATATTATTTTTACATAACATGTTTATGTCATTTGTTTAGCTTGGATGAGCTTATTTTATTACATTTACTAGTTTTGGCTATGTTGTGCATGTTGTGTGAGAGTTGTTTATAGTTTTTGGTTACATGATCTTAATTTTGAAGTCGCATGCTTTTGATTGTAAGGACTAAAAAATTCTAAAAGAAAAGCATAAATAACCATCTTACCATTGTTTACCAGCCAATCATGAACACCTTAGTGCATATCATATGATTTTGTGCTTGAGAAAGTGTAGCACATGCACAAAAAGAACATAAAGTGTAGCTTCAGTTTAAATAATAAAATTGGTGTGTAAATTATTGGGTTATAATAATTCATATTGAAATAAAAATTAGTGTTTACATTAGGAGGCAAATCAAGAAATTTACATGATTGCAAGCTTGTTTTCTAGGAGATGTGAGAGTTATATGATGTAACTCTTTAGGAGATAGTCACTTTCAAATTTATGTGATGAATTTTGTAGAAATTGTAATTGATCACTATTTACTTATCACTTTACATGCATCTCATGCTTTTGCTAGTTGCACACATTATACAAGTTACTTTTTGCTAAACTTAGTACATAATATTGTGTGTGATCTTGTTGTGGCCATCCTAGATTAAATGTGTCTGGATTCTAATGCAAAATATGTTTTACTGTTTGAACTTTGAAGACAAATTTATTGAAAATCTTGTTTTTGGAAGATATGGGTTGAATTCAAGGATTTTTGAAAAACTTTTCATCTCATACTCATGCATTTCATTTATAAAACAATGTGCTTTGAGGAGTTTCTACATTAAAATGCGCTGTTTTTCAAAAAACTAATTTTTCCAGCTTTTAGATTGATCGAACCTATTGCTCGACCGATAAAAAATGTGATAAAAACTTTGGATACAATTTTCCTAGCTCGATCAGTGCTCAATTGATGTTGGATCGATCGAAGATGCTCTTCGATCGATCGAACCTATTTTTCAACCGATCGAAAATCGGTTAGAGAGTTTTTCAAAAGGCTTTTCTCACATGTTCATCACACCGTTCATACTTTTAAAAAAAGTTTTTTCTCCCTTCTTCTTCAACCGATCCACTTCAAGTCAAATTTTTTTTGTTTTCTTCCTACTTTTTCCACAAGGTTTTTGTCTTCAAGTGCCCGTAAGACCTTTTTAACCCTTATTTTTCATTTTAATTACATTTTTCATGCATGTTTCATGCATGTTAGGTGAAATTTTCGAACCTATAGGAATTTGGGGTTTTTTATTTTTGAGTTGGTTTCTTTCAAAATCAATCACTGGGTTTTTGTTCTTAGATGCTATAAACATGTTTCCCAAGCATTATTTTGATTAATTTGGAGGTTTGAGAACAATTTAAAATTCTAGGGCTTGAAACTACATGAAATTAGGGATTTTGTTCAATTGTGCTGTAATTGGTAAAATTGACTTGTGTAATTGATTAATTAATTCGTTATATGATGTTTCCAAACTAGTATGATGGTTAATTGCTCAACTTGGGTCACTGTTTGAAATTGGGTTCTTCAAAATTTGGGGTTTTTGTACTAAAACTCTATGTTCAAGTCAATTGTTGGTTTCTAAAGTGTAATTGAACTGTTTTCAATGCATTAGAGCATGCATCATTTGTTCATTCAGTTCATGCATCATATAGAATGATATTTTCTATTGCTGTTTTTTCTGTAACCCTGTTTGATGCAGTCTGCCCTTGGTTTTCTTTGTTTTCTTTCTTTGGTTTTGGTTTTTGTCTTTCCTTTCCAACCCTTAGAATCATGGTTAGGAATTCTAGAGCCCATAAGAAAACCTCCACCTCCTCTACCCCTGTTTTCTAGAGTGATAGGTTTCTTAGCCCAAAAAATCAAGAAACCTATGAGAAGCTGAATGTATATAGAAAGGTGTGGGCTGAGAGGAAAGTGAATTTAGATGAGATTGATCTTGAGATTCGAAGGAGTTTTGATCGTAGGGGTTAGTTGCCTTTTTAAGATGTAGATCATCCTCCTCCAGCTGTTCTGATCAGAGAGTTCTATTCGAATCTCTCTGTTCACTCCACTTCATCTTACATTTAGTTTGTGAAGAGTTGGATAAGGGGAGAAGAGTATGTCATTACTTCACTAGTAGTGGCTTCTGCTTTTGGTATACCTTTGGTACAACAACCTGTTTATCCTTATGATGAGCCCCTCCCCTAGATGACATCATGTCCCTCATCACTGGTACTGCCATTCAGTGGGGTACTGATTCTCGTATCACCTCACATGAGCTTACTGAGATTCATTACTTGTTTTTCTGGATTTCTTGTCATTCTATCTGACCTATCTTTCACTTGCACACCATTTCTCTTGAGCGTTGTGCATTTTTGTATGCCTTTATGACTGATGCTCCTATGTGTTTTTCGTCTCTTTTCATTTGTTCTTTGGTTGAGGTTCATAGGAGTAGTTCTAAGTCACATAATCTTTTCTTTCCAGATTTCATTCATAGGATTTTGTTAGATTTGGGTTTAGAGGATTTTCCTGCATCCAAGCCTGTTCATATCATCGCCCCCATAGGTGCCACCTTTCTTAGGCAAAGAGCAGCTCAGATAAAAGCTAGCTTTAAACACCCTCGTGTAGAGTCTTCTACAAGTGATGCATCTCAGCCTCCTCCATTTGGTGATCCATTTGCTGAGGAGTTTGTCAATCCCACCGCCGTAGTTGATCCTCTACCTTTTGCTTTGGATGATTCCAGCCTTCGAGGTATGTTGGAGATTGTCATGACAGTTTAGGCGGCGCATGGACAGATTTTGGTGGATGTGCTGGATGAGCTTCAGGCTTTACATGTGGATTTGGTGAGTATTTGAAATTCTTCCCCGCCTCCACCTTTTAGTGATGAGTCTTGATTGCCCTTTGGCAATTTGTCACAAAAAGGAGGAGTATTTATACGTGTTGATGGGGAGATTTTGTGTTTTTGTTAATAGGGGAGCTTTAGATTGTATTAAGGAGATTCATGATGTATTCTTTTTTATTGGCTCATGATGTATTTGTTTTTATAGGGTGTATATGTTAGGGGGAGACATTATGTTCTTTTATCTCTTTTATTGTTTCTTGTTTCATATGTGCTACATTGATTATTAATTTATATTATGAGATTATTCATGATATATGTCTTTATATTCTGTTTTGTAAAATCAAGAATTTATTTTGTTTTTTACTTGTATTTTCCACATATTTTATGTGTTTGTTGAGTGTTACAGGAATATATAGGTTAATTCAATCGTGCTGTTGTCTGCACTAGCAATTGATAGATAGTAATTAGGTTGAATTGTTTTTGGGCATTTTGTTGTAATGGGCTATTTTGTAACTTTAAGCATTTTTGTTTTGGTATGTGTTTTGTCATGGATTGCCAAAGGGGGAATTTGTTAGGTTCTAAGAAATGTATTAGAACTTCAATATGTATATGTTGGCAAACCATGATCAAAATGTTTAATCTAGATTTAGGTTGCTCAAAGTGTGTGTTTGTGCAAAGTTGGAATCTTGTAACTGTGGGAAATTACTATTCAATTTCTACAAGGCTCAATTGATGGAAAATTAGACTTAATCTATCGAAACTCGTGCAGATTGTTTTTCTGCAGAATTTTTCAACTTAGCCCAAGCCCATATGACGTGTAGGGTTTCATACTTTATGTCTTATATAAAAAGAAAAACCATAGCCACGTTTTAGAGGTTGCTTATATGCTGTGTGTGTGAACCTCTTGTGATATCTAGATGTGTTTACCTTCATACACACTTAGGGTTATCAAGATCAATATTGATGTCGAGAACTTGGTGATCGCTTCAATTGCTGTTTCAAGAGCTTAAAGAGAAACACAAGTGGGTGTACTTGTGAATGCTGTGGATCTGAGAAAAGTAGCTCGTGGACTCGGAGCTGTCACGTGGTCGTGGTAGTAAGTTTTCTAATCGAGGTAGCAATAAGATGTTAGTGGTCTAAGTCGCTATTGTAAAACTTCAATTCTTTCATAGTTGATCTTGTTTTACCTTGAGGACAGCTAGGTTAAATCCTCCTCAGGTTTTTTACCACTTTGGTTTTCTTGGGTTATCATATCGTTGTATTCTTTATTTTCCGCATTATTTACTTTATATGATTTGCTTGTGGTAACTTAGATTTGAACAATTTACCTAAGTAAGCACTTGGTTAAATAACTAGGTTAAACAACTGGTGTTTTAAGGGGTCTAAAAACGTACAAGTGTGAACAGTGTATCTAACAATAAAGAACATTGTCCTTAGGCAAGCTTGTAAAGATCCTTCTATACATTTAAATTTTATACTTATGAATCCTCTTTCTGTATCTGTGTCTTTGGGCAAAACCCAAACTTGTTCATCCCACTCTCTTTACAAATATCTATTGGTTTGGGCCAGGCTTAGGAGCATCAATCTCACTATTCTAAGTGGGCTTGGGCTACTAAGATTTCACGCTCTTACAATATATATATATATATATTATATTAAAAAAAATATAATACATCTTTGCATTAATTATTGATAATGGACGTGAGAATTTGAATATTCGCCAACTCTCAACTTCGATTATTTAAGTGATATGAATCATATATATTGCATATTTATTTGGAGTAGATTACATTTAACAGTCATGTTAGTTACGGAATTGAACAAAAGAATGAGATTGAAAATGATTGAAAATTTTAACAGAATCAATAAAAAAAATATAAACACGAGGGATAAAAATAAAAGTAATAACTCAAAACTGAGGCTGTCAAACAACCTAATTTTATCTAAAAAATAAATATTGCCATATCGATTTTTTGGCCTTACCAACAGGGACGGACCTACAGTAGGGCAGGGGTCCATTCCCCCCTCCCAAAAAAAGCTAGTATATATACATGTACATGTTGAAATTTTAAATTTTCATCCTAATAGCCCCAATTAAAAAAAAACTGGTATATAAATGCAATCAGAAGAAAAAAAAAAAAAAAAAACTGAAACTCTCATAAAAAAAAAAAAGGACAAACTAAAAACTACAAAATAAAAAATAAATATGGACTGAACCTAAATTACAATTCCCAAATTTTTACCCTAACCTCACTCTTCCTCCACTCAACCTCATCAGCGCCTCCATCACTGCTGCTGCTGCTGTGCCTATTCTTTTCCTCTGATCAGATCAGCTGATCTGGAGTTGGCATGTTGCTGCTGCTGCTGCTACTCGGCTGCTCCTCAGATCCTTAATCACAGTAAGAAATTTCTCTCCTCTCTCAAGTTCATATTTTTGTTTTTTTGTCTTTGCCATATTGCTGATTGCTCTGCCTTAGCCCTTTGCTCTTTGCGTTTTTTTTTATTTATTTTAAGAACTGTGGTGTGTGTTGTGTTTGTGAGTTGTGGCTTTTTATGGACTGATGTGTTGTGTGGACTGTAGGATAGTTTGTGGTATTGACTACCATGTAATTGACTAATTGTGGCTTTTTGCCTTTTTGTGTGGACTGGTCACTTGTGTTAGTGTTTCACTGATTGTAACTTTTTTTTTTTTTTTTTTGGTTTTATCTATAATAAAGATATAAAGTGGGACCATTACATTAGGACAGTAGGACTAGGACTAGGACGTTTGGACTTAGGAAAGAATTGTGATTGTGAATTTGTGATACTAGTCTTTGGTAGTGAGTAGTGACTGTTTTGTGATTGTGAATTTGTGAGACGAGTCATTGCTAAGTGACTTTTTTGTGAGACCAAAGTCTTTGGTCTGATTGTTTAAGTTTAATCAAAAAACATTTCTTCGTGATTTTGTCACTTTGTATGATGTGGCTAATATTAGTAATATATATGAACTTGTGAATTTTGTCTTTGTTATTTTAAATGATGTGGCTAATATTAGTAATATATATAAACTTGAGTTTGTCTGTTTGTGATAAATGTGTTGAAATGTTTAAGGAACACTTATTTTGTATGTTATACTTTGTCGACATTTTTATAATATCAAATATTTAAGAAACATTTATTTTATATGTAGTATTTTGTTGAACATGAAATAGATGTTAGTTTTTATTTTCATAAAATAAAAAAATTGTTTTAAGCTTTGGCCCCCGGGTTCGAATCCTAGTTCTGTCCCTACTTACTAATTATTATTTTATTAAAGTCATTCAATTACTATTTTGTACAATTTAATGATTTTGTTTGTACAAAGCTAATATGACCTACTCAGCTTTGGATACCTATTAAGTAATAATCAAATTTATACTTTTTTTGCCTTAATATTGCTTATAGCTCCCACAAGAAAATGAATGCTTATATCTGCCAAGGGTATTGTAGTTTAATAAAAACTTTTTGGTGTTTTTAACTAAGTCATTTTTCTTTATGGTTTAAATCCTCTTTCGTTGTTTTCTCAATCATTGTAATTTGGAGCAAGGAATAATTAAAATATAAACTGATTAATACTAATCATCATTACATTGAATACTATTGAACTTTATTTGAAACTTTGTCGTTTAGTGTAACTATTCTAGTTTCCTATCTTTATTTTATTATTATTATTTTATTTTTGTGAGTTCCAGCTAGTTGAATTGGTAAAATTTCTGATGGTTGAATAAGAGATTTGAAATTCAATCTCCGTCTACACTAAAAACCAACTGGTGTCTGAGTATGATAATTAAGTGCTATCATCAAAAGCGGACGCTACAAATTAAAACACTTTACAAAAAAATTTCCAGTTTTCTATCAAGGAGAACATGGATTCAAATTTCTCATCCTTACTTGTTGTAACCCCCCTCCCCCCCCCCCCCCCCACACACACACATATATATATATATATATATATATTCATAATTAAAACTTTACAAATTTTTTAAATATAACAATTCTAAGATTTAAAAAAAGAAAAAGAAGAAAAAATCATGGTTCAAAATTTAAGGTTACAAGTCATATTTTTATTTGTAAGCTTTAGATTTTATGATATAAGGTGAATAAAAGTGTGTTTTATGTTTTAAACATTAAAAATTTATAGGTTTCTAATTAAATATATTTTAGGTTTAGGTTGTGTTTGGTTCGAAGGAAATTGAATTTCATAAAAATATTTTACCTATTTGCGAGTGTTTAGGACAAATGAAATTGTTGATCAATCCAAATTTTATTTTATTTTATTTTTTTTTTCTGGAGGACCGTAAAGGCACTTCTAGCAAAAAAATGGTTTATACTTTCATTTGCTGTAAAACATTTTCTACATCACCCAAATCTCATCAAACTAACCTCCACCCCCCACCCCTCACCCGCCACTGTCAGCCACTCAATGACCACCTCCTCACTAATGTCCCTGATTTTCGGTCGGAAACCACTGCTACTAGGTGCCTATCATGATTTTTAAACTAAAATTCTCTTCTTCTTTCTTTCTTATATATGTGCTTATGAAATAGGAAAAATGTAGAAGATAGTAGAAAATTTGTTTTTGAAGCATTTTCTGGAACATGACCAAATACTGGAAACTTTTTTCTTTCTTAGAAAATATTTCTATCAAACCAAACACAGCCTTAGTATACTATATTTTAGGGTAAATTATATTTTTGGACCTTGATATTTTGGGATATGTTTGATTTTCGTCATTCAAGTTTAAAAACTTTGGATTTGACCTTTAAATTTTCAAAAACAAGGGCTTTGATCCCTTTAATATGTAGTTGGTTTATATATATATATATATATATATATATATATATATATATATATATATATATATATATATACACACCAACTAAGTAACCTCAAGTGTCCTAACCTTAGTGATTATAGTTGGTATGAAGATGTCTTTACCACTAGAGTCATGCACAGAAGCGATTCTAACTCCCCGTTTTGGAAAGAGAAGTTTATCACTGGCTTACCCAGACTTTTTTCCCATAAGATTAGGGAAACCTTCAGTAACTCTTCCGGTGTCATAGATTATGATGACATGACTTATGGAGACATATCCAGTGAAGTAACCTCAAGTGTCCTACCCTTAGTGATTATAGGTGGTATGAAGATGTCTTTACCACTAGAGTCATGCATAGAAGTGATTGTAACTCCTCTTTTTGGAAAGAGAAATTTATCAATGGCTTACCCAGACTTTTTTCCTATTAGATTAGGGAAACCTTCAATAACTCTACCGTTGTCATAGATTATGATGACCTGACTTATAGAGACATATCTAGTGTCATCCATAGGGAAGGTCTAAAAATGTGCATAGACATGAAGATCCAGAATCAAACCAATAAGGACAAGAGGAATGCTGAGTATGAAGTAGGAAACTTTTGTACTTAGTATGACCTCCCTTCCATAGCCCCATCCAAAAGAAAGTCTAGAGGAACAGGATACCTTAGGAAAAGAATAGCCTCCAAATTTTATAGAAGTCATAAGAAGCCTAGTAACTTCCGCACAAATGATTTCTATAAGAGTAAGAAATTCAGGGATTTCCATAAAGCTAAAGGTAAAAAGAAAGATTCAGCACGGAAAACATTCGATAAGAAAAACAGTGAGTGTTATAAGTGTGGCAAGAAAGGTCATTAATTTTCAAGGAAAAATGCATGATTGTATCGCATACAAAACATATGCAGCGGAAAATTAATGGATTTACTTCATTTGCAATTGATAACATGTATTATGTAAATTTCAGAATGTAAGAATAAGAGAGTGTACCTTGGTGTGATGAATTTCAAAACAAAGATTAGAAGTACTCGGGAACACTTTTAATTTGTACTCCAATTCCACTAATGCCCAAGAAGTGTGGTCTCTCAATCAGTTTCTATGAATTTGTTCAAAGGAGAATGAGATAGTGTCTAACACACTCATACACACACTTTCATGTATATTGTTATTTACAAAATTCGGTATGTTTCTCTCCTTACAACTGATTAACTAATTGGGCTAGCCATTTGGGACTTTCCAATTGAGCTCTAGTATGTGGCTTGGAGTGGGACCAAAAGGGAACAAATAAGACACTAGTTTCAATAGGTCTTGGGCTTTTCTGTCAACTTATGACAAGTCCAAAGTTACCATTAATTATATTTAATACTACTATATAAATATAATTGCACTCTAGGCCTTATTAATAAATTATATCCCAAGACTTTATTGTACACGCAACCCATTCATAAAATATTCGTAGTAATACAAAGTCATAAATGTAGACTGCCACTTTGTAGATTACTACATTTTAATCCTTGAGGACCCAGTTTAATCCTTTTAAGTTATTTATCATATATTTATGAAATCCAATTTCATAAATATATACTTTAGTAACTATTTACTAAAGTAGTTAAGCCTAACATTTTGAATAACAAACCCATTAAATTTATCTCAAAGGAATATTTTGCATTTCAGTTAAGAGATTATGAATTCTAATCTTGAGAATATATGTTCCATCAACACTAAATGTGATTGCCAAACATACTGAGATTTTGACCGTAACTTTAGATCTCACTCTTGATATATCAAAGCAACCTACACTTCATGATCAGGTCCATTATTCTCTTAGCATTAATAGTTCATGTAAATATAAGTCGTGAGATTTATTATTCAATTGACAGTCATTAGGAGAATAATAAATCTCACAGCGGTCTAGTTTAATATGTCTTAACTCTTAAAACATATCAACATACCAACTAAAAGTTTCTACTTCCATAATTAAGACAAATCATCTTAGTTGATATGTTATAGTCTTCGCATATGAAATATCCAATTTCATCACCGACTATGAACTACAATTTTGAGTTTACAAAGAACTCGTGATTTATGTCTTTAGTGACTTTTCACATAAATTACATACTATGCATCTCATGGACTATATGATAATGTCCAATATTCATGTTACCATTATTTTAAATTATAATAAAACAACGTTATTAATACAACATTAAGTCATACATAGCATCATACAATAGGATTTAAGGGCACTAATCCTAATGAATTTCAGTCTATTACTTTCAATTTCAAGTTATTTTCAGATCTCATACAAGCATACATTTGGCAGGTTATACTACCTTATTTATAGCATTATCATATTTTTACGGTATTTTCATTCTATCTCTCATTCCCCATATTTTGTTTTACATTTATTTTATGATAACTCTTCCATTTCCATTCATTTATTTCCATTCATCTATTTCTATATCTGTTATATGTTTTCCATCCTTTTTTACGTTATCAACAATTTCACTGACATCTATTGTTGGTAAACAAGTTTCTTTCTATTCATTATTTGTGTTATCAGTTTTGTTAAACAATAATTTCCTAGTTATCTACTTCTTCTAGTTATAGTGTTTAGCGCCCCCCCCTCCCCCCCCCCCAGTTTGTTTTAGGGTAGTGCAAGTTTGACCTGTAAGTCTTGAAATCCTAAGCAAGTGGTCGTTTTGCCAAAGAGAGGTGTTGAGGCTTAAAGTTAGGAATGGCAATAAGTCATGGAAAGCATCCCTCAACATAGATCAAAGGTTGGGCATAGTAACTTGGAGATAATGGTAATTAGGATTTAATTATTTAATGCAAACTGCTAATCTAGAATTATGAATAATCTGTTTAGAAGTAGCTCTTCCACTAGCTCTTGATTTTCTATCCCTGGGATTCCAGAATACACTGGAATTCTCAACTTAGAATCTTTAGAAGTGTCAAACTTAGATTTGAACTTAGGAGATTGGAATATCCCTAAGGTCCCTACCAATTTGATCTACAAGTCTTCTTGGTCCCTTAAAAAAGCCTTTAAAATAGACTACCATATTAAGACTATAGAACAAGTTTATGGTCTAAACAAGGATTATGAAACCTATTACTTGTTTTCACCATCAACTTTAGTTGCACATCGGAAGGAAGGTCACAACTTCCTACACATAGGTCTTATCCAAGTAGTAGTTAAACCCTTAATCAGAGAAGGATTGAATTGCTCAATTCTCATGGTCCTTAGAGACACAAGGCACATCAAGTTTAAAGATAGTCTCTTAGGAACCATCCATACCAGTCTTAGTAATGGACCAGTCCATTTCGACTGCATTCCCAACATCACAGTCTTCCTTCACAATCCACATATCAAGAAAGCCCTCACCTTAAATATTAATACCTCAGGAACTCTTATGGTATGAGAACCTAGCAGTTGGCCTTAATATATAGGGTTTACTACAAGTGTATCAGAACAAACCTCAATGTTCAAGCCATTAACAGGAAACCAAAAGGAGAAACTACCTTAATCCAGACCTCGACACCTGGATCTCAAATGGTTAGAGATTACATTCCCACAAGACTGTACCTTGCAAAATGAAAATTATTCTTTTCAGGTCCAACAAGCTACCCAAACCCCAGATTTAGACTTTGTCCAACAGTTGATTGATGGAACTGTAAGGCTATGTTTTAACCAGTCCAGGTTTAGGTTTCTTGTAGATCTCCAACAACCCAGAATGCAATCCCCTATTCTTCTCAGAGACAGGCTTGCATCCCAGTGCAGTACATCCAGATCTCCAACCTCTAGGAAAGTCTTAGACCTAGAACTCCAAGGAGTCAAGACTAGATCCCAAGTCAGCACACCATGCTACACAGCCAAATAGGAGTCCGTTGTAGAAGACGTTAAAAATCACAATCAATCCTCTCCAACTCAGTTAGACTTTGAGCAAACTGATCCGCCAGTAGGCCACAAGCTCAATGTTATAAAAAATAATTTCACTCTAGAACTTGAGTCTTTGGGTCATGATTTTGACTCTGAAGCAAACAAAGCCAAAAGAGAAGCATACAAGGCAAATCATACCAAAGAACAGAAGATAGAAGCCTATACTAAATGGCAAGAGTTCATGTAAGAGGTCTCTGCAAATGTCCCTTTCTTTGAATACTTTGAGAACCATTTCGAATGGCATAGGAAGTCTTGCATGATCACCAAAACAAACTGCACTAAAGAAAACAAGGAAGTAGTCTAATCTAGTCACCCTCCCCTAGAAAACATAACCATCAAACACCAAGGCTATGAAATAGTTGCTACTCCATTTAAAAAGCCTGCTAGTGAAGATAAACCAATAAAGAAGGTCATAGAGCAAAACAACTACACCAACCAGTATTTAAATGTCATAGGAAAACGATTAGACAGAATAGAAGATAAAATAGAAGCCAAGGCCAGAAACCTTGTCAAACTAAACCCGTCCTTTGAAAAACCTTTAATCAAGCTGCCAGTAACCTGACAAACCAGTCTTAGGACGAAAGGTAAAACCGCATTAGAAATAGTCAACCAAAAGTTAGAAGAACTAGTCAAAAGGAACCAACTACCTCTACAACTAGGACAAACCCCTAGTTGGCTACCGTAGACATCCATGTCGCTTCTAACAACTGTAGCATCAGCACCTCTTTAAAATCTGAAGGGGAAATAGGACGATTAGAAAACGAGTTTCAAGACTTACATGCTAACAAACTCCATCATCGCAGGATAACTCCAACAAGTCTCACCAAAAATTGGTATCCTAGACCAATACCCCCTGACCTCCAGTTTGAAGAAAGGAATGTTAGCAACCAATTCTCAGTCTCTTCTAATAAGCTCTATGAATGGAATATAGACGGATTATCTGAAAAAGAAACTATAAATAAGATCCAACACATGGTTATGGTAGCAAATAACTACCTCAATGAAGGCCGCCCCCATACCGAAGTGGTTAAACTTCTAGTCATAGGCTTCATAGGAAAACTTCTGTCATGGTGGATCCATGGCGTAACAGAAAATTCTAAGGAAGAGATCAAGAGTGCAGTCCAGAAAGATGAGGAAGGAAGCCCAATCTTTGATGAAACCATAGGTCGAGGCATCCCAAATGGAGTAAATACCTTAATCTATACCGTTGCGAGACATTTCATAGGGACCCTTAGCAATGTCACAATTAGGATACACGACCAGCTAAGTAACCTCAAGTGTCCTACCCTTAGTGACTATAAGTGGTATAAAGATGTCTTTACCACTAGAGTCATGCACAAAAGCAATTATAACTCCCCGTTTTGGAAAGAGAAGTTTACCAATGGCTTACCCAAACTTTTTGCCCATAAGATTAGGGAAACCCTCAATAACTCTTCCGGTGTCATAGATTATGATGACCTGACTTATGGAGACATATCCAGTGTCATCCACAAGGAAGGTCTGAAAATGTGCATAGTCATGAAGATCCAGAATCAAGCCAATAAGGACAAGAGGAATGCTAAGTATGAAGTAGAAAACTTTTTTACTTAGTATGGCCTCCCTTCCATAGCCCCATCCAAAAGAAAATCTAGAGGAACCGGATACCCTAGGAAAAGAATAGCCTCCAAGTTTCATAGAAGTCATAAGAAGCCTAGTAACTTCCAAACAAATGATTTCTATAAGAGCAAGAAATCTAGGGATTTCCATAAAGCTAAAGGTAAAAAGAAAGATTCAGCACGGAAAACATTCGATAAGAAAAGCAATGAGTGTTATAAGTGTGGCAAGAAAGGTCATTTTAGGAATGAGTGCAAATCCTAGGTTAAAGCCTTAATCAACACCCTCCAAGGTGACCAAAATAGCAAAAATGAAATTTTTGAGCTCTTAGAACTCAACCACACAAACAGTGAGCCCTCATTCAGTGCTAGTGACAATGAAATCTTCCAGATAAATCAATCTTCCTCCTCTATAGAATCATCTAGCATCTCCAATAGTCCAGACATCAGAATAGGATGTAAAGACAGTTGTTGCAAAAATAAATATGTCAACGTTCTTAACCAACAAGAAGAGCTTCTCCTCACCCTAATAGACAAGGTTGAAGACCCAGTTGTTAAAGCTCAATATCTTAGCAAGCTTCAAAGTACTTTAGTCAAAGAAACAAAAGAAACCAATCCCAAACACAAACACCTTGAACCCCTAGTTAACTTAGAAAATTTTTTCAATAGGTTCTCCAATACCAAGAAAGAAATCACAGTTAATGATCTTCAACATGAAATTAAGGAAAAAAGTTTTGAGATTAAAACCCTCAAAGAAGAAGTTAAAAAGATTGAGCAAGCTTTAACCATTCTTAGGATTGATCACAATTTCCTTACCTAGAAAATTGACCGTCAAAGTAATAATGAAGCAAGTCCCTTATACCAAAATCCTTCAGAAGGTAAAGAAGAAATGATCCATGATGAGTCAACCAATCCTATAGCAAACATGATTTTAAAAGAACCCACCCAGAAATACATAGCTACTATCACCAAGATTGATTTCCAAAAATGACATTCCAAAGTCAAAATTGTCATTAGCAAAGATTTTGAATTCAAAGTTATAGCCTTTATAGATTCAGGTGCCGATCTCAATTGCATCCAAGAAGGAATCATTCCCTCCAAGTATTTTTAGAAGACTAGGGAATGATTATCCTCAACTAATGGGAACCAAATGCAGATTAAATACAAAATTCCAAAAGCCTATGTGTGCCAAGATAACACATGCTTCAAAAAACCCTTTTTTTTAGTAAAAAAATATGATAGATAGAGTAATCTTAGGAAATCCTTTCATGTGCCTGTTATACCCATTCACTATAGATAGTGAAAGAATCACTTCCTATCCTTTTGGCCAATTGGTTAAATTCAAGTTTCTCATGAGCCCGAAAGCCGAGAAATTAGCAGTCTCCAAGATGTTTCCATTTCCAAAACCCTTAACCTGATCAATAGAAAAACCCAACACCTCAAATACCTTAAGGATGATTTAAGGCACAAGAAATTTGAAGAGCAATTAACTTGTAAGATCATCCAAGCAGAAATTAGAGAATTTGAGGAAAAACTCAAGCAAGAAGTTTGCTCTGAGCTACCCACAGCCTTTTGGCATAGAAAGAAACATGAAGTAGCTCTCCCATACATCAAAGACTTTAAAAGAAAAAGACGTCCCAACTAAAGCTCGCCCCATCTAAATGAGCCAAGAACTCATGGAATTTTGCAGAACAGAAATAAATGACCTCCTTAGCAAAGGAATCATTAGAAATTCTAAGTCTCCTTGGTCATGCCCGGCCTTTTATGTCTAGAAAAATGCTGAGATTGAGAGAGGTGTACCCAGATTAGTCATCAATTACAAGCCTCTTAACAAAGTCCTAGAATGGGTTAGATATCCTATTCCAAATGAAAGAGACCTAGTTAATAGGCATAGCAAAGCAGTCATTTTCAGTAAGTTTGATATGAAAAGTGGGTTTTGGTAGATTCAGATTAAAGAGTCTGATAGGTACAAGATAGCCTTCACCACACCATTTGGACATTACGAATGAAACGTAATGCCTTTTGGTCTAAAGAATGCACCCAATGAATTCCAAAACATTATGAATGAGATTTTCAATCCATTCTCTAGTCACTCTATTGTTTACATAGACGATGTACTCATATTTTCATAATCTATTAAGCAACATTGGAAACATTTAAGGACTTTCTCAATACAGTCAAGATCAATGGTCTTGTGGTGTTAGCCCCAAAAATCAAACTTTTTCAAACACATGTTCGCTTCTTAGGTTTTGACATCCATCACGGTGTAATCAAATCAATTGATAGAGCCATCCAGTTTGTAGATAAATTTTCAGATCAAATCTTAGACAAAACCCAACTCTAGAGGTTTCTAGGGTCCTTTAATTACATCTCAGATTTCTATCAAAATCTTAGACAACAATGAAAACCACTTTTTGATAGACTCCAAGCCAATCCACCACCTTGAACCCCAGCTCATACATCTATTGGCCAAGAAATCAAAAAACATGTTAAAACTCTCCCTTGTTTAGGAATTCCCTCAGTAAATTCCTTCAAGATTGTCCAAACAGATGCCTCTAACATTGGTTATGGTGGCATTTTCCTTCAGCGTACCAGTCCTAATTCCCCTGAATAGATAGTCCTTTTCCATTTAGTAATTTGGACTCTTACTCAACTAAATTATAGTACTATTAAGAAAGAAATTTTATCTATAGTCTTATGTATTTTAAAATTCCAAAGTGATTTATTAAATCAAAAGTTTTTAATCAGAATTGATTGCAAATTTGCAAAACATGTTTTAGAAAAAGATGTTCAAAACATTGCATCAAAACAGATTTTTGCACAATGGCAAGCCATTCTCTCAGTTTTTGATTTTGACATAAAATACATAGAAGGAACCCAAAACAGCATCCCTGATTTTTCTTACCCGTGAATTCTTGCAGAATCCAACCTAAAATGTCCGGGAAAAAGCCACTATTGTAGCCCCAAACACCAAAATTACCTAACTAGCACCTCCAAGTAACACAAGTCAGGCAAGGAACCCTAGCCAAAATGTCCCAGATACCCTAGCTTCCTTAGCCAGTAGATATGTGGTTTCTACAATCCCTAAACCAAACTATGAGAGGCCACTCTTAACTCAGCCTAGTTTTAGTTCTGCCTTAGTATCCCCAGCGCCTAAGGTGATAACTTCATATACAGTAGATGATCCCTTTGATCCCTTACAGACACAAAGACCAGCCCAGCCACCCAATAGAAAAAATAAGTCCCCTTATGTTAAAAAACCCTACATCCAGCACATCTTTTATATTGAACCACACATGATCCATATAAAAGATCCTTTAGCTCTAGCAATGGAAGTTTTGCCACCAAATTGGCATTTTCTCCCAAAAGTCCTAGAAAAATCTATCAAATTCTATAAGAGCATCTTCACCCAGGAAAAGTTTGCTCGAATAGAATACATCAAGTCAAAATTGGACCCCTCAGTCGTTCTCTACCACAATCTCATCATTACTAAATTCATTAGCTGCAAAGAATGGGGCCAGCACCCCTCCCTGCTCAGAAAAATAGAAGGCACATGTCTCCAATATAGTTATTATGACTATATTGATGCCTTTGAAAATATTTTATTTTACTAGAATAAGAACTTTGATCATTCATGGTTCCTAATGTTTGAAAAAAATTTCAACAGCCAGATACCTACTTGGTTCCTTAAGTGGTGGGAAATGTTCGAGATCAATTCCTCAAATCTTCCCAGAACCTCTCCAAGATGCCCTCAGATATTTCAGCTTAAGATCTCAGACTGACCATCATAGTTCCTAATTTCCAGCAATCCTACACATGGCCATTCAGTACAAAATCCATTGGATCAACATGTGGTCTTATGTAATTAGTAACAATTTATTAAACAGAGAATTCTCAGTTAAATGGTGGGATAGCCTCAAAATTGATCCAGTCATCGAACAGATAAATAAAGACTTTCCCCCTCTAGTCCACAAAGCCATTAACCAGAAGACAAGATCCCAGTCTAGCCTAGAATCCGTCTTAATCGCAGGAAAATCTAGCAAAGAATTAAAAGATCTTGCCGACCAGTTGCTCCTCTAGGCTTCACAGTAAGAGAAAAGAAGAAAAGACTTCTCCAGCCTCTTCTGAAGCATCTACTAGTCACCAACCATTTGATCACTTCCAAGATTCTCAATACCCCTATGAAGGCCATAATTTAGATAGTCCTTAGGCTATTCTAGTAGCACTAGTCACTACTCAATATGGCTCCAAACAGCTCCACATTCGGCTACTATTCAGAATTGTACCAACAGACAAAATACTAATCATAAATAGTACCAGTTGACACAAAAAGACAACAATAGTACCAGGCGACACAAAAAGACGAAAATGAACAATCGCGTGGCTTCACAACGCTTTCGAGGGTTTCATCTACTTTTGAGGAAAAACAATTTACCCCCCTCTTTTCAGAATTTCAAGAATCTTCTGCCCCTCAAAACTTCAAGAATCTTCAACGGCCACTACGCTCCCCCAAAGGATCCTAAGCTCCCCTCCCAATTTATATAAAGGAGCTCATGTTCTCTTTGAAGGCAAGCTTGCTTCAGCAACTCTTTCCTAAAAACCCCCCTTAGATACCTTTGTATTAGGAATAACTTTTCTTGTAACCAAATGGCATTTTGCTTTCAGTGTAATCCTATGGCTTTAGTACTACTATTTTCAAAATAAGTTTGTAACTTACCCCTTGTGGTGTGTATATATATATATATGTGGAGCTGGTTTATTTATTTATTTTTTATTATTATTATTATAAGAAATGCCGTTGTTTCTTGAATATGAAGTTGGTCTAATTTGGTCTCTAAAAAATGAGGTGCCTTAGCATCATGTACGAACGTTAAATAAAAGTTGGATATAGAAGAAGGGATTGAGTAGGAAGTTTTTAGAACAAAACTTATGTATAGTACTTAGATATTGCTCCTTACGTTCCCCTCTTAAAATTCATCTATATAGTTTTTTTCTTTTTCGTGGGATGGAAGTGTATTTTTAGTTAAGTACAGCCATATGGTTGAGTCTTAAGAGGGGAAACTAAGGAACAACACCTAAGTACTATACCTAAGTTTTGCTCAAGTTTTTATATAGGTTTAGATAAGAGTGGATGAATGCATGGAAAGTATTTGTATCTTAAAATATTTTAAGGGTTAGGTTCAAGTTTTTATATAGGTTTAGATAAGAGTGGATGAATGCATGGAAAGTATTTGTATCTTGAAATATTTTATTAATGGATAGGTAGAAGTTACATATAGGGCAACTCTTTAATGATATTATATTACTTAATAACTTGTCATAGGATTGCTATTTTCTTGGAGGGACCATAGTCAAGCCTACATCATATTTCAAAGACAAAAATTAGGAGAAATTACTTTTTACCATCCTAAAATATATCCTTTATTACACTTTGCACCATAAACTTTTTGAATTTACATCTTGCATCCTAAACTATGACTCTTGTTATAATTTGAACTCCGATATTAAATTTTCTATTTACTTGGATGCAAATTCAAAATTTAGGGTGTAAAGTATAATCAAGATATAGTTTAGCTATGGTGGTAGAGTGTAATTTATCTTTTATTTTTAAAAGCACTGAGAAGAGGGGTAATTAGGTCTTTTCACATGGTGTCATATTTTTTTCATTCCAGTTAACAAAAAACCTAACGATGGGGTGCAAAGTGTAACAAGGATTATGGTTTAGAGTCCAAAACGTGCATTCAAAAAGTTTAAAGTACAAAGTATAATCAGAAGTATAGTTTAAGATGATAAAGTGTTATTTCCCCCAAAAAATTATAGCTTATCAAATTTTTTAAGTTGATTACACTTCAAATATTTTATGAACATATTTTATATATTCCAAATAAGTATTTTAGGATTTTTTTTATTTGAAACGTTTTTAACGAGGGAAATGTTGCCAAAATCTGTATTTTTATGTATTTATAATAATTGTTTATATGAGACATAAAAGAAAACATATACTAACCATTTTTTTTTTCTAAGTGACTAGATGTCATCTTAAGCGGGCAGAAACTTTTAAATCCATAAGGGAAATACATAGATAAAGCTCGAGAGGGGTTTATTAATTGGATTCATAAGGAAAATACATAGGAAAAGTCTTGGATCAGGATAATATATGAATTTTTTATTGGTCACTAGACCGGATAATATATGGTAAAAGAGAAATCACTTCAGACATAAAATCTAAAAATAAAAAGAACAAAAGACTGCCAATCCTTTATGTTGGAAGTAAAAGCACGTCGCATACCATAAAATCTTTCTCAATTCGCAATCAACATAGCCCTTGCATGACCCTTGGAAATTTGAAATTGCTCAGTTATACCAAGATGAGCCATAAGAAGCCATACATGAGTGAGTAGCTCTCCGCCTCGACCGAGCTGCTGAGCATGATGGTTCCATCGACACTTAGTCGCAGTATAACATAGTATTTCCACCCATACATGACTTATCAATTCCCACTTCTTTTGAGTCTCCAAGAATAGCAATGATTTAGCAAGCCTACATGCATCGAAAAGCACTGACTTGCTTCTGTCTCCTTTCACCACAGATGGAACAATTTCGGTGTTCACTTCAAGTAACTTTAAGCAAGCTTGATTCTCATTAGATATAGATTTTCTTTCTTTAAAAAATTCAATGGCCTCGGCGCATGTGTCTTGGAACCTGATTTGTGCAATCCCATTGGGCAGCATGATAGGACGCATGACTAGAAGATATAACATATAGTCAGATAACAACTTGCTGGCTTCACAATTTGAAACTTTAACCGAGTCTGGGAATGTGTTCCAATCAGAATGATAACAAAGGTTGGTTGCAATATGCCAGAGAAGAATGCTTTGGTCAAATTCTACCTCGACACTCTCCTGGAGTATTGTAAGATTTTCTTGGTTTAGCTCATAAATACATTTTGGATTTTGTTGAATCTCGTCAAAATCTGCCTCAACGCTTTGATGCTGTTTTGAACGCTTTTCTTTGTCGATGCAAGCAGGGCATTTTGAATTTTTAAGAACCCGTTCACCCCTACAATCGCATAATTCCGTGCAAGCCTTGAGATCTGAGACACTCTTTAATTTCTCTAGAAGTTGCTCAAAAATCAAACTCTTCATATGGTCAGAAACATCTTCTGATTCTTGATATCGATGCTTCTCTAACAACTCATAATGGAATAAGAACCTCTGCATAGCACCGCACTTGGCTGGCTCATGTTTAAGGCAATATCTTATTAGGTTGTATTGCCCCAAAGTATTAGACCACCTCCTGTTTGGAGCCATTACTAATGGGATTGATGAAATGGCTTTATACAAGAAATTCACCATTGCATGCTTTCGGTTACTCATCCATAGCATTGACCAGTCTGAGTTAAGTAGTATCAACACCGAATATATCTCAAAGATGATGGCTCCATCCAGCAACACATAAGTGATGGTAATGTCATCTTTCAAGTATGCATCCTTGTCAACGATGATCACAAAAAGCAAAAATACAATCACGATAGAAGAGAAACTGATAAGACGTAAAACACCACCCATTCGAGAATAAACATTATAAGCCTTCGTATAAAACACATCGTACATGAATCCTAGCTCCATCTCAATCACCTGGAAAGCTCGATTATAAGTCACATCGCGAAAGAAGGATTGGCTGTTCTTTATATCTTGGATGCTGAGGATGAGATCAGAAAATAGCTGCTTGAATGTCTTGAACAATGTATAGGCACATTGTAGAGAGACTGCATCTGGAATCTTCACATTTGCTGGGACTGGAAATGAAATACGAGGTACAACCTGAGGTTCAACCAATGTTGCTGACATAACCTCGAACCCCTCCTCTTTCTTAGAGTTGTATTCTTCCATGTATCTGGCATAACTGGGGCCTGGATCGGGAGTTAGGAGTTTGGATGCTTTGAAATTTTCACTGCTCCCAGACCTCAGCACCCAGATTCTCTCCCCAATCTTGATTATCCCGGGAATCAGCATCGGAATTGTTAGAAAATTAAACGCCTTGTTTGCCCAGGCTCTGATGACGACATAGATAACTACAAACACTTGGCTAACCAATGTTACAGCTTGCCTCCGCCACAGCATATTGTCTTCCAAGGAGTATGCTGTAATGGTGTCTGGACCGCCAAGGTACACCAGGAAAAATGGAGCCCAGAATGAGGTCATGACAAGCTCTGCATCTCTCGCCTTGTCTCCAATGTCTCGCAAACTATTGGAGATTAGACTCAGAGAAACTGTCGTGACCCAGCCTGCTAAAAGGTAGGTAATCCACAGAAAGAAAATGAGCTTGTTGCTAGTCGAAAACTTTCTCCTATAGCCCGCCACCAAGAGGATGAATTGTAATAAAAGGCTAGCTGTAACCAAAACTTGTATCGCCCTTTTGTTGAAAATTGTTCTCAATTTCTCTGGGAAAATCTCGAACTTCCACATCCTTGTTAACATCAAACCATACATTTATTAGTTACAATGTGTATATAACTGTAGAGTAAAAATTACAAAAAAGAAAAGCACAAATGAATGATTTATATGCTACCTTACTCGTAAGTCGTAATTAACGTATAAGAGCTGGATTTGCTGGTTTTCAATCTTCACAAGTGACAAGGGTCATTGGGTAGATTTATCAATTATGCATGTTTATTGGTATGAATTTGGATTGTCCCAATACGCGGTGATTCACATGTTGGGCTTGTAACTAAAGCCAATCTAGCCATTATAAGCAGTAGGTAAGGTGATTCATTTCGAGTCTTGAGACAAGAAAGAGGAGAATTTCAATTTTTACTGTGGCCGTACTTCCTTTAATTGAGTAGTTTTCAATTTGATTTTGCTCGTCATTGACTCTACTGTGTACTTTTCTAATATTTGTTCTGACCGAAACTAAGAAAAAAAAAAAATCAAACCTGCTTCTTTCATAGGATAGTGTACTATAATAAGCAAAATGCTGCCCTAGAGGCTAGGGCTCATTTTTAACGTGCCAAATTCACTATCAAAACTAGAGCTCATATACTTATCTCCCTCTCACTCCCTCCAAAAAAAAAAAAAAAAATCCTCATATTTAAAGATAAAGTATGTATTAAATCACATAATTTCTTAAATATTTCAAATAAATCACACTATTATTCTCTAAAAAAACATAAAAATATGACTATTAAATAATTCATGTAACTAAAAGTGCACATTGATATATATATATATATATATATATATGTAAAGTTGTAATTTACAACTATATTTTATGTTAGCTTTATTCCATGACAAAAAGTGTTGTATTTGCTTTAATTTTGTTCCTTGTATTTTGTGAGATTTTATTGTATTGGGTTTAGTATCAAGTTGGAGAATAATCGAGCATAAAATGAAGAATCAGTAGATTTTGCGAGTGTCTCGCTAGAAGCTAACCCACGAAAGAGCCACGTGAGAAGCACATGTTAGAAACTAAAGAGTCATGCCAGCCTGAAAGATTTCACGAGTGTCTCGCGAGTAACTATATATATTCTCATTACCCACAAAAGTAAATGAGGTCCTTTAGAGATAAAAACCCTAGATAGGTTTTTAACAATACACACACACACACACACACACACACCCATTCTTTTAGAGAGAGAGCTATTCATCCTTAGTGAGAAATTGTTGTAGCCTCTTCTCTTTCTCTCTCCCGTTGCCATATATTAAGAGAAGATTTGTACTCAAACACAACCCACACTTTTTAAGAGTGTAGAGAGTGTTTTGAAGTTTGGGAAGTTTTGGAGATTTGCCAAAAGAAAACGGTGAGGCTTGGCAGATGCAATTGGGCGTATTGGGGGGATCCAAAAAGCTAGACAAGACACGATTCCAAGAAGTTTTGTTGGAGTATAGTAGATTGGAGGGCTTAGGTGAATTGGGTAGATTAGGCTTGAAGGGTTTCTTGCTATTCGTGTATCCCAACTTATTTTCTAGTGGATCAATTTACCGCTTGGAGGGCGACGGAGAAGTTTTTCGTCAAGTTCTTCGGTTTCCTCTTCGATAACACATCGGCGTGTTATCTCGTGTTTGCATTTCTCTTCCCTACTCTTTTAGCTTTCATTTTACTGCTGTGATTTGTTGAATATGCCTTAGAGTAGTTTTATTGATTGTTTGTTCGCATTTACTTTATTCTGCATTTATTTTAAGTTAGAGTAAAATCAATCGAGCAGTAATCTTTTATTTTGGGGTCTAAAAAAGCTCTTGTGTATTCACACAAATTCGAGTTTTCAATAAAATGAAAGCTAAAAGAGTAAGGAAGAGAAATGCAAACACAAGATAACACATAGATGTGTTATCAAAAAGAAAACCAAAGAACTCAGCGAAAAACCTCTCCGCCGCCCTCCAAGCGGTAAATCGATCCACTAGAAAATAAATTGGGATACACGAATAGCAAAAGACTCTTCAAGCCTAATCTACCCAATGCACCTAAGCCCTATAAGCTCCTACTACAACAAGACTTCTCGAAACCGTGTTTTGTCTAGCTTTTCGGATCCCATAATTCGTCCGATTGCATCTGTCAAGCCTCACCAGCTTCTTTTGGCGAATTCCCAAAGCTTCCCAAGCTCTAAAACACTCTCTACACTCTTAAAAAGTGTGGGTTGTGTTTGATGTATAAATACATGTTTGTATCGCATAAAAAATTTACGTAACGGAAAAATAATGGATCTGCTTCATTCATAAAAGTTAAGATGTACTATGTAAGTTTCAAAATTTGAGAACAAGAGTGTACCTTAGAGCGGTGAATTTCAAAACCGAAGATCAGAAGCACTTGAGAACACTTTCAATCTTCACTCCAATTCCACTAACGCCCAAGATGTGTGGTCTCCCAATCAGTTTTCAAAGGGAGAATGTCAAAGTGTCTAACACTTTTTACACACCACTTCACAATAGTGTTATATCTTCTTTTTCTCTCACATAAAATTCTGTATGTTTCTACCTTTGTATCTAACCAATTATCTAATTGGGCTGACCTTGTGGGCCTTCTCAATTGGGCTTAAGTATGTAGCTTGGAGTGGGACCAAAAGAAACCAATAAGACACTAGCTCCAATGGGCCTTGGATTTTTCTGTCAACGCTTGACAAGTTCAAAGTTATCATTAACTATATTTAATACCACTATATAAATATAGTTGCACTCTAGGCCTTATTTATAAATTATATTTCAAGACTTTATTGTGCATGTAACCCCTTCATAAAATATTCGTAGTAATACAAAATTATGAAAATAGACTGCTACTTTATAGATTGCTACATCTTAATTCCTTGATTACCCGGTTTAATCCTTTAAGTTATTCATCATATATTTATGAAATCTAATTCCATAAATATATATTTTAGTAACTTCTTACTAAAGTGGTTAAGCTTAACTCTCTGAATAATCAAACCCATTAAACTTATCTCAAGGGAATATTTTGTATCTCTGTTAAGAGATTATGAATTCCATCTTGAGAATATATGTTTTATCAATATTAAATGTAGTTGCCCAACATATTGAGGTTTTGACCATTAATTTAGATCTCACTCCTCATATATCAAAGTAACATACACCTCATGATCAGGTCCATTATCCTCTTAGGATTAAGATTTCATGCAAATATAAGTCGTGAGTTTATTATTCATTTGACAGTCATTAGAAGAATAATAAATATCACAGCGGTCCAGTTCAATATATCTTAACTCTTAAAATATATCAACATAGCAACTAGAAATCTCCATTTACATGATCAAGACAAATCATTTTAGTTGATATGTTATAGTCTTCGCAGATGAAATGCCCAATTTCATCACCGACTATGAACTACAATTCTGAGTTTACAAAAAACTTGTGATTTATATCTTCTGTGACTTTTCACATAAATTACATACTGTGCATTTCATGGACTATATGACAATGTCTCAATATTCATGTTACCATTATTTTTAGATAATAATAAAACAATTTTATTAATCACAACATTAAATCATACATAATGTCATACATAGCACCATACAATATGATTTAAGGGCACGCTTCTTAACAGTGTTTGGCTACAAATCTCCTCTCAATGTATGGCAATGGGAGAGGGAAGGAGAAGAGGCTACAATAATTTCTCACTAAGGATGAATAGCTCTCTCTCTAAAAGAATGGGTGTGTGTGTGTGTGTGTGTGTTGTTGGAAACCTATCTAGGGTTTTTCTCTCTAAATGGTCTCCTTTACTTTTTTGGGTAATAAAGGTATATATAGTATGGGTAAAGGGTAAGAAAGTCATACTTAAAAATCATTAAAGTAGAAAGTTTAATGGGTATTTTTTGAGAAAGCCTTACCCACGAGACACTCGCGAAATCCTCTAAGCTAGCATAACTCTTCAGCTTCCAACATGTGCTTCTCGTGTGACTCTTTCGTGGGTTAGTTTATAGCGAGACACTCGCGAAATCCATTGATTCTTCATTTTATGCTCGATTATTCACCAACTTAATACTAAACTCAATATAATAAAATCCCACAAAATAAAAGGAATAAAGCTAACATAAAACATAGTTGTAAATCACAATTTTGCAATCTCCCCCCTTTGGCTATTCCATGACAAAACATCTTATAACAGACTCTAGACTTAAACTTGAGTTTGAGAACAATAACAAAACTCACTCACACCTAAATCTAGAAGCTATGATGAACTTGGAACCTATATATCTGTAACTTGAAACACTTGCACAAAACACATTAGACCCTCAAGGTAAATCAAGTGATAAAAGGACAAGTATAATATAACAAGTAAATTACGATCAAGTAAACATAATGTGAAACATGTGAGCAACTTAATCATACACCAAAACAGTCATATATAAATGACTACAATGATCACATAGCAAAGCACATGATCATCCAAACATGCAACCGATAAAGTATAATAGCATAAGAATGTATGCATGTCTAACACATAACCAATGCAAAACACAAAAGGTATTTGCATTAAGGATACAAGATCCAATAAGAGAACAAGTGTGTTCCAACACATAAACACAATGCAGTAAAAGCAACAAAGCAAAGATACTAAAAATAACTCAAAGCACCTAAAAGTAATTCAAAGCACCATAAAGTAACGGGAAAACAAGCATAATGTAAAAACAAACAAAGCAAGGTTTTCTCATAAAAAAAAAAAGTCTTCTCCCCCTTGGTATATGCATTTCCCCTATGACTTTCTCCCTCTACAAATGTACACAAAGTAGAATTTCTCTCCCTAAAAATGTGCACATGAGTCATATAGAAATGATGATATACACCGGTATACTCTCCGGTATATAATATATATATATATGTATATATTATCTATATAATATCTAAAAGCTGAAGTGTAGCGTTTACTGCTACTACACTCTTATTGAGTCACATCAATATAGGTTTATGTTCCATTCAGTTCAGTTTGGTCCACTTTGGTCAATTCCGTTTATTTTGGTCAATTTCGGTCCACTTCGGTCCATTCTATTCACTTCAAACCACTTCGATCCATTTAGGTTTAGTTCGATCGATTCTCAGCACAATGTTAATTGGTTCTTTATAAAATGCATTTTTCTTATAGGTTATCAATGTCTTGTATTTTTTTTTTCTACTATAATTGATGAATTTACTTATATCTTCTTCATCTTGAGGACATTCTAGATGTATAGAAGATAAATCGTTTCTAAAAAGCACTAGAAAGAAATTTTAACCACATATTACATTATTTACAATATTTCTTACGGTATATAATAATTGAATAGAAAATGCATTAAGTTTCCTTAAAATATTATTACAAAATTTAAGACACTTTCAAATAACAAATATAGATATTTTAATTTAGAAAATCTAATATAAATTATTAACTAAATTTTGTTACAAAATAATCACATCATTTTAAGAAAGATTAGAGACAAACACTAATTAGTTTCGTTTATTATTTTTTAATTTTCTTTTAACAAAAAAGAAAATCATCAAATTTGTTTTTGCTGGGACTAGTTTATGACTTTATTTAAAAGATGGCTTCCTCTGATCAATTGCTTTTCTAGTGCACCCAGTGGGGCTTTTAGCTTTCTACTCATAGCTGCAACCTCCAGCCCCAATTGGTCTCTAATGATGATGCCGATACCACACCTCCCGCAAAGCAGAAAAAACTGCAGTAATTTCTTCGACCACTGGCAATGCAGAAATAATGAGAGTTTTTATTTCACCCACCGTACAATATTATCTGCACACAACTTCTTCGACCCACTATTTCTTACTTCATTCCTGTTCGACCTTATTATCGCCCAAGCCACTATGACTATAGTTTCCAGCACGCCATCATCACACCGTTTACTAAAAAACAAGTGCGACAACAGATCAATAAATTCAGTAAGGTGGACCGGACAAGGTTGGCTTAATGTTCCAGTTAGAGCCCAGATGGTTTTAGCCTTGCACCGACATGGGTATGGAAACAATACAGGAACGGATATGGGTACAATAATTCTTGAGAAACCAGGCACAACACATTGGTAAAACAATTAAATAATTAATTAATAATATATTTAAATATATTTTTAGACAATATATGTTTATTTTAGAATTTAAATTACATAAAAAGAGCAAATAAGTATAATAACATCTATAAAATGTCGTCTAAAGTACAATTTATGTTACATTACAAAACCCATAAGATAGATAAGACCCAAAAAAAAAAAAAATTTACCCAGAATTACATGTATAATGTAGACAAACATAAAACCAAAAAAGAAAAAACCTATAATATAAATAAAACATGCATATGGATAAGTTAAGCCAAACCTAGAAAAAGAAAAAGAAAGAGTTGAAAGACCAAAAGAGAGCACCCAAAACCTGAGGAAAGAGAAATTGTGAGCTTTGGGGTCACTAGAGGCCAGAGCGGGTTCAAATGTTGCCCATCTACTCTGAGAAGGTACACAGCATAAATTAGATCTGAGATCTGAAACGAAGAGAGAGGCGTTGGTCAAAATCCTTGTTTTTATTTTATTTTATTTTTTTTGTTAAAGCTTTTCTGTGGCAAATCAGATGATTCAAATCAGAGAACTGAGAGGAAGAGAGAGGTGTCGGTCAAAAATCCTGTTTTTTCTTTCTTTTTCTTTTTTCTTTTCTTTTGTAAAGTTTTTTCTTGTTTGGGACGTACTAGTGTGTCGTGACCGTGTAAGGGACGAGTCCAAATCTTCTGTCTCATTTTTCCTGCTCCACTCTATATTCCACCAATAAAAACTTGCCACGTATTTATCGCATTAATTAAATAATACTATTAATTAATAACGGTAGCATTAATAAGTCAATTAATGATAGTATTTAATTAATGCGGTGAATACGTGGCAAGTTTTTATTGGTGGAGTATAGAGTGGAGCAGGAAAAGTGAGACAGAAGATTTGGACCCACACCCCCAAATTAAAATAAAATATAATAAAGAAAGAAAGAGGGTACTCGTTGGGAACAAATTTTAGCTGTGTTTTATCAGTACTCGTGTTGGACACAGGTACTTGGCCAAAATCGCCGTGTCCATACAACATAGGTTTTATCCCGAGAGCACTCCGAGAATTAGTGTTACACTGTGACTATAGTTCTTGCCCCCACTAGATTCCTTACATATATTTTCTGCAATGATCTCTCGTCGTTTTTTTAGGTTTTTTTTTTTTTTATTTTTTATTTTTAAGTTGTCACATTGTGGTTTGAACTTTCAAGAAATCTTTTTCTAAACTGGTTTGAATGAAAACTCTATCCCATATTTAATGATTAATACATCGTTGGTGGAGAAGTAGCACCTACACCTTTAGTAAACACTTACCCAAAAAAAATAAAAACACACAGAAGGCAAATGAATTGTGGGAGTTTTGAGTTGTATGTTTTAATGCTTCAAAGAGTCAAAGATAGAAACCAAGTTATTTTGAGAGATTTTTAGCTAATGTTCCTGATATATGCACTTAGGATTTGAAAAAAAAAACTATTTTTGAGATTTATCTAATGTTCATGACCCTTACAATTGTGAGAACTCTTTATATTAATCCGATATCCTTGAGTGTCTTCTCTGCACACTACGTTGATGCGCATGCTAAAATACCATCTAGACTGTATAATCATTTTAAGGGTATTTTTTGAATAAGTAAATTATTTTGAAAATTTTCAAATTTACCCATAACACCTCTTTTCAATTAAAGTAAAATTGATACAAAGAAGGATATTGACTGTGGGCAATGGACTATGGAGTGTAATTTAAAAGAATAGAGTTTGGCAACAAACTTTGTTGTAGCCTAAGCCTAAGGCTACAACTCAATGATATATTTTTATTGAATGTGAATTTCGACAAATCAACTATTGAATTACATTTTCTTCTTATGTCCTAAATACTTGTAACATTTTCAGAAGATTAAAGATCAAGGGTCATATCATCAATCAAATGTTTCAATTTGAAGTTTTTGTAGTCTAAAATTATTTATAAAAATAAGTTTATAGATTGAATAGTAAATTATATATAATTGGTATGAAATTTGGTGTGCGTTGAGAACATAAAGAACATGTAATTCAACCATTAATTTTTAAAAATACATAGGCATGTTAATTATTTTAGTGAGAGCTATAGCCTTAGTCTACAACAATGCTTGTAGCCAAATTTCTTCCTACTTAAAATCCTCTAAATTAGAGAGAATTGAGTCCTAACATTGGCCAAGTGATGGCTTTGCCCTAGTTTGAGACTTGAATTGCACACCGTCCATGATATTGCGGAAGCCAAAAGAAAATACACACGATTCTCTCTTAGATGGAAAAAAAAAAAAAAAAAGACTAAATTGTTAGGTTCAGGTAGTGAACCTCAAATCCACGAGAGGTTCCTTGAATTCAAGAGGGGTTCTTTGAATCCACAAGGTGATAATTTTCTCGAATTCACTACAAAAAGAAATAGTCAAAATTTGAATTTTATTAATCTAAAAATTGTATTGTTTTTGGAGACTACAATGTATTTAAATAGTAAAAAGAAAACCTAGTGGGACTAGAGAACCTAGGATGGCTAGGACAACCTACAAAACCCTTTAATATGGCTAGGACAACCTACAAAACCCTTTAATTTGACTAAACAACATTAAATAGTGTCTCACATGAATTAAATATAAGTTTAATCATATGTTTATAAACTCTTAGGCACCCTCCCCTTTCAAGCTGGTTTTCAATGATGAGTTCTACCTATGAGATTATAACATTTGATATCAAAATCAACCATACCAAGTAATCAAATGTAGCACATTGAGTATGGAATTAAATGAATTGCCACTTGTGGTCGAATCTCGGAGGGGGCAACCTAGATGTTAGATTAAAATGGCTTACTAAGTTATTGAGTAATTGATAAGTGAGTAGAGCCTCCATAAAAAGAGAAAGAGCTATCATCAGATCAGTGTCAAATTATCGACCATCGTGGGTGCTGACTACAGAGCGTGGGAGTATGTTATAACCTAGTGTCCCACATGAATTACATGTAAGTTTAACCATGTGTTTGTAAGTTCTGGGGCGCTCTCCCCATGCATCTTACAAGTCAGTTTTTAAGGGTGAGTTTTACCATTGGGTTTGTAACTCTAATCCTAAAAATATGAAATTACATAAAATTACCAAAAATAACAAATTACAAAAATTATTCTAGCAATTATGATCTACATCAAAACCCATTTGGAAAAAACTCATCCTCTAATACTTTGAATGCTAAACTCGTCTTTTTAATACTTTGAATGCTTTAGTAACTTGACTCGGTTTTGTAACTTGTATCCTTCATATAGTGTACCATAAACTTTTTTCTCATTGATCTTCGATTTATTTGTAACATCAATCAACAAAGGGTTAATTATAAAACAAAAATTTTCTACTCGAAGAAAATTAAAAGATTGTGTAGTCATCATCTTCAGCAAATCAACCGGAACCTAGGGATTATGGGTGATGGACTCATCCTCATATTTTAACTCAATTGGATCTTCGACAATATTCTCAATAATTATCATCTCTTGATTTTTGTCATTATCTATAATCAACTCAATCTTCTTTTCTTTGACCGCTTCATCAAACTTGTGAAAAGTGCTATCTTCAAGCTTCAATTTAACAACTTGTTGCAACTCTTGATCTTTTTCAATCACTTCACATTTTTCTTTAGAAACTGGCTGCACCTTATCAACCCTCAAGCCCTATTTCGTTTCTTGACACGTGCACTTTGTTGTGATAATTTTGGTTTTGTGGTTGGCCTTTCACATTTTGAACATACTGCTTTTCATATGAATATCTAGATCTATAATCAACACTTGTATAATCCAGTATATTATAATAGTCCCAAGGAAACCATGAATCAATTAATACATTTTCCATTATTTTCCAAGAGTGAATTGGATGCTTAACTTGTCGCTTTCTATTGATTTCAACTTCTTCCTACCATTATTTTGCATTACCGTCCAATATATTAAATGAATGCCATACTATTTGTTCATCACAAATCTTCCAAAAATTAAAATATTCTTTCAAATCAAGAAGTGATTCAATAAAATCCAACGTATACATTTCTCCATCAAATAAAGGATTTTTCTTGTATTTAGGGTAAGTCAAGCATTTGATACCAACTGATGTCATGAAACTTGAAGAAAGTACACATGATACTCTTTTACATGAAGCAAAAGCTAAATTGTTAGTTTATGATAGTGATCCTCGAATTCGCAAAGGTTCCTTGTATCCACAAGGTGATACTTTTTTGGAATTCAGCAGAAAAATAATAAACAATGTTTGAATTTTATTAATTTGAAAACTATATTGCCTTTGGAGGCTATAATGTGTTTAATAGTAAAAAGAAAACCTAGTGTGATCAAAAAACCTAAGCCAAGTATGAAAATGTATAAAACCCTAATTTGACTAAACAACACTAAAAACACCTAAATCCACTCCCCCTCCCTCCCCCTCTCAATCCAAATAGGCCTTATGTCCTACATCTGCCAACACAGAAAAAGCATGAAAGAGGGAAGGGACTTTTGTAGGAAAAAAAGAAACATGTCCTATAATACCACACAACTGTGACAAATTTATTGCACATGGCTTTGGCAAATAAATTCAAATTTCCATGGAAAAATTACTTATGTCGCTCCTTTATTGAAGTTATGTGACCAAAACAATTAAAGTAAACATTCATCAGCTTAAGGCTATGTTTGGTTAGAGTGCAAATAGGGAGATTGGAAAATAAATGAGAGAAAATAGGAGAGATTTTGAGTGGAAGGGGTGTTTGGATGAAGTGATTTTAGGTTAGAGAAAATGGTGGGGCCCACCTATTTTCTTCCTTGGCCCACCATTTTTCAGCCCACCCTCTCCAAAAAAAATAAAAAATAAAAAATAGATAGAAAATGGGAAGGGGAGGTGGTTTGAAGAAAATGACTTATCTACCCATTCCACTTTGCCAAAGTAAATTCAATATTAAAACTTTCTTTTTCCTTTTTTCTTTTTCCTTTTCTTTGCTACATTAAAACTTTTTTTTCTTTTTCCTTTTATGGGTTCTTTGGTTGACGTTGAACCTTCTTTTTTAAAAAAAATACAATAAAATCTTTTTCTGGGCTCTTTCGTCTCGTTGAACCTTTTAAAAAATATATTTCTAGGTTTTGTGATACTCAAATTTTTTTTTTTTTTTAAATTTTAATTTTTTGATCCTTACTTTGAACCATTTTGTTTTTGTTTTTGTTTTTATTTTCCTTTATAAAACATTTATATAAAAAAGGTTATGTAGGAAGCGAATAAGTGTAAATTTATACAAACTCTATTTTCTATCTCTTCACTTTTCACCTTCCAACTAAACACAAATGAAGGAAATAAAATCTCTTCTATCTCCCCATTTTTCCATTCTCCCAATCAAATGGATCCTAAAGAAAATTTTCTTGAAAGAAAATTCATTTCTAGTATTCTAGCTAAACCTAATAGAGCACCATTCCTACGTGCCTTAGTCACATTGATGGTTCTGTACTATAATTAGTTATATAACATTAAAACTGTGATAGTCATACGTCAGTTGAGACTTGAGACTCTCTCTCTCTGTTCCTCCCTCTAGTTTAACATTGGATATCATGTAGGGATGAAGTTACGGGTTTTATGTGGGCCAAAACCCAAATAAAAATGGTTTCCCCATTAGACCAATATAGGTGTAAAATTTTTAATAAACAAATTGCCACATCACTTTAAAGAGATGCTATGTCATTAATCTGTTAGCCATGTAAGTATTGACACTAATATATATTCTATAAATTACTAAAAGCTGAAGCGTATCATTTAATGTTGTTACACTCACGTTAAGCCACATCGGCAACGATGTCATCATTTTTTGTTTCCAGTTTTTCTTATATATATATATATATATATATATTATATTTTTAAAAACATTTTCTCATTTAAGGTGACTTAAAAACTCCTTTATTTAAATATTAAAATATCTTTTAACCATTATTTTTATCATTAATTTTCCAAAACTCTCCCTCCCTTTTACCTCTTCATCTCCCCAGTATTTTCTACCTTAATATATTACTAAAAACTAAAGCGTAGTATTTAATATTACTACACTCACGTTAAGCTACATCAGCAGCCACGTCATCATCTTTTGTTTCCAATTTTACTTATCTATATATATTAAAAAATTTCTCATTTAAGGTAGCTTAAAAATTCTATTATTTAAAAATTTAAAATATTTTTTAACCATTATTTTTATTATTAATTTTCTAAAACTCTCCCTCCCTTTTATCTTACTTTCTACCTTAATATTATTCTTTATTTACCTTTTTATCTTCTTTTATTTTGTCTCTTCTTATTCTCAACATCTTACTATAAATTTGACATTTTTTTTTTTCATTCTATGCATAGTTTTCTCACACAAAAAAAGATTACTCTCTCAATTTGTTTTTCATATTTTGTTTGATTTTTATATTTTTATTGCATCAATTGATCTTTAGGTTGATGAATTTTTGTGTTAATTAGAATTCTACTCTGGGTTGATGCAAATTAGCAATAAACATCAAATAATCTAAGTTGATCATCTATGTAATATAATAATATTATATTTTGGCCATGTAAGTATTAACACTAATCTATATATTACTAAAAGCTGAAGCGTAACATTTAATGTTGCTACACTCATGTTAAGCCATATCAGTATCGATGTCATCATTTTTTGTTTCCATTTTTTCTTATATATATATATATATATTTAAACATTTTCTCATTTAAGGTGACTTAAAAACTCTTTTATTTAAAAATTAAAATATCTTTTAGCCATTATTTTTATCATTAATTTTCCAAAACTCTCCCTCCCTTTTACCTCTTTATCTCCTCAGTACTTTCTACCTTAATATATTACTAAAAACTGAAGCGTAGTATTTAATGTTACTACACTCACGTTAACCCACATCAGCAGCCACGTCATCATATTTTGTTTCCAATTTTACTTTTATTCTATATATTATAAACATTTTCTCATTTAAGGTGACTTAAAAACTCCATTATTTAAAAATTAAAGTATCTTTTAACCATTATTTTTATTATTAGCTTTCTAAAAGTCTCCCTCCCTTTTACCTTACTTTCTACCTTAATATCATTCTTTATTTACTTTTTTATCTTCTTTTACTTTGTCTCTTCTTATTCTCAACATTTTACTAAAAATTTGACATATTCTTTTTCATTCTATGCATAGTTTTCTCACCAAAAAAAAAAAGAAAAAGATTACTCTCTCTCTCTCTCTCAATTTGTTTTTCATATTTTGTTTGATTTTTATATTTTTATTGCATCAATTGATCATTAGGTTAATGAATTTTTGTGTTAATTAGAATTCTACTTTGGGTTGATGCAATCTAGTTTTGTGATTTAAGTTGTTATCTTTTATATTCTCTTTGATTAAATATTATCCTACTACATTATACATATAATATATAATAATATAATATTATTATATTACATAGATGATTGACTTAGATTATTTGATGTTTATTGCTACATATTTTATTTCTACATATAGTTATCTTTTTTCCTCTCATCTTATATTATTCAACATTTAAATCCAGTCATATTCTTCATACTATTAAATTATGCAGTACAAATCAAAAAAGTGGCTAGACACAAACCTGCCTTCCTTTACCATACATTGGGAGAATCAAAATATTTGTGTGATAAAGGGTCATATAATTTATAATTTAGATAGCACCCTTTGAATGTGTTTAGGCACATAGATTGAGCAATTTGTAGATTTAAAAGGCTACTGAGAATGAACTTTTTGAATCTAGTCTAAAAAAATATGAACTACTCTATACCATTTTGATAAAAACTTTTATCGTAGATACATTAATTTTTTTTTTTGCCACAAATTTAAATCACCCAAACTTAATAATTTTATATTATGTGTAAGCATTGTCTTTGTTTCTTCTTCTTCTTCTCAAAATTATTATGTATCATCTTTAAAGGATACCAACAATATTGTTCTTATGGGAAAAGTTATATAAAATATTGAAAATAAATGTTTTATATTACAATTTACTAAAAATGTTTTTTAAATATTTAAACCTTTCGATTTTTCATATCATTGACGTGTTTTACAACTACCACATGTGTTAACTTAAGTCTTAATATTCTTAAGTTGTTTTGGCAAAAAGAAAAAAAAAAGTCTCACAAGAAAGGAGTTCATTTAAAGTTTTTTGCAAAAATGAAATAGTTATTTTGTAAAGCCACCAAACTTGATAATTTACAAATGATAGAACCACTCACAACAATATTTGCATAGTTGTATAGTTCCAACTAAAGCAATTGTGTATACTTTTAGTCTTCAAAAAATACACATCTACCAGTGGTTAAACGTTTATCTTAGATAGTTTTAACTTTTCATATAATTTTACCTTTACATATTCATCTATTTTAATTTAGATTTAAAAAAAACTTTAATTTAGATATTTATAAGTAATGAAATAATGACTCATGAATAAAAAAAAAATATTTATACATATTTATCTTGTGTTGTTATAACTTTACATATAATTTTGCATTTATACATTTATCTACTTTAATTTAGATGTTTATAACTTAATAATGAAATTTATAAACAAGGTAATCAAAACAATCATATTTCTACAATTCAAAAAGTCACAATTTCTTTTCTTTTTTTTTCTTTTTTTTATTTATTTATAAAAAGGCCTTTTACATTTCCTTGGAATTATTTTTAAATTTTTTTTATAAAACCCGTGACATACCACTAACCTAACCACTTCATACATTCAAAAAATTAAAGGCTCATTATTACTTCTGTTAATATATTATATATATCTTAATTGATTGAGATCAAACTAGAGAAATGCCTTTCTTATATTCCTTGAAAATTTAAAAGGAAAAAAAAAACTTTTGACATACCACTAACGTAACTACGTCTATAACTATTTAAGCCATCTATGATATCTATTTATTATTGATAACCATAAAATTTACAACTAAGCAGGAACATACAGAGTAATAAAGAATATAAGAATGAAGAAAAAAAGAAATGAAATCAAACGTCAGTTAATAACTGTTATTTGGAAAATAAAAAGGTAATCAAGAGGAGTAAGAAATAAAATAAAGATGGCTATACAAAGGACATTGAAAACTTTATTATGCAATAAAATCAACCATTACATTCATTTAATTAAATCAATAATCAACAATTAAGTATAATAATACAAAATTTAAACTTAAAACTAATCAAACTCTAACTAGGCAAATTATATATATATATATATATATATATATATATATATATATATATATATATATATATATATATATATAATCATAATCTTCATGCACCATGACTTAAAAAATTTTAATGAATAGTTCTACCTCTTATTTAATTTCTATGTTATGCAAATTATCAACCAATAAATATATGATAATGGTAAAAAATGTTATAGATAAGATTATGAAAAATATGATAATTTTATTTTTTTAACTCTTTATAAAGTCTAGGGACTAGAATAGATTTTATCTAAAAAATTATCACGTGTAATGCGTGGGTCTTCGACTAGTGACAATTAATAGCTAGGCCAATAGCACTCGGTTTTAACACTTCAGAGGTTAATATCACCGCACACCCTTGGCACGACGGTCACTCTATAGGCATAAGTGCTTGTGGGGTATGGGAGGGCAAGAGTTAGGGTTCAAGTCTCTAGGAGGGAGCTTCACACACACACACACACACACACACACACATATATATATATATATATACTTATATTAAACTAGAGTAGAATTTATATCTCGTTTATAAAATAAAAATAAATAATAATTTAGATATTAATAGCACTCATTTATTCGGACTTGGTTGGAAGATCAAAAGAATGCCTCATGATAAATAGTATTTGATATGCTTTAGAAGTTGGAAAATTCATTCCATGTTGTTTTAATAAATAGTATTTGATAACTTATACTCTTCTATATATATAAAAGATAGAAATTCTACTTTAGATCTAAGTGTATATGTAAAGGAAACTCTCTTCAAAAGACTTGAAACCCATCTCCTACTCCTCACACCCCACAATCGTTTATATTTGTGAAGTGACCACTGCACAGTAGTGATATCTTATACTCTTTTCGCTTTGTAGTTTGTACGATGGATATTTTAAAAGATATGGAGTAATAATTATGTTTTTTTTTTTTGTCTTTAAAATTTTGGGGGACATAATTGTAAGTTAATTAAAGAATTATCTTTGTCAAGACATTGCAAAAGAGGTTTCTAGCTAATTGGTACTTTACCAAAAGTAAGAAGCATAATCCAAACTCAAACTCAAGCTCAAATAATTTTTTCCCCCACAACCAACACAAAAAAAAAAAAAAAAAATTCTCATACTCATGCTCCAATAGTGTTCTCCTTTTACAACCAAAACAAAACAAAACAAAAACAATCAATCATGCTCAAGCTTATACTCATACTCTACCAAAAATTATTTTTATTTTTATTTTTTTTCACAACAGTGTATGGTACATTGATGAAGCAAAGCGAAAGGTAAACACATTACACCCCAACACAGTCACATGAGATCAGCTCATGAACAAAACAAACCCTAGGAAGTAAAAGTAAAAATAAAAATGGGAACAGAATAATCCATACACAATTACACTAACACATATGATTCATTGAACTAAAACAAACTAACTCTCTCTCTCTCTCTCTCTCTCTCTCTCTATATATATATATATAGGAAGAAAATAATTCATACAAAATAATCAATTACCTTACTCAACAAATTCATACAAATATATGATACATCCATGGAAACAACCAAAGAAAGAAAAAAAAGTCAGTTAGACACAATACATAGAAAAACACACTCAAATATGAGTTACCGTTGTAGATTAGTGGCGGAATTTGACAGATTAGTGACAAATCAACTAGGGTTTTGGTATGGACTCTAGAGAGAGCTTATTGAACCATTGCCTCTCAAAATTGTGTGTGTGTGAGAGAGAGAGAGAGAGAGTTCTTATTTTAAAATGAGAAAACTGAGAGTTTTATGTGTTTAGTTCTAGTAAAAAATGACATTGCTTGGGTTAACATAACACTAAATGATGGTGTTTTGTTTATATATACATAAACAAAATGAAAGACCGACGTTCCAATCGGCTAACATAAAAATGCTTCGCTTGATTCAACCACAAGCCCTGTCTTTATCGGCAACCCACAACAACAACGTGGTCAACTCATAATTGGGTTGCAAATCAATCTAAATCGAGGGTTGTTTAGCCCCATTCTTGGCTATAGCAATGATTGACAATCGCATACATTTCACTAGACAAACGCATAAACCTCAGATTGGAGTTGGTAGTAAATTTTGTGTTCGTGTGTAGTGCAAGCAATGAGGCCAACTTTTATATATTGGGTTTAAATTCTAGAAGGATTTCCTTTAAAACCTCCTATATTACACCTCCATTATAATATTATGACATCATTTATTTTAAATAGTAAAATTAATAAATAGTTACATATACAAACAGAATCACAATAAATATATATTAAAAATTTTCATAATTAACAAATTCTAAGTATACGTGGAAAACAAAATTAGACTAGTATTTTGTTGAAATTACCCATGATATGCACAACTTATTGACTATTAACACAAATGTTGGATTCCAATGACTCAAGGATACATACAATGATAACAAGTGTCATTTTTTTGAAGCATGGAACAATGACATGTGTCAAAACTGCTATATTCCATCTCATTGACTTATTAGATCATGATGAAGACAGTGATGAAGGCAATTAATTTTTTCTACAAAAATTTTGGCAGTACAAGTTAAAAGACGTCGGATCAATTATTGAAGCATGCATACAATAGTGACACGTGGATTTTTGTCAAAGCATACAACAATTAATGACTATGTCAAAACTACTATATTTTATCTCATTGATTTATTAGATGACATGATGAAGACAATGATGACGACAATCAATTTCTTCTCATATATATATATAAAATTATTAGTTTACATCATGAACACTACAATGCAAAGTGTACATTGTAAGCAAAATGATTGTACACTTTCTCCCAACGTGGCAAATATTAGCCATATTGAAATAATCATTTTGTCTACAATGTTCACTTTGTATTATAAACTAATAATTGCCCAGATGTATATAGTGACACCCGTGAAGGGTGGTTGTTCCTCAAGCCAAATTTGCCTTGCCTCCTAGTTTTGGGATTGGTCATGGTTCACGTATTCTATTATGAATCTAGGAAGCTTGGTAATTCCTCAAACCATATCTTCGTTCCCTAGTTTTGGGATTGTTTATGGTTCACGAATTCTATTATTCCAAGTCATTAATGATCACTTTTGGACCATGTAATGGGGCCTTTCATAAGTGTGCAATGTCATTAAGCTTTGTTTCGTATACCAAGAAAAAAACCAGAACAGAGCACCCATGGAAACTTCGCCTGTAATATCCATAATTTCTAATGCCTATGTTCTTGATTTGTTCATTTTCCTCATAATCATCGGGTGTGGGTACATTGTCATCATTTTTCTTAGTTATTTATTTCTTCGATGGGTGGAAAATCGTTACCGGCGTCTTAGAAAGAATCTCAATCTCTTGGAAGCTATCATAAAAGATGTAGAAGAGGTTTTGGAATCCGGGAGAAAAATAGATGAGAAACCCACTCAACTTCGGGATTCTCAACTGAAACCAGGAAACATTGTACAACTAAGTGATGCTGATAGAGATTGGGTGGAAGAAACCAAAGCCGTGGTTCACAAGGTACAGGGTTACGAGGAATCCTACCGAACACTGACTGAAACAAGAGAATCGCAGAAATCGATTTACTCTGTTGTCAGGAATTTTATAAGCACTTGCGCCCACCAGGCTGAGTTGGGTTCGTGCAACGCTGAAATAAATGATCAAATTCGTAAGACACGACCCGGAATTTGTAAATCATTAGAGCGGTCAAGGTTTATTGTTAGAAGCTTGCAGGACAGACCAATAGAGGAAGACAACTCTTCTCTTTATCTTCCGGGGCCAAAACCAGGTGTCTCTATTGCAAGGAAATTAAATTTTCTGATGGCTAAGAATCCAAACTTAGTGACTGACGAGCAAAAGGAAATAGACTACTCCATCAAGTTGCCACAGCAGCTACTGCATGCTTTCCTGCAAGATTTAGCAGGGATTCCAAAGGAAAGTGAAACGGCAAAGGCTTGGGTGGATGAAGCCGTGGATATCATCAGCGACCTGCACAATGCAATTGATAGCATACAGAAAACAGCAGATCGAATGAGATGGTTTCCGTATATTGGTAATTGGTGGGCGAGGCGTCAGTTCAAGAAGAGCTTTAGCAACATCAAGAAACGGCTCTGGGACCTCTTTTATAAAAAGGTTCTATATGATTTCACATTCATCAGAAGAGTTGCACAGAAATCTGTCGATCGCTCCCCAAAACAGAAAACTCAGGCCACAACCGATGACAAGGAAATTTTAAATCTTCTGGACAAGTTTCGCAAGCAGATCAATCAGGAACAACTCATGGTAGCTTCTCAATTAGAAGAGCTACCTGATTATTTTGATGATGTGAACCAAGTTCTCATAGATGCAAAAGCAGTCCAAGAAGGCATGCCCAATTCAATAAAGGAATGGAATAATCAAATGAAGATCATTGTGAAAGATGCAATGAGTTGTGTCTCTTTATCAGCCTCACAAAGGAGAAACCGTAGTTCACAAAAGGAGACAGATCTTTGGCGAAACTTTTCCGCAGAAAATGACCTATTCGTGGAAGCTCTCAGACTTCTTTCCATAAGCATAAGGGTATGTCGCATTGAATTGAGGGTGGACACAATCTCGGTGGTCGGCTTGGAAGATGATGTACACGAAATGGTCTCGCAGCTAACCACTGAAACTGAGCCATTCTCCACACTTCCCATTGTGGGGATGGAAGGCATAGGTAAGACAACTCTGGCAAAGGTGGTTTATAACCATAAAGCTATTCAGAAACATTTTCCTTTCAGATATTGGGTAACTCTACCTGATACGGTGGACTGTAATAAGGATGTACTCCTAAAAAGATTAGGAAAAAATGTCCTGCCGAATCATAGGACAGGGAAGGAAAAAGAGTACTCATTCAAGGAGGTGAATGATTTCTTGAAGCCCAAAAGGTACCTTCTAGTTCTAGACAAAGTCTCTAACAAGGAAATTTGGGATACTCTAAAAGAAGCATTCCAGGATTGTGGAAATGGGAGTAGAATTTTGCTCATCACAAGAGACAATAGTGTAGCTTCACATGCTGACCGAAGCAGCACCCCATACCAACTTCAACTACGAACCAATGATGAGAGCTGGGATTTGTTTACCCAGATGGTGCGCTTTCAGCCTGAACCTTCTCAGCCTGATCAAATCTTATCAAAATGGGAAAAACAGGCAAATGAAGTTGTAAAAAGATGTGGAGGCTTGCCACTTACCATCTTAAGTTATGGGTATCTATTGTCTGGGAAAAAAGTGATGATTAAGGACTTGACAAGGGTGCTGGACCATGTCAGTGCTTACCAAACACCATGGTTGGAAAACTTTGAAAGACATGAAAAAGACTTGTTTCTGGATCCACGACTACCTAAATGTTATTCTTACTTCGCACAGTTCCCAAGAGACTCTGAAATTGCTTCGAGGAGATTAGTCGCCTTGTGGGTTGCAGAAGGGTTGGTACAACAGAAGGATGATAAGCAAGAGCCTCTTGAATCTGTTGCCATTGCAAAGAAGTTTTTGCAAGAGTTGATAAGGCGTAACTTGGTTCAAGTAGGGGAAAGAAAGCAGAATGGGAAGGTCAAGACATGTATCTTCCCTGATACTCTACGAGAACTCTGGTTGCGAGAGAGAAAAATTTCGGACTTTGATGTGTATGTAATTGATTCAACGAATTCTAGAATGCAAGCCTACAAAAATCCCAGGTCCATCCTCTGCTTTGATACTCAAGAAGGAACTGGAGAAGATGTTGGTACCACCCTTCGTAACGGCATTGCAAGTGGGCATTTCTTACAATTAAAGGTACTTGATCTTGAACAAGTATGTAGACCTCAATTGCCTGACACTGTAGGGAAATTAATTCAGTTAACATATCTAGGTTTAAGGTGGACTTACCTAGAGAACATTCCATCATCAATTGGCAACTTAGTGAACCTTGAAACTTTGGATGTCAATCATACTTATATCCGCACGCTCCCCAGCACAATAGGGAAATTGCAGAAGCTTCAAAACTTGTACATGAGTGAGATTTGTCGAGGCAAAATTGGGCAAGGACGAAATGAGAAATTTCCGCCAAATCTCCAAATACTGCGGGGTGCATTTGTAGATCAGGAGTCCTTCGGGTCGGGCGGGTATATGCTCACTCCTCATAAGGACAGCCCTATGAAGCATTTCCTCAGCGGGTTGAAAAACCTTAGGAGATTGGAATTGGCGTTCCAGTTAGACTTGTCACAGCAAAAACAATTGACAGATAGTTTTGCTGTGGAACTGAAGGGCCTTCGAACATTGATGTTGAAATCAATTGATGAAATGGGCCGACCTCAAGATCTACATGTGAATCACTTGTCAGGACTCGTCAATCTCTCAAGTATTTATTTATTTGGTAAATTAAAAAATCCATTCATCATCATAAACGTCACCGGACTCCCTCAAAGCTTGACTGAACTTACCTTATCAGCCTCCGGAATTTCAGATGATCCAATGCCAGAGTTAGAGAAGCTTTCCAAGCTTAAATCCCTCTATTTCTACTCAGGTTCTTATACTGGGAAAACCATGGTTTGCTCTATGGGAGGCTTTACCAGGCTTGAAGTTCTGAAATTCTGGATGCTTCATGAATTGGAAGAATGGATTGTGGAGGAACAAGCAATGCGGAGACTCAAGAAGTTGGAGATTCGGTCCTGCAAGAATTTGAAGGTCTCCACTGGGTTGAAGCATATAAAGACTATTCGTGAATTGAAGGTAAAAGATATGCCACTGGAATTCACAAAAGGTATTAATGAAATCATCCCATTTTAATTGTGGATAATCACAAGTCAATGCTTCATGGAACTCAAAGCTTTTACCGACCTGAGGTTGTCTTTCTTAATCTTTCTCTGCTTGACTGTTCCTTTTGGTTTTTTAGTCCTTTAAACTAATCAATGAATCATCAAGATCTTGACACTGCAACTTGCAACTTGCAACTACAGATTTATCAATCCTTTCATAACTCATCTGGCCGCGAGAAACTATGTGCGCTTTGGACAAAAACCAGCAGAACTGTTTGGAGATGAAATCAACTCTTTGGGTCACCATCCATAAGGTACTCTCTACTATTATTTTTTATGTTTCACTTGTTTCTACGGTATTTGATCAATAAAGTCACATGCTTGCCATGCAAATGACTCAAATAAATCGTGCACTTTGTTACAAACAAAGTGCTACTATCTCTTTGCTAAGGAAAAAAAAAGTGCTACTATCTCTGTTGTTTCTAGGGTATCTGATCAATAATATGTAATAGTCATATGCTTGCCATGCAAATGACTAAGAATAATATTTTATCCTTTGTCGCAAACGAAATGCTACTGTCTGTGTGTATATTCTTTTATTGGGTGTGGGGTTATTATATGTTCTTTCTGAACAGATATATCTGTTTGTGACTAATGTACTATGATGATTCTTCTTGTATAATTATTCGGTTTAATTTGTTGTGCTAATTGTCCCTTTCCCTAAATAAGACAAGTAGTTATGTTATTCATTTGTCATTTCCAATCACAAAACGGCTTTTGATTAACAAACTGAGGTGAAAGAACAATCATTCTTGTTCTTCTTGTGCACCAATTTACTAATTAAAGGATGAAAGAAAATTTTGAACTGGATCATCATATTGTAATGTTAACATTGTGCAGTAGATTGAGAGTGGAATCATATGATGAGGTGAGCAATTCAATTATACAAGACTATAAAACAGACCTTGAAGTTCATGACAAAGATAGCATGGTTGATCATGCATTTTGAAAGTTCAAGGAGTTATAAGTGTAATTGAGGTGATAGGGGTGAAAAATTGTGATTTGCCCTAAATTCAAACACATAATTATATTCACCAAATGACTGGGCAGTCATTATTACAAAAATTAAATTTAATAGTGATATGTTTGGATTTAATTGTGCAATGTACTAGGCTATATTGCACAACATACTATTGTGCATCTTAGGAAGGGACAGGTACTCAAAAAAAAAAAAAAAAAAAATCAATGTATATATTGTGAGCCAGCATACCAATTTTGGAATGGTCATGGACCAGGTTTAGGTTAGGTATACCCAAACCCAACTTGAAAATTTTCCTCATGGATACTCAATCCTAATACCTAATTAGCATTTGTACCTATTTGTTACTCTGATTTTTTACATATTGATATTCGTACCCAAACCGAAACCGATTTTTAGTGCCTTTAATTATTATTATTATTATTATTTGCAATGATAGAATTTTAAATTGACAAAAAGGGAAAGAAAAATACTTTTCTATTGGCAATTTTTTTTTAATGATTATATCCTAGTGCTAATGCTAAATTACAAGGTTGTGACTAAAGCTATCTGTTTCTTTTCCCATTAAATGGAAGCCATGAGATTTATTGCAGAGTAGTATTGTGCTTCTTAATGATGCTTAGTCTTTTGACAAATGTCTAATCTAGCTACATCAGTTAAATGGGAGTCAAAATCTTCTGTCTCATTTTTCCTGCTTCACTCTATACTCCACCAATAAAAATTTGTCACGTATTTATCTAATTAATTAAATACTATCATTATTAACTTATTAATGCTACGGTTATTAATTAATAGTAGTATTTAATTAATTAGATAAACACATGACAAGTTTTTATTGATGGAGTATAGAGTGGAGCGGGAAAAGTAGGACAGAAGATTTTGACTCGTTAAATGGAGAGAAAAAATGGTATTTGTTACCTGCGTGTTGAGGGAGTGATTTTAGGAGAACACCACATAGTTAAGTTTGGTTAGTCATTGACTATTAGTAAGAGAGATTATTATTTACAAATGGAGGATTGTTGATGTGGTCCTCCTTAACTAATGAGATGATGTTATCTATATAAATGAATGTGTGAGCTTCCTAATCAATACAAGAAATAAAAAATAAAAATTACCAAATGATGTCATATTTGCATAAATAACAGTATTTTATTGGTTGTGAGGACTAAGTCAGCAGTCTTACCATATGTTTTCCTATAATTGTGCTTAATATTTATCCAAAACTGGCAGCGGTATTCAAATAAAAGCATCATAATATCTATCCAAAATATTATATTTGCAACTAATAAATTGGCTGTTGTCTCTGATAAAGAAGCAACGACCAACCATGAGAATTTATTACCGTTATTCTAGCCGAAAGAAATGCACTACAGATCACTGCCGTAGCTCAAGTCCAGCCCAAAATCAAGGGCAAAGTTGTATACTGAAAGATTTATTTTTTTTTTTTTATATAAGATTGAATTTCTACTCTAGTCTAATCTAAGTGTATATGTATATGAAGCTCCTTCCTAAAGATTTGAACCTCAGCCCTTGTCCCCCACACCCTACAAGCATTTATACTTGTAGAATGACCACCGCACCAAGGGGAAGCGGTGGTATGAAAGATTTAAACTTGTAATTGACTCTTGTATTCAAAAACCTTCCTATTGTAAACTTTCTTGTACAAATATGAATATAAAACCAATCACTCCTAGTACTGTGGAGAATTCATTCCAAATATTGGTTCTCTGATTGTTTGTTTTTATCTACCATTTCTCTTTTTGCTTTATTCTTTAGATATGATCCCAGATTCACAAGGAGGCACAAAAACAGGTCTGGGTAAAAAGACTAAAGGGGCTAAGATAGGCTAAATAAAATGTATAATTTTGCTTATCCTCCTCTTCTTTTTTCTTTATTTTTAATATTCAAATATATTATTTTTTGAATAAAATGGATTGGACTTGGTAGAACACCTTTATAAACCTGAACAGCACTTCCCTTCCCTGGTATGCTATTTCATTGCCGAAATTTTATCTTTAAACAGATTTTTTTTTTAATTTAATTTTTATGGAACAGGTTTGGGTAATACTCATACCCAACCCAAAAATTCAGATTTTTACCCAAACCCGGCCCATTCTCTTTACCGTGACATTTCAGGCACTATTTTTAGAACCGGATTGGACCGGGAGGTCGGACCGTGAAAACCGAAAACCAGGATGAAAACTGGTTATTTAAGCATAAAGAACCGTATTTATAGTTAATTTCGTGAACCTCTAAAACCGGAGTTGGACCGCATGAACCGGTGTCAAGAACCGTGCGGTCCAACCCCTTAGCAATTTTTTTTTTATATAAAAACAACTTAACACAATTTTATTCTACTTAATTAAATTATCCATCTCTTACCAGGAATAAAAAAAAAATTATATTTAAAATCCTTCAAAGATATTCAACTTTACTTCAAAAATTAATTATAAATTTTAATGTTTTCATGGTTATTATCTTATTTTATTAATTTTCTTATTTAATTTTTAAATATATATGCTTGAAAATCATTAAATTTCCCTCACATATATAGATATATTAGTCAATTTTGCTAGTTTTATAAATTTAATATCTATATTTAGGTTTTAATTAATTATTAAATTAATTATGACATCATCACGGTTCGACTCCGGTTCAATTTCGGTTGGACCTCAAAAACCTTGAACCTCTCATTTTTACAGTCCAATGAATGGTCCAACTTTTAAAACCTTGATTTCAGGTAATATCTAAATGTTTGGTGTAGGGTTCGGTACATTACTAATTGGATTTTGCCTTCCCTATGCGCATTCATGCATGAGCACAGAGTAGACACGATGCAATGAAAAATGTGTCAACTCGGTAATAAAGAATGAGTCAACTAGGATTATTGTTACAAATGAACATTTGGAGATGCGGTCTTTCTTCGAAATAAAATTACTATAAGTATTATAAAATAACTATCAATGGAGTGCTTACTGTCCCCTATCGTAGAATATGTGTGATTGAATCTCATCAAGAATTTCATGATCTGATCTTGCTATATCTATACACTATGTAACATCGCCACAAGTGCATCTAGGTATAAAAAAGTTGACGATAATTAAGCCATCGCAAAGTTATTTAAGCGATAGGTAGCAACTGGTTGCTGCTTTTGGTAAAGATTTTAAATTTCAATATAATAGTTTTGAAAAGCCTATGTGAATTCGTTGGGGAAAAATGTTCTTTGAAATCTTCCCAAATTTTGTTGAACGGATTTGAATAGATGATACATCGCGCAATATCCTTGGAAATAGAATTGAATAGAGCTTGATCATAAAATAAAATAAAATAAAAAGAATTGAATAGAGCTTTTAAAAATCATGGTATTATTACATGATGTGACAGTCAATGAAACCAATCTTGTTAGTGGCTGTATCTTGTTATGGCCTGTGTCTTGTGAGCCGCATTAGGCCCATTACATTGAATTAACTTCTTGTTTCTTAACTAATTACAGTGTCAACCTACTTGTGTTGTAATTAGTTGAGAAATACGAAGGATTTAGATGGACCTTCATTAGTAGCCATTAACTAAATCTGGTTATCATACCATTGATGATGTAGTTCCTTTAGCCCAAAAAATTATGTTAACTTTTCCTAGAAATCATGAGACTTAGCTTAAGTCCAGTACTTCAATGCACTAGTCTATCAAGATTAAGATCATGACATGTGATCAAAAGTGAACACATGTCATACTCTTGATCGGTCTAGTCATAATACATAGGAACACTGGACCTAATCTTTACTCGAGATTGTGATGCTCTACTACCACACAAGAATGAGAAAATTGAATGTTTTGTATTACAATTGAACATATGGTTTAAACAAAATAATTTACCATGATTCTAGGTGAAGATGACTTGATTCTACACAATTGTTAAACTAAAAGGAATAATAGAAGAAAATCACTACAGTATTATTACATGAGTTATACCATTTGAACTTCAATAGCCAAAAAAAAAAAAAACACTCCAAATAATGGGTTCTTCTGCTCTTCGAAATAATCTACCACTTTTAAAATTACAAATTTGATGTTGCAATGAAATTTATATTGACTTTATTTTTTATCTTTTATGTTTTCTTTGAGAAGAAGAACTTTATTTATTTTTATCTCTTATGTTTTCTTTGAGAAGATGATTATGATGATGAAGAAGAAGGTGATGATGAGAGAGAGATAAAGGCAATACATACTATAGTTCTTATAGTTTTCCCTTTTAATTAGTGCTATTAATCTATTAGGTAATTATTGGATATTCCTAAAATATTATAAATGTATACTCTTCCCTCCCACATAATTGTAAGTCTTACTAATTAAATTTATGGTAGAACTCACAATTCATATGAGAGAAGAGTACACATTTATAGTATTTTCAGAGCATTTAATAATTTTTCTAATTTATCACGTTCAAAATGATTGAGGTTAGTCTTTAATTTCAAAATGGGCTCTTTTTATCCTTTTATTTAGTTCCGTTAATTTTCTTGTACACATAGCTAATATAACAATGAGGTGGCTTGATTTTTACTGATGTTGCCATATATCTCACACGCCCAAAATACCTGCAACTTTTTTTTTTGCCTTAAAAATCGAAAGAAAGAAAAATGGTACTCTTGTGTCCTCTGATTTATCAAAAAAATATGCTGATTTGTGTAGAAGGTTTTTCAAAGAAATAAAGTTTGGGCATGATATTGGGGAAAATTTGACTAGTTTGCTTTATTATAATAGAGAAATGTTACGGTAATAGAAAGGAGGCTATCTCATTGCTCCATTATTCACGTATACAAGCAAATTGACAAAATATGATGGGAAGAACAAATGAGCTTATTCTTTTCTTTTTCTTTTTTTTGAGAAGGAAATGAGCTTATTCTTGAACTGCTAGAAACTAAACTGTATATTTTGTGGGAGGGGGATGAGTAAGCTTAATCAGTGAACTTTATGAGCCCACGGTTTGAAAAAGAAAAAAAAAACCATTATTGCGATGAGATTTTTGAAGTTTGAAATGAAATTTTTGTAGTTTTTTGAAATAAGTGCAGGTGAAAAAGTGTGTAGAAATACGTGTAATATTGTTTAAAATATAAAAATGTGAGTTTGGGATAGAATACCAAATAGGCCCTTGATCTTTGAGGATTTTTTTTTGGATGAATAAACTTTGGGCCTTAGGTTTATCAAAAGTAACTGTGAATTTCACAAATTTTGTAGTCTATGGGACCCATACATGACTGAACTAGAGCTCCTTAATAATTGGAATGCAAGCTCATCCACTACAAAATTTTGAAGATGATCTATATGTATTAATGCCAATAATGTGACAAACAAATTGGTCCATAAATTTTTCCCCTGTGTTTGTGGTATGTTTCCTTTTGTAATTAAGCAAATAGAATATATATATATATATATATACACACACACACCTACACGTATTCATGCATGCAGCCAAAAGCGAATTTTATTGTGTTCATTCAAATAAAATTCGTTCATTGATATTTCTTGCTCATTAGATGGATGAGGAGAAGAACATTTTCTTCTATGGAGGATACCCACAGAAGATACCCAGAAAGTAATTAATTCCATAGAGTTGATTCGCATAAAAAATGGAAGTGAAGGGGAGATTATCCTATCGAAATTTTGGAACCGCATTGAGAGCTTTTTCCTTGGTTGGAACAACATAAAGAGCTTTTTACTCTCTGAGGCTGATATGAAAACCGGATCATCCACTGTGATGTCAACAATCCTTAGGTTACTCTCCTGCAAGAATGAGAGTACTGGATGGGTTTTGCTATGCGAAGGGTCTAAATTGGTGAACAGTGGTCATGGGACAATAATTTTGAATGTCTTGCAGAAGTTTGAGCAATGGAATCCATCATCTCCGCTGTCTGAATTCGAAAGTTCTTTCTTGGAGTACCATATATAGCGAGATTCTTTTTAGCCAGATTGTTAATATTTGCTGCCACATTGACATCCTGGAGGATGCAGGAAAGATCACAGAACATGTAATATGCCTGTTTGTGAGGACCGCATGAAGATGTGTAGCAGATTTTACTGCTGCCACAGTAATTATCAAGATATGAACGCACATCACTAGATATCTGTGCTAGCTACCCTCTCTCTCTCTCCACCTCTACTATTTCAAGTTTTCTACCAAATAAATCTGTGAGTGTCCAAGTTTGTTCTCAGTGTTACTAGTATGAAAAAGTTTAATTGTGTGTGTGTAATGCTACAATAAAGGGCATATTGATTACATTGGTAATCTAATGTAATCCATGCATGTAATCTTTTAATGTTTATGTTAAAAATACTGAATTCAATAGTATTGTATTTTTTACTGAAAGAATATACATGAGTGTCTTTATATAGGAGGCATATGAGTGCAGTACAAGTAAATATGAGTGTAGTACAAATAAGAGTGCTATACAAGTAAGAGTGTTATATAAGTAAACTAGTTGGGCCTAAAGCCCACAACATTATATATGTTAACAGTCCCCCTCAAACTCAAGGTGGATGTGAGACCAACTTGAGGTTGTCAACCAAAGTACAAAGGCGTCCCTTAGGATGTGACTTGGTGAAGATATCTGCAAGTTGATCTGTAGAGGAGACTGAGATTAGCTTGAGAGCACCATGGACAAGATGATAACGGATAAAATGACAATCGATCTCGATGTGTTTAGTCCGTTCATGGAAGACATCATTGTAAGCAATATGAATGGCACTCTTGTTGTCACAATAAAGAAGAGTAGCAGAGGATGTAGACACACCTAAGTCTTTGAGAAGCCATCGTAGCTAAAAAAGCTCAGATGTGGTATCAGCAAGGGCACAATATTCTGCTTCAGTACTAGAACGGGCCACATGAGTTTGTTTCTTGCTTCGCTAAGAAATCAGAGAAGAACCAAGAAGAAAGCAATAACCAATGATGGACCTGCGATCAGTGGGATCTCCTGCCCAATCGGCATCAGAAAATGCACGGAGAACAAGAGGAAACTGAGCAGAGTAGAAAAGACCATGGAAGAGAGTGCCCTTTAGGTACCGGAAAATGCGCAGAACAACAGCATAGTGAGTCGATCGTTGAGCAGATAGATACTGGCTCACCTGGTGAACAGCATAGGAAATGTCTGGACGACTAACAATAAGATAAACTAGGCTGCCAACTAAGCGTCTGTAAAGAGAGGGATTAGACAATGGTTTCCCCCCTGAGGGAGTTAGATGCGCATTAAGCTCAACTGGAGTGTTAACAGTCTTGCTATCAGTAAGTCCAGCTCTAGACAAGAGTTCAGAGGCATACTTGGCTTAAGTAATGTAAAGTCCATCTATAGAATGAGTGATTTCAAGACCCAAGAAGTAGCTGAGATGTCCAAGATCTTTCATCTCAAACTACTGACTGAGAAAATCCTTGAGTTCTTGAATGCCACTAAGGTCATCACCAGTTATTATCATATTATCCATATACAGGAGAAGTAAAATAGTGTCTTTGTCAGTGCGACGAAGAAATAAGGCACAATCATAATGACTGGCCATGTAACCCAAACGAGAGATGGTAGAGCTGAATTTGGCAAACCAAGCACGTGGAGCTTGTTTAAGGCCATAAAATACATGTCGAAGGTGACAAACTTTGTTTGATTCAACAGAGAAACCAGGAGGAGGTTGCATATAGACTTCTTCACTTAAATCCCCATTAAGGAATGCATTTTTGACATCCATCTGAAAAAGATCCCATTTACTGGCAGCAGCAACAGCTAAGAGGGCACGAACAGAAGAGATACGAGAAACCGAAGCAAAGGTCTCTTCATAATCAATCTCATACTCTTGTATAAAACCTTTTGCAACAAGACGAGCTTTGTAGCGCTCAATGGGCCCATCAGAGCGAGTCTTAATTTTGTAGATTCACTTACAACCAGCCACAGATTTCCTAGGAGGGAGAGTGACCAAGTCCCAAGTATGGTTTTTAGATAATGCATCAAGTTCTTCTTTCATTGCAATTTGTCATAAAAGGTCAGTAGAAGCCTCACGATAGATGTGAGGCTCGTGTAGTGTAACAAGGGCAGTGTAACAATGATAGTCAAGTAAATGTGCAAGAATGGACTTTACCCGAGTTGAGTGACGAGGTGGAATGTCTTGTGCATGATCTTCAGGTGGAGCAGGAGCAGGGGAACCAAGATCAGGGTTGGGTAGCTCGTCTTCGACCTGTTCATCTTCGACTTTACCCATGTTAAATATTAGCATTGATACACTATGTTGAATATGCTATTATGGATGCGGAAGCGAAAGCATAAAGTATAGAACACAATAACACAAGAGGATTACGTGGTTCAGCCTAACGGCCTATATCCACGGAGGAAACCCTAAAGGGCTACGTCAATAATATATTAGAGTGTAAAACAAATCCTGTGTTACAATGAACCATAACATGTGTATATATAGTAAACTAAACCCTAGACTAATAGACTTCTAGTACAAGTAGGAGACTTAGCTTGCACACAAAGTAGAATTAGACTTAGAGTTATACTAATAGGCTAATATATCTCTAACACCCCCTCTCAAATTCAAGGTGGAAGCTTGATGAAACCTTGAGATTTGATAAGGTTGAGAAGATCCCTTGAATGAAGTTTGGCTCTGTGACGGTGGTTTGAGGAAGACAATGGTCTTGCAGTGTTGATGCGACTTCTATCGGTGGCATGACTATACCGGAGAGATTTGACGGTAGCAGTGAAAAGCCAAAGAAGATGAACGTAGCGAAGGAACACCGAGGAAGACAAAGATTGCTCTTAATACACTGTAAGGACAGAAAACCTTGGCCATAGGAAGGTGGCTCTGATACCATGTTAGAAATACTGAATTCAATAGTATTGTATTTCTTACTGAAAGAATATACATGAGTGCCTTTATATAGGAGACATATGAGTGCAGTACAAGTAAATATGAGTATAGTACAAGTAAGAGTGCTATATAAGTAAGAGTACTATACAAGTAAACTAGCTGGGCCTAAAGCCTACAACATTATACATGTTAACAGTTTATATGTAATTGGAGGGAGTCTTTATTATATATTATCATGCATGCATGACACTTTGCTTGCATTTTTAGACTTTTCATTTGGCTTGGAAATAGTTTTCTTTTGTTTGGGTTTCTCGTGGGGCTTAGGCAAAGTCGAACAAACACTAGACTCTCTTTGCAACACGATTTCAAAATTAACAACTATATCATCCTCTTCCATATTGAGGCTTTCAATAATGCAACCATATGTAGTAGTGAAAGCGATCTAAGCATCAAATTCAACAAAGATTACTGGACTTCAGCTTCTAACTTAATTGCAATTATTTAATAAATTCATGGACTGCTCAATAAGGTAATATGATATTTCTTTAAAAATGATTTTGTTAACGAATAACGTAAAGTAATGGTTAAATTGTATCTAATATTTTATAAAATAATAGTTATATATATTTTTCAAAAAATAAAGTCATCTATATTTATAAAAAAAAAAAAAAAGCAAACATAAATACAATAAATTTACCACCGGTGCAAAAGTCAAATATATATTTTTTTAGAAAGTGACTTTTTTTTATTTAAAATAAATGGTCTATAGTAGAGAGGTTTAGAAATACAACTAAAAATGTTTTTTTATTTTTTTATTTTAAGGAAAAACTAATAGCTGCGGCTTTCAAGCCACCCCAATAGTAAACAAACAACATCTATAACCACTACTACGAAATCATTGACATAACAAACTTATCGAACCTATAGCGGCAATATATAAATCACTAAAATAGATCAGGTTTTTCTTTCTTCGTAGTGTATATTAGTTATTAGCTCTTAATGTTTAAATGATCAATTTTAGTCTCTAAAATTTTAATAAGTGAGCTACTTTAGTCTTTCATTCATGTTTTGTTAATTTCCTTCCAAACGTGACTAACATATGAGGTGGCCTGATTTTTTTTACTGATGTCGAGACACGCACACAAATACCTATGCAATGGACATTTTAATTTTAAAAAATATAGATAAATTGAGACTATATTAATAATTAGTGAGTTGCTTTAAATTGTAAAAAAGAATTTTCAAAAGTAAATTTTCGATCTAAAAAAATTAATTTTACAATTTATAATATATATATATATATAAATAATAAAAATGATTAAAATAAATCTTAATTTTTTAAATATAATTTGAAACTTTTCATAAAAAGAATTTTAGTAAAATAAAATTTTAAATTTCTTAAAATTTAAGAAATCAAGCTTTATTTAGGGTAAACTTCTACTACTATTTTTGGTAGTAGAATTTTGTTGAGTACAATTTAATTTATTTATTTGAGAAAAAGAGTACAATTTTAAATTGAATGAAACTTAGAAAAGTTTGTTGATAAACTTGTCTGGGAATAATATTATGCCAAATGAGTCTTGGAAACTGATTCCTTAGAGCATTAGTATCAAGTGTGCTAAATGCTAACACACCAAACACCAAAAAACTACCTTCATCAAATGTTTTATATGTCAAAAAAAAATTGAAACATGCAACAGTAATGTTCCAACTTTAGAATGGTACAGTCAAGTATGCTATAATATTTAATATTATTTTATTCTCTTCTCTCCCTTTTCTCTCTCATACATCTGCTGTCCTTCTTCCTTTTCTTTTCTTTTTCCTCGTCTCTTTGCACTCTTTTCTCTCTCATACGTCTGTTTGTACTATTTTAATGGGATGATAATATTATTTTAATGTGGTGAATTTTAAAATAGAACATATGATGTAGGGTATATTATAAAATAGTGTGTTAAAATAAATAATGTAAGCTTTGGTTTGGCACAACTGATGCTAGTGCTATTACAAAACCACTTAGAACATTATTATTGGTTGTGCTAAAAAGACGTCTTGCTAAAAAGCATTATTATTAGTTTTGATGTGTTAAAAAGTCATATTGCTGTCAACTGTAGCAAGAAGCTAAAAAAGAAAAAAAGTATTTTATTAAACCTCCCATTAAAATAATGTTTTTTTTTCTCTCTTTCTGTTAGGCATGTGTGATACTCCCTTTGAATGTGTTTGGTTTTTACCTTAGCTCAGCTCTTTTTTTTTCTTTTTTCTTTTTTCTGGTTTTTCTGCTCTCTTTTTTTGTTCTTCTTTGCTGGCTTTTGATGGGTTTTGATTACAGTGGTGGGCTTGTGGTTGTGCTGGTGGTTTCCATAGCTTTAATGGTGGTTGTGGTTGTGTTTTGGTTATTGAATGAAATATTATTTTATTGTAGTATTTATATTATTTTGTTGTGTTAAAAACTAAAATAAAACCATTGATGTCGGATATTTTGTAAAGTAAAATAATATTTCATTCAACAACCCATGAAAGTTTTTTAACGGTTTGGTGTAGCCACACATTTGGGCCAGGTCCTGGAAGGCCTTTTAATGATTGTTAAGCGGGTACCCTTATGTTTTGTTCAAAAGAAACTGTGAATTTCACACATTTTGTAGCCTAGGGACCATAGATGACTGAACTAGAGCTCCATGATCATTGGAATGCAAACTCATCCACTACCTAATTTTGAAGATGATTTGTACTAATGCCAATGCCACAATACCAAACTAATGTGACAAAACGCATGGGTATATAAAATCCTTCCCGTCTTACTATGTGCTTGTTATGTTTTCTTTTGTAATTAAGCAATTTGATAAGAATTGTCCAGACTAGAACTTTTTGCTTGTTAGCCTTAGGTAACAGCTCCACCAAATCCTACTTAGTGTAACACGATTTGTTTCTGCTCTATTTTATTTTTATTTTTATTTTTTTCATAAAACACTATAGCTTTTGGTTATGGTTTGTTGTAGCCTTTTTTCATTGTGGGTGATTTGGAGATAGTCATCAACTCCTTACGAGACGAAGCTAATTCTATGTCCTCTTTTGGTCACCTACTTCAAGATGCTATGTGTCATATAAAGAGACCTTTGGCAATTTTTTTTCTCATGTTAGGCGTGAAGATAATTCTATAAATCATAATTTTGCTAGACATGATTTACATGTCACAGGTTTTTTGGTTTGGATAAAAAATGTTCCGCCACTCCTTTATGTTGTAATTCAAACCAACTTAGTTTTGGTTCCTTAAATAAAATTCTCAGCTTTCTTCTATATATATATCTTTTTGTCATTAGTTGCCAACACCTAATCCGTCGGACGTAACATATTTTTAGTAAGATAACCTATTTAAAAGTCACATAATTTGCATAAATAACTCACTAAATCATTAAATAAAATAAGGTGACTTGCTAGAATTTCTATAAAAGTTCTTTCACTAAATTATGTGATGATTTTTTTCTCAAAAAAAAAAAAAAAATTAAGTGATGATTTGAGTTACGTTGTTAATTATTATACACTTATACTAGATATGTCACACTTTCCCACCTCTTGTTTGTTTGTTTCATTGTTTCTTCTTTTTTTCCCCCCACTTTTTTTATTGCTAAAGTCTGAACCCGCCGCCTCCATGTATTTGATGCACTTTTCGTTACCAAAGTCTGAAACCCAACTTTTTGTGGTATAATTAATTTTGACAAAGGAGCTCTCTTCTTCAAAAGAGTTGGTAAGGGGTCCTAGCATCATGTCTGGCCGCTGCCTTATCACCAGCATGTGTAATTGAAGAAGAATGGTCGATAGAAGCTTGGAAGATAAGAGAGTAAGTGGATTGAGTGACACAAGTTGCTCATCTTCAATCTTCAAAAGAATTAGTACACTATTGTAAAGGATTCCAAAAGTCTTTATCTCCCTCAGTCCTAATTTTATGAACGATATGCTTGTCATACTAAAGAAGACAAAAACTTGTGATGCTAATAATGTTTCTAGTCAAAACGTAGGACTTAAGTGTTCAAGCGTGTCTTGTCTTTTTATAAAAAAGCTTTAATTAGTTGCATGTTTTTCGTTTTTGATACACTGGATTGGTTGCACTTTGAAAGTTTGATGTAGATAAGATAACATCATCAATGACGACCGAGGAATTTTAGTTTTGCCAAAAATTAGGGTTGCAATTGTGCCAGTTGTCGATTTGGTATTGTAGTTGTAAGTGTCTTTATAATGCAAAATTTCAAAAGACTTGTAGTTCAATTGGCACATCCTAAAATACATCAATGTCACCAAAAAAAAAAACCCTAGTGAATACATGAAGTATTACAATATCATTCTACTAACAAAAAGAAAAAGGAAAAATTGATTGACAAGAGATAAAGTGAGAATTGAAAATGCTGAGATAAAAGAAATAAAGTAAAAAAGAGCTTACAATGATAATAGAGAAGAAAAAAAAAATGAAAGAGAGAGTGAGCAATAGATGATATTTGTTACAACTGTTAACCAAGTTGCTAAGGAGGGCAAAGTTGTTGTGACTGAAAAGTTGAAGAGAGCAAAACTGCCGGCGTCACCAAGGAGAAATCATGACCAGAGTATTTCTCTCTGTATTGTTATATAAGAATAATGAAATTATGAATTATTTTTATGTAATATGTTGAACAAGTTATAGACTTTGAATGATTAGGGATTTTTCATTTTTTGTTTTTTAATAGGCTTTTTGTTGTATAATTTGTTCACTTGTTGTTATTTGAGCTAAGTTTGTTTTTTGTTTAGGTTATTTTTGCTGCTTTTATTGTAGTTATTTGAGAGCTTTATTTTTTTAAGGGGTTAAGGATTATGTTTGGGGAGCCATAATTATATTTTGAAGTAGTACTATATCCACGACACTTTCATAAGAAATCTTATATGACAAACTATTATTGGTAGATAAAAAAATATATATCAGTATTGAATCCAAATTAAAATCAGTAACAGCTTATCACCTATGATTTATTATAAAATTACTGTAAAAATTTTGTGAATATAACATTACTCTTATATTTTTTGAACCTAAATTCTTATGATTATCAAGTTAGAATGTTCAATACTTTCTTTATGTTGGCCAAAATAAGTTAATTTAGTATATAAATTTTTATTTTGCAAGTATTTATACATTTTTTTTTTCAAGTCAGGGTATTCATGTGAATACCCTAACTTGAATGTGGATCTGCCCCCCATACATAAAGTAGTTTGGGTTCAGGGGGAGAGGGGTCTAGCTGTGGGGTTAATGGGGAGAGGGGTTTAGCTGTGGGGTTAACCTCTTGCAAAAACATTTTAAGTGCAACTTAATATCATCACTATTGTTTCTAATACATTGCAAATAATATTTGTGAGAGCCTTTTTGCCCACATAAACAATTTCAACAATACCATTATTGGTTGCTAAAAAATAAGCCGTCAATTTGAAATTTACAAATAACAAATTGCAAGGCCATAAAGGCAAACACAAATAGTTGTTAAAGATGACTGCATCCCCTCGCTAAAAATAAATTGTTGACTTTTCTCATTGTTTAGTAATATATTTATGAGGGTAGATTTGTTAAGTGACAATAGTGAACTACCCTCGTAAATTAGCTATAAGCAAAGGTATTGCCACAAAATTCCTTTTAGCAACAAGAGAAAATACGACAACGTTGTAGGGTCATATGCCCTTGCTAGTAACCTTTTGTGATGATATATAATATTTTACTAGAAAGTTTTACCCTTGCGAATAGGCATTTTTCTTATAGTTATTTACCTCTATCCTGATTTTCTAAACGATAATTGTCCAAGCTTTTAATCTTCTCCACTTGAGAGGCATTTTAGTTTTTTAAAATTTCATTCGATGTATTGGTTTTGTTCAAATTAGTTATTATTACTTACTTGTGGTTTATTATCATAGTAGCTTGCTATTTACGACAAGGTTATCATACCTAGCTGAAGTAGATTTAGTTTTCTTTTTATGGCTACCACCGGTTGGTTTGGTTATTAAAATTTTTAATATGACGAAATTGGGTTGGATTGAAAATACGTTAAATCAAATCTAATCTGATAATTTGATATTAACAATAGAGAATGGGCAATTTGAACTCTAGATGTCTTGAAAATGTCATGAAGTATCAACTATATATTAGTATTAAGCTTGGTATCAACTATATATAATTAGATTTAAAATCTTGGTATTAAGCTTGTCGGTCAACTCTAGATGTCTTTGCAATATTTATTTGCATGGATTACCAAGTTTCTTGAATATTTATAAAAAATAACAAATTCTCGTGAAGTTGTTATACTAAATATATGACTCTTCCGCACCTCTTTTTGCTTTTTCCTTTGCTAAACCCACCTCCATGTGTTTGAAAGTTTAATGCACTTTTCAACGACCAAATAATAAAATTGGGAGATATAAATCATATAATATATAGATATACACTTGACCCACAAGCTTTTTTTAAAAAAAACACACACGCACATGCACACGCACACATATATATAGAGAAAGGGGGATGAGATATGGGAATACACTAATACGCCAACACTTGACCAACAAGCTTAATACCAAGATTTTAAATTTAATCATATATTATACAAAACTACTTAATTTTTTTATTAGTGCTTCTCAAAAAAAAAAATTATTAGTATTCAATGTAGAATTCTTCTACTTGACCAACCACAGTATTTATACATTAATATTACAACAACAAGAACCATTTTACAATTAATCAACTTTCCCAAAAAAAATTTACAATTGATCAAAATAAAATCCTAGTTTCATGTGGTATAATTTTGACAAGGAGCTCTCTTATTCAAAATAATTGGTAAGCGGTCCTATCATCATGGCTGGCCCGCTGCCTTTTCCCCAGCATACCTTATTGAAAAATGATATTTGAGACTTTGAGACAAACTTAGAAAGAAAATTCACATTTTTACGACTTCAATTTGCAAATTTTTTTATAGTAAATTTGGAGCAGCTTAAGCATTTTCTTTTATTGCTTATCCCAATTTATTTTTCTTTTCTCATGGCAATTTAAATAGTGGGTCCCATATTTTTTTAAAAAAGTATTTAAAAAAACCTCCACACTTGATGTTGTATGGGTTTTAATCACCTCAACTCGTAGTGTTTCCTGTTGCTGAAAAAAAGATTTGGTTTCAAATTCAAACATTAATAAATAAATAGTAACTATGAATTAGTTACTTTTGTTTATTTATTTCAATGATATTAAACATATACATTGTTGTACAATTTTTTTTTAAAATTTTATTATTATTATTGATCAATATTTTTTGATTAATTTCACTTTTAATATCAGAGATGGACCTAGCCTTGGGCTGGGGGCTATTCTATCCCTTTTGCCCAGTTGCCTAAATAATAATTACAATAACCTTTGGATAATAATAAATAAATAAATAAGCACAATTCTGGTCCAAAGAAACCCAATTGCCCCAAAAATAACATGAATTACCTGTAGACAAACTAATATTGACAACAAAAGTAAAGTACAAATTTGGCATTATCAAATGTATGATTTTCAGTTCACATGATGTGAATTGTGAAGTGCTTAATGTTATGTTTTTTAAGTTACTTTTTAAAAAGTTTTAGTTGTGTTTGCTATAATAATAATGTTTATTTTTTTTATTAAAAAAATTATATAATGAATTTGCTGTAATAAATTTTTTGATAGTGTTACTTTTTAAGAAATGAGAGAAATTTGTCAATCTTATATCAAAATATTATTTAAATGGTTAGGTAGATGTAGGATAAATTCCTTATAATTAATTATTGTTGCCCTTTTTTTTTAAGATCATGGAAAAATAATGTTCAATTTTGATTTTTTTATTAAGAAATATTCAAAATAATTTAGAAGCTCATATTGAAAATGCCGTACTGTCAACATCTAGTTTGATGTCCCAATTTCTAAAATCCATCAAATAAATTTTTGAAAAATCACCATATATAAAAGTGGTAATAGTTCATTATTTTTTATATTTGAGAAAGACACACACACATACACACACACACACACACACACACATATATATATAGGGAAAGGGGGATGAGATAAAGGAATACACTCACACACCAACACCAAAATTGCATGTGGCAGTTAATGTCACGGAGTAAGTGATAAACCCCTTCTCAGTATCACATGTTATCAATGTGGAACGACTCAACAATACTAAGTATCTTTTTTATTTGAGAAACACACACACACACACACATATATAGGGAAAGGGGGAAGAGATAAGGGAATACACTCACACGTCAATACCAAAACGAATATATTATGATGTTAATTAATACAATGCAATCGAACAAGCTTATATTAAGTTTGGTCTATACCATTTTTTTTATACTTTGCCCCCCCTCATTTTCGAATCCTGGTTTTGTCCCTGTTTAATATTGTCTTTTAATTTTGCTATTCAACTGAAATACTAGCTTCATCCCTAGCTAGAACGGACCCACCAACGGGTGGTTGACGAACTGATATAGTGGCTGGAGTACGATGAAGAATTGTAGCTACAAGACCTAGTTGGTAAATACGCGTGACATACCCGTACAGTACACATATGTACGTAACAATAAAAAATAAAAAACTCACGCCTGCCATCTGATTCTCAAATGTACGATAAAATATGCGAAAATTTGGAATGAAAAGGTTCATTCCCGATTATTACGGATAAGTGTTGAATCTATACATAAGAGCAACTACATCAGTTCTTTCATTTTACACATTCATTTTTACACCAAAAACTTACTTTTTCTATTTTACACATCTAATTTTACAAAACACCCACATCAGGTCATCTATTCTACATATCTTTTAATTAAATAATCAATTTTATCAAATTTTTTATTATTTCTCTCAACTACCACTTTAATACGAGCGCTCTCTCTCTCTCTCTCTACCCATTTTTCTGATTTTTTCTCTTTCTCTATACCCATCTTTCTACCCTCTCTACCTAGCTCTACCTATTTTTCAGATCGATCAACTCTCTCGATCAAATCCGACCAGATCAGACCCACGACAGGGTAGCTCCGACACCGCGACCACCCACCCCACCACTCTAGCCTTGCTCCTGGGCCGTGCCACGGGGCGTCACGGCCCATCCATGCTGGTGCGGGAGGTGGCGGCGCGGCAGTTGGAGGAGTGCAGGGCCGATCCACAAGAACCGACCCGATCTCCCTAACTCCGATCCATAGCACCGATTTCCCTAGCTTCGATCCACAAGCACCAATCAAATCCGAGATCTCCCTAGCTCCGATCAGGCTCCAATCAGGCTAGACCCATCTCAGTCAAATCTCCCTAGCTCTGATCAAGCATCGATCTATCTCTCAGTGTGTGTGTGTGTGTTTTTTTTTTAAGCAAGTGTATCTCTGTTGATTTGTGTGTGGGTGTGTTTGTGTGCATCCGAGGAAAAAGAAGAAGATGAGAGAGGAGGAGGTACTGAATTTGTTGAGCACGGAGAAGAAAGAGAAAAAAAATGAGCGAACGGAAAAGTAATAAAATAATGAATAAACGAGCTACAAGTAACCGTGTAAATATACACGGTTACTATAGCTCGGGAATGGATTTACATATTTTTACACAACGTTAAACCCACTAATGTGGGTGTTTTTTTTTGCTCAAAATGTATAAATTTTGACATTTGAGAGATTTTAGAAGAGTTTAGATGGACTGGTGTGGATGCTCTAAATATGGCAGTTAAATAATGATAAAGTAAATGTCTAGAGTCTAAAGATTGCTTTGAGGGCTAGAGGTTATCAACTATTTAGCTACAATAAAAGATTAAAATAATACTAAATGATAGACTTTATAACAAACAACACATATCACTTAAACATTGTAAAACTCAAAATACTGATAGCATTTGCATAAATTTTTTTAAATGATTTAGCATTTAGCATCTCAAAAACCTACTTTATCTATTTTAATAATTCACTTTATAATGCACACAACATCAAAGGTTTTATATTTTTTTTATCACTTTATTAAAATAATTTTTATTTATTTATTTATATTATGAATCTCACATCTTCCACTACCCACAAATCCACTGCCCACACCCACTGCCACCAACCACCACCACCCACTGTCACCATCACCCACCCACTTGCCACCACCTCAAACCCCAACCCAAAATCAACCCACCACTAGCCACCACCACTACAAAACAACCACCAAATCACAAAACCCAGCCATCAAACAACCAATCACAAAACAAACACCAAAACCTAGCCACCAAATCACAAATCACAAAACAACCACCATCACAAATACAAACCCAGCCATCACAAAATTTCACCCACCACATCAAAGGTTTTATATTTTTTATCACTTTATTAAAATAATTGATTTTTTTAATTTATATTATGAATCTCACATCTTCCACTACCCACAAATCCACTGCCCACACCCACTGCCACCAACCACCACCGCCCACTGTCACCATCACCCGCCCACTTGCCACCACCTCAAACCCCAACCCAAAATCAACCCACCACTAGCCACCACCACTACAAAACAACCACCAAATCACAAAACCCAGCCATCAAACAACCAATCACAAAACAAACACCAAAACCTAGCCACCAAATCACCAAATCACAAATCACAAAAATAACCACCATCACAAATACAAACCCAGCCATCACAAAATTTCACCCACCACCAAATCCAATCCACCACCAAATTGTGACCCATGACCCATTGTGACCAGGTGACCCACAGTGACTCACACCCACGAGAAACTGATGAGAGAGAGAGGGACAAGCAAGAGAGGGCAAGGGCGAGAGGGCTGGAGAGAGGAAGAAATAGAGAGAACCAGTGTGAAAGAATGAAAAAAGAGAGAGAAGAGAGAAATTGGTGAAAGAGAGACGAAAATGAGAAGGAAGAGAGAGAAAAGAGAGTCCGGAGAAAGAGTTACAGTGGATTGTCTATTGTAGTTCAGTTGCTAAAAGTTTTAGCAATAACACCATTGTTGTAGTATATTTTTTTGGAATGAGATGCTAAAAGATAGCATTTTTAGCTTTTGAGATCTTTAATGTGAATGCTCTAACAGCACCGTCAAAAGTAAAATTCATCTACACCAATACACCCTATTGCACTTGCTATTAGCAAGCCTCCTTTTTTCTTTTATAATCAATTTGTCATTGTTCCTACTTCCTACTTCCCAAAGTCTTCTCACGGTTTTCAACATCAAATTATTCCTTATAATTTCACTCTTTTTTTTTTCTTTCTAAATTCTTTATCCGTTGATCTATTCTATTGGTATTACATAATATTATTTGCTTCATTATGGGATTAATTTTATTTATTAAGTGGGTTATTTCAAATTAAATTGTTGATAAATTTTTATATGATTGTAGTTTGTTAAATCATTGTATTTATCTCTAAAAGGCATACGGTAAATATGTCCATATTTTTATGGCGAAGTTTTAATATATAAACATATTATATACTATACACGTTATGTTATTTCTACATGTTTCTGCCGCTTTTTTGAAACATACTTTTGTTGAAGATGCCAAATTATCTCCGTCTGTACACTTATAGTATTGTACACATATTGTATTTTACTAACTATAACTAGTAGAGTGTGGGGACGAGCGATGGGCCGACATGTCAACAAGCCTCTAGATTTTATTTTAATTTATTATTAATATTTTTTTAATATGGTCAAGGTTTAAGTAATGGATATTACGCAAATTTTCGCTCCTAAGTTTTTTTAAGTTATAATTTTTTTAAAATTTGTTCTTTTTCAAAATGTGGAATTAATTTGACACCCCCCCCCCCCCTAAATTATAGGGTCTACGTGAAATTGCCCAAAAACAAATATTGGGGGTGAATGGGGTGAGATAGTGTTCTATAATCTTAAATTTATAGTGGACCCAACTATAAATTTAACTAAGGAAAAATTTTGGCTCCAAACTAATTTGGAGTTATCTTATTTCAACTTATGATATGACAAAATTATCTATGTATAGTCTTAGTTATATAGTGTTCATTTGGGAAAAATTTATCTAATTTTTTATTAAAAATAAAAGGTAAAAGTTAAATAAAATAAGTTGGTGACTTACATGAGACCCATAAATAATAGAAAAAAAAGTTATAAGTTATAAGTTCATCCCAGACCAACACGTAATATTTTTTTGGATAAAATTTGGTTACAAACTTAGTCTTAGCCAATGGCTACAACTCCATCCAATATCTTTTTATTAGATGTGAATTTTCACAAATTCACAATTGGATTATATTTTATCCTTACATCCTCCATGCTTGCAAAATATATAGAAAATCAAAGATCAATAGTTATGTCATCAATCAAATGTTTAATTATCAAGTTTTTGTAGTTTGAAATTATGTATAAAAAGCAAATTTATTAATTGAATAATAATATCTGATTAATACAAAATTTGACATGCATGTTAAAAATATAAAGAACATACAATCTAACGGTTATATTTTTAAAATATGTAGACATGTTAATTTTTTTAATTAGGGAAAGTTGTTAGCTTAACTGGTAAAGTCTCTGATGGTTGAATAAGAGATCTGGAGTTCAATCCCCACTTACACCAAAAATTTATTGGTGTCTTGGTCTGATAATAAAAAGTTATTATCATAAGCGAACGTTATGGGTTGAAACTCTCTTTCAAAAAAAAAAAAATTAGGGGGAGCTGTAGCTATTAGCCATAACCAAGTGTGTGATCAAAATTTGTTTATATTTTTTAGTGTGTCAAGTGACTTATTTGAATAATGAATATGAATAGTCTTTTTAATTGCAATAGCTCCAAAGTCATTTGAAGTCAAGTTTATCTAAATTTTTCATAAAGTTGTACTAAAATATACTTGTACCTTAAAAAATTTTAAATAAAAAAGAAAAAGAAAAAAGTGAGATATTAAAAGATTATACATAAAAATTAAAAGCCAGAACTAATGCTAAATAGTCTTTTAAATAAGACTTATCAAGAATATGAGAAGAAACGTCGGCTCACCTACCAAGGAGAAAATTTACCCTTATGTAACAGAAAAATACACCCTGTTACATGTGTATATTTTCTTATACACACAGCTGGTGAGATCCACCAACTATGAGACTCACATAACTGTGAGTGAGAGGAAGTATACACCCGTAACATGGTACTCTTCCTTATATGTAGCACCCCTCTCCCCTCACAATGAATGGGACCCATACGCTAGTGAAACTCATAATGTGTGAGACATCCGTTGCATATTCCAGATGCAGGATATACTTTCTCCTACCTGATCATTACTCTCCATTTGGATGAGAAATCAAGAAAACAAACAATCATTTCCAATCTTTCATACTTCGTAGTACCAACTGCCAACTGTCAAGCAAATGAAATTACTCCATAGATGCGACAATCAAAAATCCCAAGCGTTTCATCTTCTCACTTCTTCCGTTACGGTTTGTTCACCAGAGCTTCATTTCCAACCTATATTTCAACCTCTCAATTCTTCTTGATTCAGTTGTCTGATCACTTTTTCAATATAATACACAGGTGCGGATAGAGATCGAGTTGACCGAGTTGCTAAGCAACCACGGTTGCAACTTTAGTTACTACCATTCTCTATAAAATCACAACCTCGATGGCAACTTTAGTCACTACCATTCTCTATAAAATCTTGTATATCCTGACTTACGCCCTTTTCTATTTCGTTCTCTTTGTTATCTTCGTCATCATCCTAAGCATTTACTGCTGTTGCTGTCGGAGAAAAAAAAAGTCAGACATCGACCATGAGTCGAATAAAAAAGATTGGGAGTTGCTGCGTAGTTTTCAAAAAGACGTGGAAAACGTTTTGAAGTCAGGTTCTGAAATGAAAAACGAAGCCAATGAGCTCTGGCAAACCGATGAAGACCATCAGGGAATGACTGCACAACTACAAGAATCTGTGACAAAGTGGCATGAAAAAAGTATGAAGGATCTCCCTAATAGTGCTGAATTCAATGATAAAAGTTATAAAAGCAAGGATGAAGACGAAAAACTCAAGAACATGGTACTTGAAGCCAAAAATATCCACCGAAATTTGGACAAGTTAAAGGACAAGATCAGATACTTGCAGGTCAGACCTACTGATGATGAACGGCAGGCTCTTGTGCAAGAATTCAAAGAATTCGTTAAGGGTCTCATCGCTGGTGTGCAGGAAGTAGACAATCTCATCCCTGAAGTGAAAAAGGAAGACAAATTCATTGCTGATCTCATTGCTGATGTGCAAGAAAAAGACGAACCCATTGCTGGCACTTCAGATTTACCTGGTGATATTAAAGCGGAAATACAGTCGTTCACATTGTATTGGGCACCATTCCGTGCTTTCCTGATCGATTTACAAAGTTCTGGTCTTGAAACTGAAACGGAAAAGTCCTGGTTGAAGGAAGCGAAAGAAATCACTGATAAAGCGCAGCATGCTATCGATAAGTTTCTAAAGTATACCAGAAAATGGAAGTGGATACTCTCATATTTTAGTAATAAGAAAGCAAGGAAAGAGCTTAAAACGGAGATGAAGCGCATTAACACAGGGTTCGTGGAATTCCTCGAGAGAAAGGAGAAGTTCGGTATTCAATTTAAAAGATACTCCACCAGAAGAGAAACAGACCCATTACAATCCATATCTGGAACCTCACAAGAGCAGGCATCCAATAATTTGCAGATCTCAGAAAATGGCAGCGGTAATTTTAATAAGGAATTAGAGAATCTCAAGAAGTATGAGAAATCGCTCCAAGAGAAGTCTCTTAAAGGGCTCCAAGAATTATGCACGACGTTTACCAACGTCCACGGTGAAGCTGCAGAAAATGGAGAAGGCATAAAAAGTTCAACAGAGGAAAGGTTGAAGCAAATAAAAAAATTGATTGAAAAAACAGGGTATTATTTAAAAAATTATAAAGAGAATTCAGATGAGCTGAGTTGCATCTGTAAATGGTGGAGAAGTCCCGCGAAGAAACTTCATAAGAAGTTTGACCAAATTAAGGGCGCTTTGAAAATTATTGAAAAAACAACAAAAGCATACAAGTTTGAGATTAGAAAAGAGATGGGAGTAGTCGGTTTGGATGAAGACATACAGGCAGTGGCCTCACAACTGATAACTGAAAATAAACATGTTGTTTGCGTTGTGGGGATGAAGGGTATCGGTAAGACCACCCTGGCAAAGAATATATATAGCCACCGTGATATTTTGGATCATTTTCCGGCACTTGCTTGGGTGACTCTAACTGATCTAAAGACCAACGATTACGATGCCATTTTTAAAGATGTGGCAAAGCAGGTCTCGGAACCTGATATTAATGGATCACAGGAGGAAGAGAACAGAAGGGGAGAGTGGAATAATAAGGTTTGTGATTTAAGATTCTTTGTTGTATATATGTTGCGACTTGCGAGTTCGTTTTTAAGGCTCTTCTGTTTTTAAGTAGTTTGAGTTTTTTTGTTTATTTTTTCAGAGAGAAGATGTTTTCTGGTAGTGTTGTACATGTTAGTTACGAACAGTACATTTGTTGTACTTTCTATTTAGTTGAAGCAAAAACTAATTCACGCAAAACAATTTTTTTTTTTTAATAGGTATGTGCTATCTTGAAGAAGAAGAAGAAGTATTTCGTGGTTCTAGATGATTTCACAGCGGAAAATGACTGGGAAACTCTAAAAGCAGCATTTCCAGAGACAGGAGGGAGTAGAATTTTGCTCACCACACGTGACCAGTGTGTTGTTAGGACAGCGTGTGGCAAACTCCATTGTCTTAGATTACGAACCAAAGAAGAGAACTGGAGATTGTTTATCCAGATGATGGGAGATGGCTTTGATTCTGAGGACGTAAAAAAATTAGCTGAAGAAACTGTTGGACAATGTGGGGGCTGGCCACATCAAATTTTACATTTAGGGTATCTCATGTCAGCGAAAGATGATAAGTTGCAAGAATGGCCCAAGTGCATCACTCCAGCTCAGGAACCATGGCTCAAATACCTGAAAATAGAAGGTCGTATTAAACTCGAAAATTGGCTTGAGAGTCATAAAATAGAAATTAATGATTGGTCTGACCATGAAGGTAAAAATGATTTGCTTGACCATCTGAGCAAATTTTTTGCTTTCTTCAAACTCTTTCCTAGAGACTATGAAATTCCTGCAAGGAGATTGGTCGCTTTGTCAGTTGCAGAAGGGTTGGAGTTGGGGGAAGAAGGTCGTGACAAGAATAAAATCACGAAACTAGTTGCAATGGATTATTTGTCAGTGTTGATTGATCTCAACTTAATTCAAGTAGTTGAAATTATTAAAGGGAAAGTAAAGACATGTCGCCTGCCCAGTGCTCTCGAAGAACAGTTCTTGTTTGAAAGTAAGATTTCACAGTATCATCTTGTTGATCTCCTTGACAAAAACTCTGAAATTTCTAATGATATTCATGGTAAGGGTACTAATTCACCAAAATTTCAGCAAAGTTACAGAGATCTCATCTCCTATCTGTCATTTGACACTAGAGAAGGAAATAAACCTGGAGAAGATGTAGGGAAGTTTCTTCGTAAGGGCATTGCAAGTGGGTGTTTCCACGGTTTAAAGGTTCTTGATCTTGAACATGTATTCAGACCTCAATTGCCCAACACCATCGAACAATTAGTTCAGCTGATGTATTTAGGGTTAAGGTGGACTTACCTGGAGGAAATTCCATCATCCATAGGCAACTTACTGAACCTCCAAACCCTTGATGTGAAGTATACTTATGTCAGAACTCTGCCTAAGGTCCATATGGAAGTTGCAGAAACTTCAACACCTATACTTAAACGAGAGTCATCGAAGTAAATTTGTGTCTCAACCAAGGAGCAGTTCCCTAAAGAATCTGAAAACATTGTGGGGTTTATTCTTGGATGATTTCAATGCTATAAAGAATGGGCTGAACAAGCTAAACAACCTTACAAAGCTAGGACTAGCGTTCCAGCTGGAGTTGCCTCAGCAAGAAGAATTGGCCCGTTGGGTGAAAGGTCTGAAATACCTCAAATCTCTGAGATTGAGATCGGTTGACGAGAACGGTGATGCTCAGGATCTTCACTTGGAGGAATTGTCAGGGCTTAAAAATCTCTCCATCCTATATTTGTATGGAAAGCTAGAGATTCAATCCATCAAAAACCTATTTCCAGACACCTCTGACTTTCATCTGTCTCACCTTACGTTGTCTGCCTCGGGGGGTCTCTCCAATCTTAAATCACTCTGTTTCTACTCTGACTCTTACAAAGGAAAACATATGCTTTTCATTAAGAAGAGCTTTTCCCAACTTCAGGTTTTGAGACTTTGGAATCTAGAGAAGCTAGAAATGCTGACGGTGGAGGAAGAAGCAATGCAAAAACTGAGGGAGCTAGAGATCAGGGGCTGCAAAAGTCTAAAGGTCTACAAAGGTTTTTTGAAGCACTTAAAAAGTCTCCGAGAATTGAAGTTGCCAAATATGGAAGACAATTTCACCAAACAAATAAAGGACAATATGTCCCAAATTTTCCGAGGCCCTGGCTACCCTCCCACGATCACAGGAGGCCACTGGCAGCCCGAGCTGAGTGAAACGTGACTGAAGCATTTGTGTATTCTAGGTATGTCTTTCTTTTCAATTTTGTTACTTTTAATTTAGCTGTCCTTCAAACCAATGCTGAAAAGTTTACCACTTGGACTTGTAACAGATTTCATTATCATCTGCCCCTTAGTGTTGATGTGGCATTGGGCGAAAGCAAGAGAGTTGTTGGTGGATGATTATGTTAATCTTCTATTTGGATCACCATGAGGATACTTGTTTTTCTTTCACATGTCACTTTATTTCGGTTCTTGCGTTCAATAAATGGTGTGCTTGTGCAGATTAATTAATAAATTGGGAGACTTGGTTGATAAGAAGATCTCCCAAATGTTTGGTTCCTTTGTTTTTATATGTATTTTAACTCTTTCCGAAGAATGTATCTGTTTCTCTCTCAGTCAGTGGTAGACTCTGATGTAACTTCTTGCATAATAAGCAGCTTAACTTCTGTGTTGATTTGGCAGCCTGAGAATTTTCCAGTTTCAACACAATTGATTTGGCGGTTTCAAGTTTCAACATGATTTGTTAATATTGGCCTCCCTTAACTTCTGGATTCCAAGCGCTGCAGTCCTACAACACTAGCCATTTCATAAAAGTTAAAAAAAGCCACATCCATGACCTTGCTAAATCTTAAAACCCAAGCCCTCCTTTCAGCCCAACCCATTAAAAAAAATCCTTTAACCATTTCCAGCCCAAGTAAAAAAAATTAAAAAAAGCTATAGCCCAGATATCCTACTATTGAACCCTAAACAATAATAGTAAACAAAACCGTTCTGGGAGGCCCAATCAACACATGTAGTCCATGCCCATGTCTAATGAAAGCCCAGCCCAAGTAAACAAGATTTTATTATAATTATTTGGTGAACTTTATTGTAAAAATTTCATGTCATTCACACATGCTCTGTCATTCTTTTTCAGTCACATATGATCACTAAACACACAGAAAGTCGTTTCCAGTGTACACAGCAGCAGATTTTTATTTCTCAATACACGGCAACACAAAATTTTCACAAATAATGCACACACCAACCTTCGCACTCACGTTCTATTCACATGAGAAGAAGCGCAGAAGTGCTGCAGGAGCTATAATCTGCAGAATTGAAGTCTTCTGTCTAAACGGCAATCGTTTTTGGTTCACATATCACAAAGCTCTTGTAGTTTAAGTGTTTATCTCCATTACACGTGGTAAGCACGTGATTTACTATACTCGTGTGCTAAACAAGTTAATGTTGTTAGCAAATAGGAGAGAGATTAGCTTAGTTACATCTTCTTCTTCTTCTTCTTTTTTTGGGGGGGGCTCTGTTTTACTTGTAAATATAATTAGGGTTTATATTGCAGTGCAATTATTTGATGAATGTGAGGAAATTTCTTCCAATTGTCTCTATGAGAATTTTGTTATTTTTTTATTTTCAGAATCTCTGTGAGAATTTGATATGGTATTAGAGGATATTGTATTTAAGATAGGTTTTAATAAAGAGGCATAGCCTAATCTATATCTATTTATGTTATATATATATATCTAAAAGTTGAAACTTAACATTTATTATTATTAAGCTCTTGTTTCACCACCTCGTCGCCACATCATTGGCCACAAAATTATTGTTCTTCTTATTTATTTTTTATTCTTTTTTTTACAAAAAAAAAATATAATAAATAGATTATTGACTTTACACATTTATTTTGGGCGATTTTAACATTACTGATAACTTTGCATTTACATATTTATCTACTTCAACTTTAATTTAGATGTTTATAACTAAATAATGAAATCAATGCAGAATCAAAAACCAAAAACAATGTTTATACATAGCTATACTTAATATAATAATGGAAGTTTTGTAATAAATTTTATAAAGCTCTTTATGCACCACATCTTTAGAATCTTTTTTTTTTTTTTTTTTTTTGCAACTTTTAATTGGACAAAGTTTAGCTATAAAATTGCTTAAAGTCTAAGGTCACAACCTTACTGAATATCTTTTTCTGGAGGTGTATTTTGAGAATTCAACCATTGGATTATATCTTTTTCTTATATTCTCCATATTTGCAAAAATCTTAGAAAATTAAAAATCAATAGTTATGACAATAATAAATTATTTGAATTGATAGTTTTTGTAGTTTAAAATTATACATAAAGATAAGCTTCTAGATCATATAAGATATAATATCCGATTGATACAAAAATTGGCATATGTATTAAGAGTGTAAAGAACACACAATTTATCGGTTAGATTTTATATGTAGTAATATTTGTTTTATTGAGTAAGGTTGTAGCCTTAGGTTACAACCAATTTTATAACTAAATTTTGCCCTATTAGGACATATGTGATTTGGTGTTAGGAACATATGTCAACATTTTATGTATTGGCTAATCCTTTAACAAAACGCACTTTACTTGTAATTTAGTAGATCTAGGATGTGTTTAATACTTCAAGAAACAAGGTTTCAAGTTCAAGTATTAAAACCACGCAAGTCTGTCCAAGAATCAAGTAAAGAAGTGCTGGATTTTAAATTTCGACAGCTAGTATTTATTGAGATTTAAAAACTACTGAAGCTCGTGGCTCGACAACTAGCTTGATAGATGTCTATCTATCGAGGTTTATGAAACTCAGTTTTTCAAGACTGTTTTTCATCCAATTTGTGAGTATGTGTTTGGGCTTCTTTTCTCACAACCCTAAATATATATAAGGATTATTTTAAGGGTCGTATCAGGTTACACAATCAAGAGCACAATTGCACAAGAACATAATTCTATAAGTGTGACCGAAAACCTAGTTTTTCCCAGTTTTTGAAGAAGTTGCTATGTTTGTATACCATAGGGTTTTGTAATCAAGCAACTTCATGATTTTTATCGTGTAATGAACTAAAGAACTTTACAGCCAATATTCTTCTCAAGTTAATGATCAAGTCGTGTACTGGGATCTGCATATCTTTTGGTTAGTCACGTATTGGGAGCCATGCAATACAAGGAGAGATTGTCACTACAAAACAAGTCTAATTGGGTATTGGAGTAAGGGTTCAATTGTAGGTTGGTATAAGGTACTGAGATTTTCTTTACTTGTAACCACTTGCTTTGATAATAGTGAATTATCGGGAGTGGTCATCTTAAAATCACCCGGTAGAGTTTTGGCCTTGTAGGTTTTCCCCATTCATAAACAAATCACTGTGTCATTTTATTTCCGATGTATATTTAGTTATTTGGTGATTTGTTTGTTCTACCACGCTCATTGCACGTAATTGAACCTAATTAATTCACTTGGCTAATTAATTAGTAAATTTATCATAAGGGGTCAATATATTTTTAGCCTATCAAGAGGTATCAGAGCAGACATGCTCTGATTAGGGTTTAATATTTGCTGTGAGATCCATTGACCCCTGTTTGTCATGGATAGAGGATAGTCACTTATTGTATCTCCTTTATTTGATGGAACTAACTATGCATATTGGAAAGTACGTATCAGAGCTTTCTTACAGTTCTTAGATGAGAAAGTAGAGCAAGCTGTGGAGATAGGTTGGACCAAGCCGAAGGAAACGCCGACCGACTAGGATGATGCAAAGATCAAGGTGGCAAACTTCAATAGCAAGGCATTGAATGCTTTATTCAGTACGGTCACAAATGAGGAGTTTAAGAAAATCTCCTCCACTGAAACTGCAAAGGGTGCATGGGCCATTCTCTAGACAACCTATGAAGGAACCAAGGATGTCAAGGATTCGAAACTTCAAAGGCTCACTATTAGCTTCGAAGAAATCAAGGTAGAGGAGGATGATTCATTTGATGAGTTCTATGCCATACTTAAGGACATAGTGAATTTAGTCTTCAATCTTGGAGAAACCATTCCCAAATCCAAGATTGTGAGAAAAGTGCTTAGATCTCTGCCCGAGAGATTTCATGCCAAGATCACCACCATTGAGGAATTAAAGGATATTGACAAGATTCCTTTGACAGAGCTTGTTGGAAATCTGCTGACCTATGAGTTAGATTTATCTAGGCTCGGGAAGTCAAGCAAGAGCAAGAGCAAGAGCATGGTACTAAAGGCCAAGAGCAATGACACTGATGAGTCTTTCAACGATGAAGATTCTGAAATGAAGTCCTACATCACCCAGCAGTTCAAGAAGTTCATGAAGAATGCCAATGCAAAGGGCTTCAATAAGGACCGTAGGCAATCCAGTTCTTCTTAGTTTAAGAGCCAAGACAAAGGGAAGAAAGATGCTAGGGATGGTGGTCAGTACACTGTTCCCTTAGGACCCAAGTGTTTCAGGTGTAAAGGTTTTGGTCACATGAAACAAGAGTGCCTTACCTATATCAAGTCCATTGGAAAAACTAAGGCACTTGTTACAACCTTGAGCGACACCGAACCTAAGGATGATTCCGAAAAAGAAGATGAAGGAATCCTAAATGCCTTCACCGCCAGTGTCAATCCTATTGAGGGGATTGTAGAAGATGAGGATGAAGAAGAAAACTTGGTGGAATTCAAATTTGAGAAGATGGATGAGCAAGATGACATCCACACAGCCCATGCAAAGTTATACAAGGTCTCGAAAAAACATAAGAAGTTGTATAGATTGGCCACCATGAAGCTCAGTGATGTGAAGCTTGAACAAGAGCAACTCTCCACAAAGTTTGATGAAACAAATTAGACTATTGGAGCACTAAAGTTTGAGAACAATTTCTTAGCTAAAAAGACCAAGAAGCTTGAGGCAGAACTGTTCCAAGTAAGAGCTCAATTGGAGAGGACCTCAAGTGCAAAGCTTGATGAGATGCTCAGCACGCAAAAATTTGCCTCCAATCGAACCGATTTAGGGTATGATTTTTCTTCTCCTAATATTGCTTCCTCTAGTACTACTTTTTTTGTTTCTCTTGCTAACAATATTGATTATGAGAATAATGATGCTAAAACTGTAGTAGCTAGTGAGAACATAGATGAGGGTAAATCTATCTTAGGAACACCCTTTAAGCTTACTAAGAAAGAAACCAAAAACCCTAGGGCTAAGAAGAGTAATGCTCAAAAGTCTAAAGAGAAGAAGCAACATCTCTGTCATCACTGTGGTGCAGCTGGATATACTCAACCCAATTGCTATAAGTGGTTAGCCACTCAACAGAGCAACAACATGATTTCATTATGAAACCAAAAAAAGCTTACATCATCTCTTGTTCCTCTTGGAGATCTCCTCAAGACCCTCATGCTCTTTTCGAACTTGAACGGTTTCAATTCTTCCCCCTCACCGTCGATTCAAGGTTTTGCTCAAAGGAAAGGTTCTTCCAATGTGTGGAAGGAAAATAGCTCCAGTAATTTAGTTACTTTTTCTCTCTCCCTCTTTTTGTTATATTTGCATTACTTGTGTGTTTTGCTTTCTTAATTTGAGACAGTTTAATTTTTATGCATTACTTTATTTGACATGGTTTTATTTGGCTGTTTTTTAGTTTTGTTTTTATTTTGTTTTCCTTCATAAAAATAAAAAAAAATTTGAAAAATCAGAAAAATACAAAAACAGTGTGTGTTTTTGTACATTGGTACTTGTGTACCTTGAATGGCCAATGAAACAAAGTTTTCTAAACTTTGTATTTTTTGTAACTTAGATGAGCATCTCTATGCACAACTAAGCAAGTGAGCTTTATGACTCTTGTTTATGATGAGAAAGATTAAGTTATCTCTTATACTTAACACTCGTATCACTCTTTTTGACGGGAAGGACTAGAAAATTCTAAGAGAAAGGCATAAATAACCATCTCATCACTGTTGCCTGCCAATCATGAAATGACATCTGTATGCTTTGGCATAACAAAAGTGCATTGTCAAAAAGCTTAACATAATTGGGTATTTCTTTTCTCTTTCTTATATATCGATGCATGATATGCTTAATCAAAAAAAAATATGCAAAGAAAATTAAAGCAAATAAAACAAAATGCTTTAAAACATGGTTGTAAGCATGTATTCTAGGAGATGTGAAAGTTATAGGATGTGATAGTCCCCATCAAGCAGTTATAATTGTGTGTGAGTTAAAGTGATTTTCTCATATCTCAAATTGTCATAACATAGAGATACTTATGAAATCTTGCGATGTTTTCACACACAATTATTCCAAATAGTAAAAGAATAAATTTAATGAAACCAACCCAAAAAATTTATCATGCGCAAGTTCGAGACTAGTAAACATTAATTACTAAAGAGTTGAAGCATGTCTCCTGCGAAAGAATTCTTATCCTTCGATTCCTCAAAACTCATGGACAAGTTTTCTCCAATTAAGGAAAGTAACAACTGGAATGGGAGAGTCAAGACATTTAGTCCATGTTGCTATTCCTGATCTAGGGGGAATATGTTTGATGGAATAATTTTTTAGAGGTACTACCACGTCCCTAAGGATTACGCCCACTTTTTCCTTTTATATTAATTAGATAGGAATGAGGGTGCTATTGGCTTGACATCATTTGTTCAAAATTTCCCCCTAGGATTTATAATTGCCTCAAATAAGGTTCTGTGGTCGATACGCGACCACTAGATGCCGACGCCATTTCAGCTACCACAATTGTGTATTCCATTGCTTCTTTTTCTTATAAAGTAGTCACTACTTAAACCAAAGAAGATGTTTTTTGACCAATAGCAACATAGACACACTAGATTCTCAGGTTTAGTAGATCGGCAAATGTTAAGGCCTACATGGGGACATATGTGCCCAAAAGCCGATTTGGGTGTTAAGAATCTGAAGTGGCACGTGGAAGAATCATCAGAGCTAGTGGCTGTGCTTGCAGCTAGCAATGGAGACCAAATTCCTGGGTTCACTAAGGGAGGACATGGAACACATCTGTGTGGTTGATTTCATCAGGCGAAGGCTTGATTTGCCCACATTTGAGATTAGAGTCACAGGTTTGCTTTATATAGAGTAAACTATTACTACTATTTTTGCTAGTAGAATTTTGTTGAGTACAATTTAATTTATTTATTTGAGAAAAAAGTACAATTTTAAATTAAATGAAATTTTGAAATGTTGGTTGATAAACTTGTCTGAGAATAAAATTATGCTAAATGACTCTTGGAAACTGATTCCTTACAAACCTACTTACATTTTCAAGCCTCAGCAATACCGAGACGGGTCTCTAAGAAGCCCAAGAAAGTTTTGTAATGGTTTGGGGTAGCCACACATTTGGGCCAGGTCCTCGAAGATCTTTTAATGATTGTTAAGCTGGTACCCTTAAGTTTGTTCAAAAGAAACTATGAATTTGACACATTTTGTAGCCTAGGGACCATAAATGACTGAACTCAGCTAGAGCTCCATGATCATTGTAATGCAAACTCATCCACTATAGAATTTTGAAGATGATTTGTACAAATGCCTATACCACAATAAACCAAACTAATGTGACAAAAACGAACGGGTACATAAAATCCTTCCCGTCTTACTATGTCAATGTTCTTGTTATGTTTTCTTTTGTAATTAAGCAATTTGATAAGAATCGTCCAGACTAGCAATTTTTTCTTGTTAGCCTTAGGTAACAGCTCCACCAAATCCTACTCAATGTATCACGATTTTTTTCTGCTCTTTTTTTCATAAAACGCTATAAATTTTGATTATGGTTTGTTGTAGCTTTTGTTCATTGAGGGTGGTTTGGAGATAGTCATCAACTCCAATCCTTACATGACGAAGCTAATTCTATGTCCTCTATTGGTCACCTACTTCAAAATGCTATGTGTCATCTAGAAACATTTGGCAATGTATATATATTTTTTCTCATGTTAGGCATGAAGGTAATTGTATAACTCATAACCTTACTAAACATACTTTACATATCACAGGTTTTTTGGTTTCGATAGGAGATGTTCCACCAGTACTTCTTTATGTTATAATTCAAGCCGACTTAGTTTTGGTTCTTTGAAAGAAAATCCTCAATTTTCGTCTTCTTCTTCAAAAAAAAAAAAAAAAAAAAATTGACATTGATTGCCAACACCTAATCCATTAGACCTAACATATTTTTAGTAAGATAACCTATACTAAAGTCACATAATTTGCATAAATGACCCGTTAAGTCATTTGAATAAAATAAGGTGGATGGTAATTTAAAATGCCAGATAATAAAATTAAAATTCTTATTTCAATTGGATCTGGTCGAAAACTTTATTCATAAAACCATTAGTCTTTTTTTTTTTCTTTTTTTTGAGAAATAACCATTAGTCATTTAACATGAATAGTTGAGACTATCAACTGCATTTTGTAAGTTGTAAACAACCAAGCATTGTTCCATTAGGCGTTGGTTTGACAACTAAAAATTATTGATTTTGTTGAATATCCATATATACTTGATAGCAAGTGTTGGTGAAGTTGTAACGGAAAATTATTAGGTACTCTCAGAGTACCATAAATACGTATTCTTTCATCTCACATGAATGATGAGTCTTACTAATTAAATTTATGGTAAGACTCACTATTTATTTGAGAGAAAAAAAATACATATTTATTAATCATTTTTTGGCTATAACAACCATAACTAGCTAAAATTTATGTGAGTCTTATTAATTAAATTTATGGTAAGACTCACTATTTAATTAAGGGAAAAAAAAAACATATTTATTAATCATTTTTTGGCTGTAACAACCATGACTAGCTAAAATTTCTATAAAACGTCTTTGACTTATACCAGATATGTCACACTTTCCCACGAATCCCACTTCTTGTTTGTTTCTTTGTTTTTTTCCCACCTTTTTTGATTGCCAAAGTCTGAGCCCACCTCCATGTATTTGATGCCCTTTTCGTTACAAAAATCTGAAACCCAACTTTTTGGTGGTTTAATTTTGACAAAGGATCTCTCTTTTTCAAAGGAGTCCTACTTTATGAATGATGCTTGTCAATGTCATACTAAAGAAGACAAAAACTCGTGATGCACGCGAGGAACATATTATATAGGAGGATGTTAATCAGTACTCCTTGTTGCTAGTTAAGTACAGAAAAAACAACAACAAAAATTGTTAGAAAAAGTAAAAAAAAAAAAAAAAAAAAAATCTCAAATACTTTATGAACGATGCTTGTCAATGTCATACAAAAGAAGACAAAAACTCGTGATGCGCACGAAGAACATATTATATAGGAGAATGTTAACCAGCATCGTTTGATGTTAGTTAAGTGCAGAAAAAACAAAAAAATTGTTAGAAAAAGTTACAAAAAAATATTTCAAATAGTACTTACAAAATTTAAAAATTGATATAAATTTTTTTTTTAAAAAAAAAGACAAAAATTATGACACAAAAAGTTTTAAAAAAAAATTGTACTTAACGGGTACCGTGTAATGCCGGTTAACACAACCCTTTATGAACCATCAATCATGTAGTGAAAAGTGGTTAAGCCAATCAAAAAAAAAAAAAAAAAAAGGTTTTAAGTGTTCAGGCGTGTCTTGTATTTTTATAACAAATTAAGCTTTAATTAGTCACATGTTTTTATTTTTTGGTTTTGATAAGATAATGTCATCAATGAGGAAAAATTTAAGTTGCATATGTGCCAGCTGGGAAAATTATTGTGTACTCCCGGAATACTATAAATGCATACTCTCTCCTCTCATATGAATAATGGGTTCTACTAATTAAATTTATGGTGAAACCCACTATTTATGTGAGAGGGAAAATACGTATTTATAATACTCTAAGAGTACTTAATAATTTTCCCTAGCTGTCGGTTTGGTTTTGTTTTTTGTTTTTTGTTGTTGTTTGACCTAGTTTTGTTTTTGTTAAAGTTATTTTAGTTGTTTTTATTTTTGTTATTTGAGTTTTTTTTAGGGGTTAAGGATTATGTTTGAGGAGCTATAATTACATTTTTGAAGTAATGTTATATCTACAATATTTTCATAATAAATCTTATGTGACAAACTGTTATTTGTAGGTAAAAATATATATCAGTATTGAACTTAAATTAGAATTTATAGTAACTCACCACTTAAGATTTATCATGAAATTACTTTTAAAATGTTGTGGATAAAACATTAATCTTATTTTTTTCAACCCTACAATTTTATTGATAATAATCTCTAAATTGTATCCGCCACTCAATGGCTTCTTTTAGTTTGTCTTATTGGCTGACCAAGACCACCACTCTCCAAATTCATTTCACGTGTACTTCCATTTGTGTATTTTTAAATTGGATGGAATTCATAGCTATCTATGCCTTATTTGAATGTAGACATTCTAGATGTAATCTAAGCTTAGCTCTCTCTCACATGAGTTAAACCTAACTCCACCCAACCTCCACTTTTTATTTTAAAAGAAGTAGGTAGTATCACTTGGAATACATGGAGGGGCCAATTGAGTCAGCCCCACGTTTTTTGGGATTGTTTATAAATGCTTTGAACATATCTATAAAGGGATTTCAACTTGAAAATTAAGTCATACTGAGGGCTAGCTTTTTATCCTTTTTGGATCCTTCCAAAGTAATGGTTGCAAAAAGAAACAAACATAATTAGAAATTTAATGGAGGTCTAATATGATAGGATCATGTCTCAAATAATCTATAGTTAGAATATTAATAAAACGATAATATCAGCATCACTTCAATCAACAACCAAAAAAAAAAAAAAATTAAGGCTCCTAAAAAGTTTAAAATATTAGATGGTGGAATGATGTGGTGGAAGCCTGAAAAAAGCACATATGATATTCTCTTTGATGGATAGAAACTAAACTATTAGTTTCTGGGTAGTGAACCTCGAATTCATGAGGGGTTCCGTGAATCCACAAGGTGATAAACTAGAATTCACCGAAGAAAAGTTTGAGGAAACCCCTACAAATTTATTGGAAATAATCTCCAAATTGAATTTCCTTTTGAGGCTACAATACGTTTAAATAGAAAAAATAAAACTTAGAGCAACTAGAAACCCTAAGGCAGCAACGAATAAACATAATCCCCTAATTTGACAAAACAACATTAATAGCACATAAAAAAAAAGGAAATAAATAACCTAAATCTAAAATAACAAAAATTACATAAAAATACTAAAATTAAATTATTACAAAATTAAATATAAAATCTTGTTACATCAGACTCCTCCACTTCAAACAAACTCCTCCTTAAGTTGTTGGTCGAAATCTGAAATCTTACACTCCAAATAAACAAATACTTTGAATGTTTTAATAACTTGATTTGGTTTTGAAACTTGAATTCTTCATAAAGTGTAAAATAAAATTTCTTCTCGTCTACCTTCAATATATTTGCAATATCAATCAACAAAGGATTGATAATAAATTAAAATTTTCTATTCCAAGAAAATCAACATATTGTGTAGTAATCTCAACAAATCAACCGGAACTTGTGGGTGGTGGATAATGGACTCATCATCATATTTAATCTTAATCGGATCTTCCAAAAATATTCTCAATAATTACCATCTTTTGATTTCTGTCATTATCCACAATCAACTCAACCTTCTTTTCTTTGAGATCTTCATCAAACTTTTGACAAGTGGTATCTTCAATTTTCAATTCAATAACATGTTGCAAGTCTTGATCTTTTTTAACCACTTCAAAATTTTCTTTAGAAATAGGATGCTTCTTCTCAACCCTCAAACCCTTTCCTTTACTTGACACATGGACTTGGTTGTGATAATTTTGGTTTTATAGTTGACCTTTCATGTTTTGAACATATTGTTTTTCATATGAATATAACTTTTTGATTCTTTGCCAAGAGCAGATTGGATGCTTACATTGCCTCTTTCTATTGATTTGAATATCTTCCCTCTATTCATCTGCTTCATCGTCAAATTTATTAGATGTAAGCCACACTTTTCCTTCATCAAAAATTTTCCAAAAATTAAAACACACTCTTCCAAATCAAGAAGGTAGTCAATAAAATCCAACTTAAACATATCTCCATCAAAGAATGGAATTCTCTTGTAGCTAGGAGTGCGTCTTTAAATATATTGATCATTGTTATTGTGAGATGATTTCCTAGCAAGAAGAGTAGCAATCATTTGCTCAATTTTTCCAATAATTTGCTGAATCTTTTCACAAAATTGGTGAAACTCAGCCCTAGCATGAGTTTAATCTTCAACTTCATGGTTGTAATTGTGATTATTACCGTTTCATGAGTTAGCCATCATATCAGGGTATGTTATGGCTCTAATACCAACTAATATTGTGGAAGCCTAAAGAAAGCAACACGATACTCTCTCTAATGGACAAAAATTAAACTGTTAGTTTCTGGGTAGTGAACCTCAAATCCACAAGGGGTTCCTTGAATCCATAAGGTGATAATTTAAAATTCACAGGAGAAAATTATGAGAAAAACTTTGCTATATATTTTTTTTATTTATAATAATCTCTAAACGGAATTACATTTGGAGGCTATAATACGTTTAAATAGTAAAAACAAAACCTAGGGAAACTAGAAACACATAGGTGGCTATGAAAACATATAAAACCCTAATTTAACTAAAAAACATTAAAAGCACCTAAAAAGAGGGAAATAAATAACATAAACCTAAAATTACATAAACAATAATAAAATTAAATAATTACAAAAATTAAATTTTAAACCTTGTCCTACATAGGTTTCCCTTCCTCTTAAAATTCTACCATGTGGATTTTTCTTCATGGGATTGAAATATATTTTTTAGTTAAGTAAACACATGACTCAATCTTATGTAGAAAACCCAAGGAACAACACCTCTATATATATCTATATATATATATATATCTATATATATATATATATATATATATATATATATATATATATCCATTCTTAAATAAGAAGGTAGTTGTTTTTATTAACCAACAAGATTGGGCAAGTGTGATTGGACAATTCCCTCATCACCCTATACTTCAATTCAATTCAATTGTGACTTTTTTCTAAATAATACTTGTCATACTAAGAAGACAAACCCAAGATAAATGTGAGGAACTGATTTTGCTTAAATTACATTTTCATATCAAAAGGTAGGCCTTGATATCTTATGAACATTCAAAAACCAAACATAGGAATATTTACATTCTAAGACATTCAGATTGTAAGAAATTAGATTCTAAGGAATTTGGATATCGACGGTAACATGGATTCCACAAAGGCGAGTTGTGGTACAAACGTAACTCTTTCAATAAAGTTAGTAAGAGGTCCAACCATGCTGCCATCATGGCTAACCTATAAATTATTTAAAGTTCTTATAAAAAATAAAATAAACAGATAAATAAAAAAAGATGACACAAACTCGTGATGCACATGAGGATCAAATTATGGTTATAATATGTTTCTTGTCAAAATGTGGGCCTTAACATTTAACGAACGATGGTTCATCAAGAAAAAAAAAACATTTTATGAATGATCAATCAAGTAGTGAAAAGTGGAAATGTTCAATCGTGTTTTGTCTTTTAATAACAAAGCTTTAATTCGTGGCATTTGGTTTTTTTGATAAATTGAACTGGTTACATTATAAAAGCATGACTTAGTTATGAAACGTCATCAATGACGACTGAGAAATTTCAAATCTGCCAAAAATTAAAGTTGCATTTGTGCGAACTGTCAGGTTTGATATCCTTGTATGAAATAACTTTATCATAAATTGCTTTAATTAATTAACTGGGAATTAATTATTATAATCTAATCGTGGGGCTAATGTCACCTATGAGTTTGTGCATACAATATGAGTTTATGAATCGAATAGTACATTATATCTGATTGGCAAGAAAGTTTGCATGCATGTTAAGAACATATAGAACATGTAATTCAACGGTGAAATTTTTAATTCTATAACAAGTTATTGGGTGGTGTAATATTATTTAGAATTACATCAAATGTAATTCTTAAAAGATCTAACAATTGAAAAAATACCATTAAATATTATTACTTTCTAATTTCATTAACTAATTAATACTAGCATTTTTTGTTTCTCTCTCCTTTATGGTTTCCACTTGATTAAAGAGCATACTGTCATTTTCAATAACGTGCAAACTATACTCATTCAGAGCACCTACACCTTTGCTAAACCTCCCGTTTCGACAAAGAAGCAATTGAAAATATGCAATTTACACCCATTAACTTTATCCAAAAATCCAATTTACTCCTTTAAATGTAAAGTTAGCCAATTTAATCAAGTAACTTTACCTAAAGTCCTTTGAGTTTAAAAATGGTTATTATAGTCCAATAATTTTATTCAAAAATCATTTTAGGCTTATAAGTTAGTAATTTTTAGTGATATTTGGTTAAAGTTACTGACTAAAATGACTAATTTCAAACTTAAATGACAAAAATGATTTTTGTGCAAAATTAGCAAGTGTACGTAAATTGTATTTTTGCCAAAACTAAATTAGTAACACATTTAGTCATTAACCCTTATATCATGTGTCAAAATGGTTCTCTTTTTTGAAATGTTTCATTTTAGGGCTTGTTTGGTCGCTATATTTATATATATATATATATATATATATATATATATATATATATATATATATATATATATATATTTGTGTGTTTTGATAAACCAAAATAGTAGGTCTCACATTTAAATCTATTGTTTGGTTGGTTTTTTCCAAATACGGTTTTAAGAAAATTGTTTCCTTATTTTATTGATAGTTGTAAATAAATTAAAAATAATAGACCCTTAATATTTCCACAAGTTATTCTCATCTCCCTGCAATTTAGGAACTTATCATTATCACAAAAAATAAAATAAAAAATGAGTTTATCATTATCATAAAAATTTGAAAAAAACAGATTTGCAGAAGATGGGAGGAAGAAAGAGAGCACCAATAGTTGTTTTTGATGATATACTTGTAAAGAAAATAAAAATAATAGACCCCAAATATTTGCACAAGTTGTTCTCCCCTGCAATTTAGGAGCTTATCATTATCATAAAAAACTAAAAAAGAGCTTATCATTATCATAAAAATTTGAAAACAACAAATTTGCACGAGATGGGAGGAAGAGAGAGAGCACCAATAGGTGTGTTTGAACCTATTGGTGTTGTTGTTGTTGTTGTTGTTTACTTTTAATTTTTAAAATATATATCTTTTACCCTTTTTTTAAGGTAATCCATTGGTGTTTTATTTTACCATTGGTTTTTAGATATGCAATCTATGAGCTAATTTTTGTCTCAAAAATAAATTTTTCTCAAGAATATAAAATGGTCTTCCAATAATTTTTTATTTATTTATTTTCAATATTTTAAAAATTGTTCTTAAAAGTGAGAGCTAAACAGGTATAATGAAAAAATTATTCTCTAAAAACTAATATCAAATTCAATTTTTCGAAATCTATTTTCACACTGTTTTGAAAAAAAAAAAAACAAAAATCTACCTGCAAACCAGGCCCTTAGTCATTAAACTATTAAAAAAAATTAGTTACACATGTAGCCCCTAACCCTTATTTCATGTTTCAAAGTGTTTCTCTTTTTTCAAATGTGTCATTTTAGTCTTTAAACTATTAAAGTTGAGTCAAAAGTGTCTTTGCCATTAACTTTTGCTTTAATTTTTGTTACATTTAAACAAACACAAAAGAAAGAAACAAAGTGTTTTATTAACCAATCTCTTCATATTTTTCTGTTATCAAAATACCTATAATTTTTCTAAATAATCTTGTTAGGTTCTATTGGGACAAGTTTAGACCCCGGGTCCCGGTTGTGGCAAATTATCACTTTGTTAAACCAAGTTTATTAATTAATGCAATTTTTCCATTGGCTTTGAATAAGGTAATAACACACAATATTGAACTATTTAAAAAAAGAAAGGAAAAAAAAAAAAAAAGCAATTTGGTGACATAGGTAGAGCAAATGGAAAAAGTATTCCATAGGAAAAATCACAACAAAGATAAAAGAGATTCTATTTTCTCAACACACTCTTGTCACCGCTCTGGATCAATCGAGAATCGCAAATTTAGTTTTTCAGACATACATTTTATCATGTTGGTGTTGTGTTATTGGGGTTGCATGTACACATCATAAGGCTGCACTTCAACCTAGATGGTTGACTGAAGGCTACAATTTTTTAATGATTTCACCATTTATAAAAATGTACCATCTCATTACAAAAAGGCCCAAAATTGTAGAGTGATGTTAAGGATATTACAAATTTTTGTGTCACCAATAACCCAAAAATAATAATTAAATATTCATTTATTAGGTGGTTGATCCCACCAATTACATTCACTATGATATCAATTTGTGTGCTTTATGTAGTAAAATTTGTAGCACTTTTAGCATTTTTCAAGATTATATGATAATAATTTTTAAAAAATTTAAAAATATAATTTACTATTTTTCTCACCTCCAAAAAGGTCTCCAAAATACTATACTGACCAAAACTCAATTTAACTGAAAGCCATAAACTTTTTTTTTTTGGGGAGGGGGGAGGGAATTTGTTTTGATGCCTTAATTTTTGTAAGCCGATATTTTTTCACGATAGATTATCAACATTACTCACCTAATATTTTACATGGCAACACACCAACCATCTTTATATGTTTCATAACACCAAAATTAAAATTTATTAAGATACATTTTCTTATCTAAGATAAAGAAACCTTCTTCCTAAAAGAATGATGATTTTTCTTTTATTTTTTAAAATTTTTATTCTTTAATTACGATATTCGATTCTTTATATGAAATTAACTTTAATTTGTTTTGTATTACTATTAATTCATAATATTTTTTTAAAAAAATTTCTAAACTCATAAAATTACTTTTTTAATTCATCAAATTAACCTTGTTTTCATTAATATTAAATAAATTTATTAATTAATATTTAAATACAATAGCCCCATTTAATTTAAAATTACTACCTTAATTCCCCAATTACATCTAGCGACCCTGCATATTTGTTCCCTTCCAAGTGTGAGTTTCTAAACGACTTTTTATACTGTGGTCAAGTGAGTTTAGCTTGTCAACCATTTATGATGCTCACACAGAGCTTTTCCTTAGGGTTGGTCGCTAAACTCATACAATGGTTTTTCTATCAATTTTCCTTGCATCACCATAGTACGTGTTTGTTGTTTTGATTCTATTTAATTTGCGCAATATTGTTTTTGTTGTTTACTCTCCAGTTTCAAATCATAAAGTTTTTTTTGTCCTTGAATAAGTAGTAGGAAGTATAATTTTTTTTTTAACAATTTGATAGTTGGGGAGGCGAGATTGAATTCTCAAGATCCTTTTTGAGTTATAAGGCTCTTTGTTTATTAATTTATTTTTTTAATAAATAAATTGTTACAATAATAAGGGATGAGAGATTTGAATTGTTAGTTATTTAAACCATTGTTAAAACAAATTTTTTTAAATCCAATAGATTATCCAAGTTGTTACATAGGTTAATTATGTAAGTCAGGATTAAACATACATCACATTTAATCAATAAGCGGAAATTAAATGACACAGGATGTGATGACCCAGTAAAACCAATAAAACAATCCAGTTTCAAGGTAAAACATTTGGGAGAATTTAATCTATACAATCCACAAGGCAACAATTCACTAATATAATGGAAGTTCTTACAATAGACTTAACCCTAAATCTACTGCTACCTCATGTAGCACTTACTCACGTGACCTTACGTAGCTCCGAATTAATGGACTCTTCTATTATGAATTTGTTGCACACAAACACTCCTAATTGTGACTTTGAGAACCCTACTCAAAGCTTTAAATCATCTATAGTAGTTGCTTTGATGTAGCAACTTAACTCCACCAGTAATAGCAATATAGATCTGATCTCCGGTAGGTGCTTGTTGAGTTAGAAGGTTACAAAATCTCACAAATCTCATAGGAGTAACTCACAAACCTTGAAAAACTTGTATTAGTATTTTCCTTTCATACCTAGAAGTTTTGAACTCAAACCCTAAAAGTTTCACGGGCTTTTGGGCCTTCTTTGAAATCTGCAGAATCTATGTCTCGATCACTCGATGGACTCTCTTGATCGGTCGAGCTTAGCAATTACTGAATTCTTCGTTCGATAGCTTATATGTTCTAAAATATTGACTTTTATCAACTTGAGCAATATCTAAAACCTTACTAAGAGATAAATATCTTATACTAGACATGTTTTTGTACTCGGTTTGCCAACATACAATAAAAATTAGTAGCTAAACATTTAGTCCTAAATATTTAGAACCTAACAATCTCTCCCTTGGCAATTCGTGACAAAACATACATTCAACATGTACTGCTCAAATTCAAGAACTAACCCAATACAAGTAATTGCCCAATACAATTTAATCATAATCTACTATCTACAAGTTACAATAATAGGCAGCAGCTTCATTCAAGAATTAACCTATAGATTCCCGAAACACTAAAAACAAATCATAAACACATGTGTGGAAAATATGGTATTAACATAACTTAGTAAAACAAAATGAAAACAATAAACCAAAATATCTTATGATCATCAAGATTATCATCAAGTTTATTTTGTGAAACAAGTTAAAAGGAAAGCTAAACAAAATTAATAAAAACTACAAGAACTCCTCCTGGGTACAAAATCTGCCAAAAAACTATCATTAACAGTCAAAATCTGCTAAAATTTACTCCCCCTAAGTATAAGAGCTCTCACACAACTACTCCCCTTTTTTGTTACAAAATGCCAATGGTAATCATCTCAATCATTTGAAGGTGGAGGTGGTAGAAAAGAACTTATATACTCACTAAGCTCTACTCTCAAGGAAGCAACATCAGATATCAATAAATTCAAAAGCTATCCATGAGCTGCCTAAGTTGTCATAAATGTCTCCATCATAATCTGTTGTGATGACTGTGTCTCAAGAACTCTCTTAAGCATGGAATGGAGAGAGGAGAAGTTTTAGAAGGGCCAGCAGCAGTAGCAACAATATCAAAATTCTCATCTTCTTGTGTAGATTCCACTCTATCTTTTTCCTATTCCTTCACTTGGTTCTGCTATCTTTGTTTGGGCATTGTGTTTCTTTAGAATTGTATCTCCTATGGGTGCCATTTGAAGAACAAGCTTAGAAGAGGAGATACTTTTAAATTCAAGATATTCTAAGATCCTAAGGATAGAAATAGGGTAGAAGAGTTGTTGTTTCTTGTACAATTTTCTATTGACCTCAACAATTATTTGAGTGAAGAGAGAAGGGAGACAAATAGAAGCACCTGTGATGAGAGCATATCAAAATATATACCATTCAATAGTAATTGTATGCACATGAGAAATAGGAAAGATATTATGGCAAGCAATCCTAAATAGTAGATAGTTAACCTCAATTAACATATGAGAGTCAAGTTTGGGCTTAGTACCCCATATTATTGGTTTGCCACATAGAAGTGACATGATGTCATCAATTGAGGGAGACATAGTGTGTGGATATGTGGGCAACTGACAATAGGAATTGAGAGAGCATCAGCCACTACTTTATTAGTGATTCGATACTCCTCACCTTGAATCCAAGTAGTCAAGTAGTGATCACCAAATACACTAGAATAGACAAACAAGTTAGACTAGAAATCTCTAATTATAGTAGTGGCAGGAGACTCTAAACCACTACAAATAGATAACCAGCCCCTAAACTCTACATTTTTCCTAACAAAATGCTCAAGCTCATCTAGAACAACTTTCCTTTCACACCAAATGGATCTAAACTTGACTAAGGACTCATACTTTCAATGGTTTGCTAAAGTATGAAACCTATTTGAACCGAAAGGTTCACAAGAGGTAGATGTATCCTTAGAACCTCTTTTGGCTTTGGTTTTGAATTTCTTAGGATCCATTTCTAAGAACAACAAAGGGAGAGAACAAAAAAACACAAACAAAACCAAGGCAGACTGCATTAGAGAGATAAATAGGATATATATATATATATATATATATATATGCAATCTTGAAAATCTACATGATGCATGATGCATTGGCTCCAATGATGCATGAAACTAATGCATGGAGGTGTTCAAATTCACATTGGTTTGAAAATTGATCAAGAAAACAAGTTTTATGAAAAAATCTCCAATTTACGAAGAACATAAATTGCACAATTGATCATCACCACAAGTTTGAAACATGTTATAAACAATCAATCAATCAATAACAAAGATAAATTATACCTAATTTAGCCCAATTGAACAAAATCCCCAATTTCTCACCACATGAACCCTGATTTCAAAATCTTTTAAGAAACATGAAATTTTTGAATTTAAAGCATAGGAATCATTTTAGAACATAGTTTGTTTAATCCAATAAATTATACAAGTTGTTACTTAGGTTAATTATGCAAGTCAGGATTAAAAATACATCACATTCAATCAATAAGCGAAAATTAAATGACACAAGATGTGATGAACCAGGAAACCAATAAAATAATCTAGCTTTAAGGTAAAAAATCTGTGGGAGGATTCAACCTAAAAAATTCAAAAGGCAACAATTCATTAATAGAATTGAAGTTTTTACAATAAACTTAACCCTAAATTTATTGTTATCTCATGTAGTACTTACTCACGTGGCCACATGTAGCTCTGAATCCACGAACTCTTCTATTATGAACCTGTTGTACACAAACACTCCAGTTTGTGACTTTGAGAACCCCACCCAAAGGTTGATGCGGCAACTTAACTCCACCGGTACTAGCAATATAGATTTGATCTCAAGTAGGTGCTTGTTGAGTTAGAATGTTACAAAACCTCACAGATCTCACAGAATTAACTCACAAGACTTGAAAAATGTTTACTAGGTTTTTAGTTTTATACCTAGCAGTGTTGGACTCAAACTATAAATGTTTTGTGGGCTTTTGAGCCTTCTTTAAAATCTGCAGAATCAATGTCTCAATTGGTCGAAGCCCTCTCTCGATCAGTTGAGCTTAGTAGTTTCTAAATTCTTCTTTTTGCAGCTTATATGTTCTTGAATCTTAACTTGTATCAACTTAAGCAATGCTTAAAACCTTACTAAGACATAAATATCTTATACTAGACATGTGTTTGTACTCAGATTGCCAACATACAATAAAAATTAGTTCCTAAACATTCAATCCAAAATATTTAGAACCTAACATGAACCCTATCTCTCTTCATAAAAGAGAGTAAGATATATCACTAAGCTACAAATTAAGCCCTAGAAAGGAGGTTTAGTTTTAAATTTTTATGATAAAGAGGTTTAACAATTGAGAAGAGCTTTAATTTCAATTAAGTCCACTCTTAAAAATTGAGAAGATTTTTTTTTTTCCCTACAACAAATGATGATATGATAAAAATGGTTTTAGTTTCATACTAAAACCAATTAATTCAATTAATAACCTACTACTACTACTACTACTATTATTATTATTATTATTATTATTATTATTGTAAGATTGAATTTACTCAATTATTTTGTTGGCTTTATTTCGTGCCAATTTGCTTGTAATTCAGCATTTAGAAACCCTTGTATTTAGGTGGGAATCATGTAAGGGTAGTGTGTGAGAGAGTGTGAATAAAAACTTAAGAGTGTGCACTTAAGCAGGGGCTCGCGACTAGACCTCGCGACCTGCGAGTCGCCAATAAGAGGCACAGGTGTGAAGCATGTAGAGGGAGCTGAAAGGTCACGCCAACTGTCGCACCATAGGACAAAACCTCCAGTTGGCCAGAAAATTAGCTAGCGACTCGTTTCAGTCGCGAGCTCGAGTAGCTAAAATGCCTTGTTTGGCTAAAACTGACCTTTCGCATTCCAAACACACACCAATATAAATATCTCTTATACCCACCTATTGTAGAGAGCTTCTATAGAGAATTTTGAGAGAGAAATCCTAGAGAAAAACAAGATTGACTTAACCATAATCTTCATCTTTTGATTCTCCAAATTCCTCTACTTTCTCCCTCTCCATTGTTACATCCTTGAGAGCTACATTTAGCCAAATCCTTTTCTCACCATACCTATATCTATGAGAAGGTTATTTGGTGCTTGGGAAGCAGTTAAAAAATGACCAATTGATATTGGTTGATGCTATGGGCTATAGCAGAATCCGGTGAGCTAGAGAAAACAAAGGTTCAGCGTAACCTCGTTGGAGCAAGAAGGTTGGAGGGCTTAGGTACACTGGATAGATTAGGTTGGAGGGTCTTCTGCTGTTCATGTATCCCAACTTCATTCTCTAGTGGACTATTGATCGCTTGGAGGGCAGCGGAGAGGTTTTAGGCCGAGAACTTCGGTTTCCTATTCGATAATACATCGTTGTGTTATCTTTGTGTTTTCATCTCTCTTTCTTTAATCTTTACCTTTTAATTACTGCTGTGGTTGTGATTAATTTTGGTTTAGATTGTTTTACCAATTCTAATTTAGCTTATTTTCATATTCCGCACATACATTGTTTGATAATAAGTTTGTATTAGTAATTTGTAAATTGGGGGTCTAAACGTTCATAGGTGTTTTACACACTTTTTGAACATTGAATTGGTATCAGATCAGGTACACTTGTTTGGTTTCATTACCTGAGTGTGATCCTTGACCCCTTATATTTTGTTTTTGCCATAGATAATGCTTTGTATACTTCTATGGATGTATATGAGTGTAACATGCCATGTGTTTGTGATAATGCCTCTATGAGTGTAAATCATCATAATTTTGATGACATGTTACTTGAAGCTATGGGTGTTGTTGATATTCCAAACATCAAACTCTTAAAGAAAAAGGCTAAGAAGTGTCATAAGAATTTGAGCAGGTTCATTGGTGAAAAGGAGGATTTAGTTGCTAAGCTCAATGAATCCAATAAATTGGTTGAAAAGTATAAGAAACTTACTGAAAATTCTCTTGAAAAACTAAAGGAGTTAGAGTGTTTAAATGTGGACTTGGATACTAAACTTGTTTTGTCTAACAAGCTTGTTGATGAGCTAAAATGTGAAAATGAATCTCTTAAGATGAATGCCAAGTGTTTGATTGTTGAACCTATTGTTAAAAATGATAAAAATTTTGTTGCAATCATATTGTGGTACCTGATTTTGTGCCTATTGTGTGTTCTACCTCAAAGGAAAAATTGGTGTACATTTCTCCACATAAAAGAAATCAAAAGGTGGAGAGAAAGGCCGTTAAGTCAAAGCCTCAGTTTAGGTCTCAACCTAAGGCTTTGGAGGGATCTAAGTTTGTTCAAACTTGTCACCATTGTGGTGTGATTGGTCATATAAGACCTCAATGTCATAAGTTGAAGAGAGAACAAAACCATGTTGTTAGATCCCTTCCCAAAAAGCCTAGTAGACCTAAACACATTGTTTGTCACCATTGTCGTGTTTTTGGTCATCTAACACCTCATTGCTCTAAATTTCATGCTCTTAAAAGAACCAAAAGAAAAGAGAAACTTGAACTTTTTGGAAGTTGTGCTAAAAAAGGTAAACCGGATTTGAGTGAAGATAACATGTTATTAAAGAAAGTGTTTAATGCTCTTAATTCCTGGACTATGCGCATCTCCGATTCTCATTCTTTCAACCCTTGTCTCACTTCTCATGAGACACCCATTCCAAACAATTGCTCTATTTGGATGAGGAAGGGTTCCTATGGTTAAGCTTTTGCTCTTTTGGTCCTTGATCTAATTCTTTCGATCTTTGTTGGACCCTCCATGCATTAAATACTTCATTGTTATGCATTTGTACATCATGCATCTCTTTACATGCATTGTTTTTGTTGTTTTTGCATTTGATTTTACTTTTATGCTTTTGTTTTTGTGTGTGTAAAAAATCCTAAAACACATAAAAAGTGAAAAATTCAAAAAGTTTGATCATATATGTTTGAGTATATATCTCATGTGAGTTTGGCCTTACACCTTCGTACTAATAGCGTAGTACATTTACGAGCTTAGCTTATTTTGTATGCACATCTATCTTTGTGAGAAAAATCTTGAAATCTATGTGTGATTATTGCAAATTGATCTTCAAATTTGTCATGAATGATTGGTCAATAGTTTTGATGGTTTTGATACTTGCATAGACTTGTGCCTATATATCTTCCTACACTTTGCTTAAAGAGCTTAACAAATATAAATCTCAAAATAAAAATAGATAATGAGCTGCAAAAGCCGTCGCACATACTAATATTTGACTAGGAAAAAGAGAAAGCGACTTGTATTGAAAATGTATGGTGCCCAAAAGCCAAAGGCTTGTTCATCCATTTGAAATATCAAAAATTTCAGGAATCGATCTCAAAAAAAGATGTAAAGATAAAAAATGATCAAATGTTATGAATTGTAAAGAAGCCAAATGAAAAGCTTCAAAGATATGTAATCATTTTCTTGTGGGATGCCATATATGTTCATTTCTATAATTGAGATAGACCACTTGACTTAGTATTAGTTATGTATGACTTGATTGAATTAATCATTGAAACTTCACTCTAGACTAAAGACTAATCCACATTTGATACACATACACAATACATATGCTTAATGTTCAATGAATGCCTTACTCATTTATTCGATTGTACTTGTTTAAATGTGATGTGTGTGTGTTCAACTATATATGGATCAAACCAAAAAGATTTTTTATAATTTTATATGTATTTGGAAGTGATTTTTATTACTCTTTGTGTTCATGTTTAGTCTTACTTTGTTCTCATTATTTTAAAAATGTTTTGTGTTGAAAAAACAAGGGTCAGAGTTTTTCGCAACTCATTCGCAACCCATTCGAGACTCGCGAAAATTTTCACAACTCATCTTGCAACTCACCAGTCACAAAACCCCAGTCACGAGTTCATCCAAAAACTTTCGCGACTTATCCCGCGACTCACAAAAATCTTCGCGACTTGCCTAGTCGCGAAACACCCAGAAACAGCTTTTTAAAGAGCTTTTTGTGAGAAATCTATTTTAAACCTCTCCCATCTTCTCTAAAACCCCTCTTTCAATATTTTTACATCAAAACGCAATCAATTTGAATGGTTTTTCATTCCATTAACATCTCTAAGGTAATTTTAAACTCTTTTGTTGTTTTGGATCCTTAGATTATGTTTTGGAGAGTTTTGTGCTCTTGGTTGAGATTTTCGTCATAAGGGTTGAGAAAACTTATTTTTTTGTCAAATTTTTGTATAAGATTGGTTTCTTTTGATGATTTGCTTTGGATGTTAGCCCCCTGTTGCAATAAGAACATGTATTAAGGATGGATTTCATGTTGTTCATGCATTGTTTTATATTGTTGCTCATAGTGTGCACGCTAGGTGTTTGATAAAATGCCTCTTAGAAATTTTCTCACTTGATTGGACTCTAATGAGTACCAAACTTTGGGGTTTCTCATGTTTCCTCACTAAAATCATGTTTGGTTCATGGGTTGTGTATTTTACACACCTTGCCCCACATGTGTATTTTCAATACTTTAGTCATGCATTGCACATAGCTACCTCTTGCACACACCTTTGCTACCCATATTATGCATTGGTCTATACCTTGTTTCATTATCCTAGCATGTCATGTTTACCTTATGTTTTGTAGCATTTTGTTTTGTCTTAGGTTTGAGCTTTATTTTCTCATTCATCTCGCGTCCCTTATGCATCATTATCATTGTTCATTCCTTCATCTCTTACTCTCGTTTCTCCTTGACCATTTGTCTATTCGTGACAAAAAGGGGGAGAGTATTCTCTAGAGAGTATACTGGAGAGTTTTTGTGCACATTCTTAGGAGAAGAAATTCTATTTCTCGTGCACGTGTGTAGGGGGAGAGTTATTCCATATGGGAGATGCATATACCAAGGAGGAGAAGACATTGTGTTAATAAGAAAACTTTGTTTTGTTTGTGTTTCTTTATGTTTGTTTTCTTGTTTGTTGTATGGTGCTTTGAGTTATGTTTAGTATTTATGCTTTGTTGTTCTCATTGCATTGTGTTTGTCTGTTGAACATGCATACTTCCTTATGCTATTGTGCTTCATTGAATGCATGTTCAGATGATCATTTGCTTTGTTATGTGATCATTGTAGTCATTTCTACATGACTGTTTTGGGTGTATGGTCAAGTTGCTCATATATTTTACATTATGTTTACTTGATCGCAATTTACTTGTTACATTATACTTGTCAGCTTATTACTTGTTTTACCTTGAGAGTTTAATGTGTTTTGTGCAAGTATTGCAAGTTACAGGTATAAATGTTGCAAGTTCATCACAGCTCCTATGATTCATGATAGGGGGAGTGATATGATAGAGGGAGAAAGAGAGAAAGAGCTTTGTGCTATATTAACTATGTTTTTGCTTTGCTCATAGTTAATGATAATGCTTAGCTATCTAAAACAGTACTTTATATTTTGTACCCATGCTTTGTAGCTTAGTACTTGTTGTTAATGTTATGCATTTCTTTAAGTACATCACTATTGTGTCCTTGTTGGCTTTTATGTCCTTGATGCAATTACCTTGCGTTATTGTATTGATTGAGTGTTGGACATGCAAATGATCATTTGCATTGAGTTTATATGCTTGCATGTTCGGATGTTCATTTGTTATGAGAATGATCATTGCAGTCACTATTTATTGTAATTGTTTTTTTTTTTTTGTCAAGCCATGCTTTACTGTTGTTATTCATTATTGCTTGATCGCATTATGCTTGCTCCATATACATTTCAAGTTTTCTACTTACAATGATCGTATTGTGCTGTTGTTTTCAGGATACACTTGTCTATATGGTTCAAGAGTTTCACAGATTATAGAGTTAGGTGTGAGTGAGTTTTGTTCAACTGTTCCCAACTCATATGTTAAGTCTAGAATTTGTTTAAGGGTTTTGTCACGGAATATCCAAAGGGAGAGATTGTAAGATTGAATTTATTCAATCATTTTGTTGACTTTATTCTATGCCAATTTGCTTGTAATTCAACATTTAGAAATGTATTTAGGTGTGAATCATGTAAGGGTAGTGTGCGAGAAAGTATGGAGAAAAACTTAAGAGTGTGCACTCAAGCAAGGGCTCGCGATTGGCTCTTGACTGACGAGTCGCTAAAAAGAGGCACACGTGTGAAGCATGCAGGGGGAACTGAAGGGTTACGCCAGCTGTCGCACTATAAGACAAAACCTCCAGCTGGCTAGGCAGTTAGCTCATGACTCAAACTCGTGACTTGTTCCAGTCGCGAGCTCGAGTGGCCAGAATGCCCTGTTTGGCTAAAATTGACCTTTCGCATTCCAAACACACACCAATATAAATATCCCTTATACCCATGTATTGTAGAGAGCTTCTAGAGAGAATTTTGAGAAAGAAACCCTAGAGAAAAAACAAAATTGACTCAACCACAATCTTCATCTATTGATTCTTCAAATTCCTCTACTCTTACCCTCTTCATTGTTACGTCATTGAAAGGTACATTTAGCCAAATCATTTTTTCATCATACCCATATCTGTGAGAAGGTTATTTGGTGTGTGAGAATGTTATTTAGTGCTTGGGAAGTAGTTAGGAAGGGACCAATTGATTTTGGTTGATGTTATGGGCTATAGTAGAATCCGGTAAGCTAGAGAAGACAAAGGTTCGACATAACCTCGTTGGACCAAGAAGCTTGGAGGGCTTAGGTACACTAGGTAGATTAGGCTTGGAGGGTCTTCTGCTGTTCATGTATCCCAACTTCATTCTCTAGTGGATTATTGACCGCTTGGAGAGTGGCGGAGAGGTTTTACGCCGATGACTTCTGTTTCCTCTTCGATAACACATCGTTGTGTTGTTTTTGTATTTGCATCTCTCTTTCCTTAATCTTTACATTTTAATTGCTGTTGTAGTTGTGATTAATTTCAGTTTAGATTGTTTTACTAATTCTGATTTAGTTTATTTTCATATTCTGCACATACATTGTTTGATAATAAGTTTGTGTTGGTAATTTGTAAATTGGGAGTCTAAACGTTCATAGGTGTTTTACACACTTTTTGAACATTCAATTATTATTATTATTATTATTATATAAGACTGTTTTTTATATTTATTTTTTGTTATTTATTTATTTATTATTGTTATTGTACTGGGTCTTGAATAATTCTTGAAATTAAATCTAAAAGTTTTTGGGAAGACTCATTCTCCATAGTATTTTCTCTCTCTGAAAGAGACAACATAATTACAATTTATGACATATAGTACATTATGATAATTATTCTTTATCATGAGGTCAGGATACCAATCAATTTTTAGTATAGTAGGTTAAACTCGAATCCTTTATTCAAGGACAAGATACTTTATTAGTTTAGCTAACTTGGTGGTATTAATCATTGAATCATGTAAACAAGGGGAGTCATGTTTTACAATCATATTAAGTTGACTGAATCTAATCCATTAAATCCAATATAAATATTTTGTCTCACTTTTTGTATTCCATTTTTTACTTTGCTAATTGTGGTATGTCATGTGTGATTTTTCCATCTTAAACTTTGTTTATTTATAAAGAAAGTAAAAAGAATTTATGGACAATTTGTGAGGTACAAAGTATAAGATAAAAGGTAGAATAGAGAATTTGTATTCCATTAAACACGTGTACTTTCATGCATGAGTAGTAGATGTACCTCAACAAGATGGAAAATTAGTGGGATATATTATTATGACAGAGGAGCAATTGCGAAATAATTGTGACCCTAGAGTATTGTATAATTTCTTTGCCTAGATGGACCATACTTTTGTTCCCCTTCCAAGTGTTTGCTCTTCACCTTATTCCAGTTCTGATGCCTATAAATAGGAGAGGTTATTGCAGAGCTCCACACCCCAACATTATCTCTTCTGCCCCAAACCTAAAGAGTTTCTAAACTACGTTTTATACAATGGCCAAGAGTGAGTTCAGCTTGTCATCAACCATGATTAATGATCAGATCATGAACAAAATTTTGAAATGTATCTGTATTCTAACGTGTCCAGTAGAACTGGCCACTGGACACAAATCGTTCCCAAATAAAATAATGGTAGTTAGACTATTAGCTGTTTTAAGTTGTAAGTCAAACGTTGTTCATTTAGACTTTGATAATTCAATAATAACAAAAGGTAACGAACGATTTGAGTTCTAGATATCTTTATCAATTAATTGAATTACAAGACTCTTTCCAAAATTTCATTGCATAGATTACTAAATTCGTTGAATATTTATAAAAAGTAAAAAGTGCTCATGAAGTTGTTAAACTAAATACATGACGCTTCCCCACCTCCTTTTGTGTTTTCCTTTGCTGAACGCCCTCCATGTGTTTAAATCATATAATATATTAATATATAGACATAGCAACAAGCTTAATACCAAGATTTTAAATTCAATTATATATTATATATGTTAACTACTTTTTTTTTTTATTTAACGTAAAAATTTACTACTTGACCAATCACACCATTTATATATTAATTTTCCATAAAAAAAAAAAAAAAAAAACGTATACCGTTATACGTTAATATAACAGGAACCATTTGACAATTGGGCAAAAATCCTAGTTTCATGTGGTATAGTTTGACAGGGAGCTCTCTTATTCAAAAAAATTGGTAAGCAGTCCTATCATCATGGCTGGTCCGCTGCCTTCTCCCTGGCCAGCATACCTTATTGAAAAATATTATTTGAGACAAACTTGAAAGATAAAAGGGTGTGGATTTGGAAACACGAGGTCAATAAGCTAGACTAGCTAGTGATGCACGTGAGGATCAAATTAAGGTTATAAAATTAACTATATAGATTACAAAGTTTACAGTGCAATTAAATTTACCATTATATTTACTTAATTAAATTAATAATCAATAATTAAATATAATAATACAAAATATAAATTAACTTAAAACTAATTAAACTCTAACTAGAGAAATTATATTTCTTATCATAATTAAAAATGAGATAATCTCCAATAATAATAGAAATTATATAAGAAATGTTATAAATGATATTATGGACAATATGATAAAACTAATTTAGAAAAAAAAAATTACAAAATTTAGGGGCTAAAATAATATTTTACTAAAAGAAATTATCACGCACAACTCAGGTGATCTGAAACTAGTTTTAATTAATACAGTATGCCCACATTCTCTTTTGCATTCCTTCTAGCCATTACTGAAAAGAAAACCAGCACAGGCAGGTCCTGCGCCTGCAAGTCTTGATAGCGATAAGCCACTCCTCAAGTCTTGGAAAAGAAAGATGATGTTTGCTCCTTGTAAGATCACTAATTCATTTATGGATTCTTTTCTTTTTTTATTGAATGGCCTATATCTCAATATCTCTTTTAGATGTTCTAATGTTTTTGCTTTTGCCTTTTCAGTTGTAGCTGGTATGTTCTTCTCAAGGAAGAGAAAGGCAATAGAAATCCTCCCCGAAAGTGTGAAAACACTTTGGAACAAGTGGGAGCTTCGAAGTATGGTTATTTTTAGTCTATTCTTACAAGGCATCCTCATGGTGCTTGGCAAAAGTAGAAATCACTCGAGAAGGAACTGGGTCAGAATCATTCTTTGGCTTGCTTACTTGTGGGCAGATACAGTTGCAACAGCTTCACTCGGCGTGCTTTCCAGCAACCAAGGAGAATCTGAAGGCGGTTTTGTAGACCCAAACTATGTTATAACAGTTTTTTGGGCACCATTTCTTCTTCTGCACCTTGGTGGCCCTGATACCATTACTGCCTACTCCTTGGAAGACAATGAGTTGTGGCTGAGGCACTTGCTTGGGCTACTTGTCCAGGTGGGAGGGGTTGTCTATGTTTTCCTTACAACATGGACAAGTACTAATGCGCTTTATTTCATGGCAATTCCAATATTTTTTGCTGGGATCATCAAGTATGGAGAAAGGACTTGGGTTCTGATGTCTGCGAGCAGTGAGCATTTTAGAGACTCCATGCTTTCTCCTCCTGATCCTGGCCCCAACTATGCCAGATTCATGGAGGAGTATAAGTCAAAGAAACAGGAGGGGTTCAAGGTTTGTTCAGAAAAAAAGCAGGATGCTCAGAAAGAGGAGAATTATTCCAATGAAGGTGTAGAAACTGATAGCAGAATTCCAGAAGCACGCATTCTAAATACGGCCTACATGTTCTTTGAAATTTTCAAAAAGCTACCCGCAAATCTCATCCTAAGCTTTCATGATATCCAGAAGAGTCAATACTTCATCAAGACAAGTTCCTGTGATGAAGCTTTCAAATTGATTGAGGTTGAGCTGGGATTCATGTATGATGTGCTCCATACAAAGGCAGTTCTGGTTCATTCTTTTAAGGGCGTTGTTTTTCGTTTGATCACTTCTACTTGCACAGTCGCTGTATTTGTGGCTTTCTTTAAGATCGAGAAGCACATCTACTCGAGGGTGGATGTATCTATTACTTATATACTACTGGTTGGAGCTATTTTGCTAGAGGTTTATGCATTTGTAGTGCTAGTTTGCTCAGACTGGACAATAGTATGGCTGAGGAAGCATAAGAATTTTGGGGTGGATCTCTTGTATCATTTCATCTCGTTGATTCTGCGGTCTAGAAACAAGAGGTGGTCTAATGCCATGGGACAATACAACCTAATAAGGTACTGCCTCAAAGACAATCCTGCCAAGTATCGGTACAATAATTCAGTGGATGTTCCTCCAGAATTGAAAATATTGATCTTTGAGGAGTTTCAAAACAGGATAGATGCTAATCATTCAGATGGGCGTGAAGCCAATGAATTTTGTGCTTATAGGGGTGACAAGGTGATTGCAAAAATTGAGAATATATCTGATGAAACCAAGGACGAAAATCTTGAGTTACTTAAACAAAGTGTTAAGGAAGAATTTGATAAAAGCATTCTTCTTTGGCACATTGCAACAGATTTGTGCTATTATTGGGATCAGGAAAAAAAATGTTCATCTATATGTGACTCATACTGTAAAGCTAGCAAGTTGTTATCGGATTATATGATGCATCTTCTTGTTATGTGTCCCTTCATGCTGCCCAATGGGATTGGGGAGTCCAGAGTTAGAGACACGTGTGCTGAGGCACGTGGATTTTTCAAGGAAAGAAAATCCATAACGAATGTAACACAAGCTTGCTTAAATTTAAAGGAAGTGAACACTGAAATTCCTCCATCAGATGTGAAAGGGGATAGAAGCAAGTCAGTTCTATTTGATGCTTGTAGGCTGGCTAAGTCTTTGCAATTCCTGGAAAACAATTCTCGTATAGAAAATAAATGGAAATTAGTGGAACAAGTTTGGGTGGAAATGCTATCTTATGCTGCAAGTCACTGTGGATGGCAGAATCATGCTCAGCAGCTTAGACGAGGTGGAGAGCTATTCACTCATGTCTGGCTTCTTATGGCTCATTTTGGTTTTACTGAACAGTATCAAATTTCAACGGGCTATGCAAAGGTTAAGTTGATTGTGCAGTGACTAAGTTGTATGGTTTTTTTATGCAAAAATTACGAAAAAGGAAGCATAAAGAAAACTCTCTTTGTATGCTCAGAATAACTATTGACTATGGATGCATTTTCGACGCTTCTCATAGCACATACGTAAATATTAAGATATATGCCACTGTTCAAGTATTAGTTATTATTATTTTTTTCCCTTGTAGTCTGTTTGTACTTTAACGGCCTTTTGGCTTTTTTAACGGCCTTTTGGCTTTTCCCTCAAATTTTTTAGAATTTATGTTTACTATAATTAACGAAAATTGTGGATTCAAGTTAGCTCAATTGGTAAAATTTTTAATGGTTGTATAAGAGGTTTATGATTCAATCCATGCCTACATCAAAAACTGATTGGTGTCTTGATCTGATGATAAAGAACTATCATCAAGAGTGAATGTCGTAGGTTAAAAAACTCAACAAAAAAAAAATCAAGAGTGAACGTCGTAGGTTAAAAAACTCAAAAAAAAAAAAATGGTCACCATTGTGCGTATGTGACACTAGAATATAAAAATGATATGTGCATAATAATATATAATAATTTTCCTTCGATTATAGTTATCGTGATTGACATCAATTGGGAAAATCCTTAACCTTAGGAATCAATACTACAAAATTAACAGCATGCCAAGTTAGTTTGCAATTGACCCAAACCCCATATAGTCTTTTTACAGTTTTCCCTTTTTTTTTCCTTGAAAATTTTATTGACTTGTTTCTTATAGGTCATGTTCTATTGTGCATTAATATTACACAATAGAAAATGAGAAATGATATGTCCAATCACATTAACTTGCACAAACACAACAATAAATAGGTATACCCCCCCCCCCCCCCCCCATATATTAAACCCATTTTATGACTAAAACAAATAATAAAGGGATAATCTATTGTACAGTAATTAAACTCATACGGTATGTTGACTTGGTCCATAAGCTGAGTCTTAAGGTAATTAGTTAAATTGGTGGATCATTGGTAGAGCCGTTTGGTGAAATAAATTATTTTAAATATATATATTATTTATTAAATAAGTTTGAGAAGTCATAACACAAATATAACTTAAAAAATGCTTTAATATATAATGAAATAAAGGTACAATTAAACTAATTATAAATTTAATAAGATTAATAGTAATTAAAAAAAATACAAGAGAAATAATAAAGCATTATACCATCAACAATTCGTGTAAGTTGCAATAAGTAACCATTACAATAATATAAATATATACTAGCATGTAACCCATATTTATGCACAAAAATATTAAACAAAAATAATAATAATAATAATAATAATAATAATCTATATATATATATATAATAGACAAAGCTGAGAGAAAATTAATTCCTACATTTAAGGGCGTGCTGACAAATAGGATAACTACCTATTTAAAATTCAGACACGTATACACTTTTTTTTAAGATTTTCGTACGGTACAAAGGTTGGTTTTTTAACCCTGCCACGTCTGATAATTAAAAAGCAAGAAGGGTTACATTAAAAATAAAGTCCGTTTAAAAAAAAAGGGAAAAAAAACCATTTCAGCAAAAAAAATCGTAGCCGTCTGTTTTAATCAGATTACGTTTAATATCTTCGCTCTCTAAAGTAAATGACCTACCGATACTTCGACTCAGAGAAAGGGAAGAAGGGGAAAAAGAAATTGGGATCGAGTGGACGTTCGTGCGGCCGGCCATCACGATTTGATCTTCTGCTCTGTTTCTTTTCTGAATATCTGTTTTTCAATGAAAAATTCCTGCCGAATTTTCTAGGGTTCTTCTTTGACTCTTTGAAAAATAGATGGGTTGGTTCTTTTTTCTATGCAAAAATTACAATTTCGGGTTTATACTAAACAATAACACGTGTAGATTTCAACTATGAAAAGTCATACCTTACAACACAATCACTCTGCCTATTAACAATGCCTCCGACGGGGTTAGTATTCATTCTCTGACTTTTTCCTCACAAATTAGATCTGTTATACTTATATGTTTCAAACTTTTACAATTACAGTTGGGTTTGGTTCCAGAAATTAGGGTTAAGGAATTTGAAATTCTGATATGTGACTATTTTATTAGATATTTTTAGTAATGGGTTTGTTTAAATTCGTCTCTTTTGGATGTAAAACATTCAATTTCTTTCTCTGCAGAGATGAAGTGGAATCTTTCTTCAATCTGGAGTCTCTAATTTCATCAAAGCAAAGGTTCCAATTTTTTTTCCTAATATTCTCCAACTTTACCTCTCTTACATGTTCTGTTATTTGCTAGGAGGATTGAAATTGTGGGATTTTGAAATCTGAAAAAAATTTGTTTATACATTGAAGATTTTAGACGATATTTATTTAAAAGATACTTTGAAGTCATGATTTTGTTATTTTTGATGTTGGGTTTTTCTAGGTTTTGCATGTTTTAAATTCTTAAATCTGAAAGAAAGATGTTCTTTGTACAAAATTGATTACTTTGTATGTTATGGTAGAGAATAATTTTCTCAGAGATTAACTCATCAAAAAAAGATAATTTTCTCAGAGATGGTATGATTTATGTTTGGGTATTTGGTTGGATTTAGTCATTTGGGTTAGATTTGGTTTTGATTCAGGTGTTTGGGTTAGAAAATTAGAATTTGTTTAGTGAGTATTTGTTTTTGTTTTGGATATTAGGAATTGAATTGGTTTTGGGGCTGTTCTGTAACAAAGTTTACAATCTGCAGAGAGAGAGAGAGAGAGAGAGAGGGAGAGAGAGAGAATGAGTCTATTAGGCACAGAGAGTGGAGAGAGAGAGAGAAAAAACTGAGAAATCTGCCCCCAACTGCGTCAAGCAACAGTCCAGGTCTCTGCCATCGTCAAACCCATTCCCTCCACCAGTATAGTCTCTGTTTTTTGGTTTTTTACTTTTATTTTTAATTTTTAATTTGGGGTCAAATCTGATTTAGGCAGGGGTATTTTGACTGGATTGGATTGCATAGAGCTTTTTGGCTTAGATTTGGTTTTGAATAAGGAATTTGGGTTAAGAATGGTTTTTAATATCCGTTATTTGTGTTGGATTTGGTTTTCCTTTTGGATAATTGGGTTCAATTTGTTCTGAGTATATCTCTACACTTTAAAGCTTTCATTTTATTTATTTTGTTTTAAATTTTTTGTTAAAACATTTTTTCCCTTTACAATTTCGTTTCCCATGTTTCTTTTCTAGCATTGTTATCAAGTTTTTCCAGTATATACTTCTGCGTATTAGATTTTTTTTCCCATATAGTTCACATATCACAATGATTGTATTACTTTTTTTTCCCACACACTTTGTAATGTAGAATGAGGTTGGCCATATTTGATCAATAGGGCTAAGATTGCAGACTTTGCATCTGAATTGGATTTTCGTTCCTATTTATTGATAACAGATGAAAACAAATACATATAAGACAGCCCTGAAATCCAAATACAGAGGAAACAAGAAGCTGAAAACAGAAAGAACCAGAAGCTAAATATAGCAGAGAAGTACAGACCAATAGGTACGCGCAGAGAAATTCAGAGCAACAAGTATGCAGATTGCAGAAAATGCAGACCAACAGGTGCAGAGAAATACAGACCGTGACAAATATTTTTAGATGTCAAATATTTGAGCTTGAAGTCCCAATATTTATTTCAAATATTTGTTTATTGATGTGCTCCACCTGTTTTTTAAAAGAATAGAATCAATAAAATTTTCAGAAATTGTTGTTTCCTTTGAGATACGAGTTTAACAATATGAACAATTTGAAGAACCCTTTTCTCTTTCACTATGGAATTGTTGTTTTAAATTTTAACGCGTTATCCTTTCTTATTTATGCATTCATATGCATTTAGTTTCTTGCTCTTTTCATGTTTGATGCATCTTAATTTGTTATAATATTTTGCTATCTTGGAGGGTTAGTCATGTTGTTCAAGTTTTTTCCACTAGAGTCGCTAAGTACATTCTCATGTTTGTAAGATTTCAATTTAATTTTTCAAAGTACAGAAATTTAAAAATCTTTCACTGGGTGAAAGCGTGAGAAGGATATTTAATTTATGTTTAGCCGATGAAGAAATTATGAGATTAAATGCAATGTTCAAAAGCATGGTTGTTAACAACTTTGGACCTACAAGATTTAGAGATGAAATAGGAAGTTATGAAGCAAGGAATAAAGTATTTGAAAGATTTTGATGAGTAGAACTTCTTTTTTATTTTAATTAATTATTATTTTTGAACAAGTGCATTTCTTTATTTCTATTAATTATATTTATTGTTGTATTATGAGCAAGTCCAAGGATGAGGCTTTAGGCCTTATTCTTTTGGAGTAACCTTTGAATTTCATAATTAGTTGTTTTGTTTTGATTCTAAGCAAAAAGGTGAATTTACCATATTAGCTTTTTTGCTTATATAAATTGATAGTTTTGTTTGATTGAACTTGGAGCATTTGAAAGTGTTTTTCTTTTTTTTTTGACAATTTTCTTTACTGGGATGTGATATAATTCAAACTTAATGTATATTTCCCTTTCTCCGTTTTTACTTTTCACTATTTCAATGCTGTATATGTGCTATACATAATTTTCTATACTAAAGTTGCTGTGAAAAAAATGATTTGACTTAATTTCGATTCAATTTATTTTGCATTTTAATAATTACTCAATCTTTGCTATGAAGTGTCATAGTCTTTGGGTTTTTTCCCCCATTAATTTACATGTAAGGGTTTGTTGTGGCTTGAGCTACATTGTCTAAAGAAGTTAAAACACTTTAGTTAGAGTTATGTTTTCTTTTGTTTATATTTCTGTATGTATGTTTTATTCTTTGATAGAGTTATTAATTATTTCCCTTGATGTGCTATATCATAATTGGTTGTTGGTGATTGCATTTTCATCATGCTTAGAAGGTGAAGATAGAAATTACCCTTATCAATGATAGAAATTACACTAATACCTTGCTGTGTCTTCGTCATTATCAGAAGATGTAGATAGACTTTTTTTTATTCTTCCCAAACCTCATCTTGCTTGACAAACCTTATATTTATCTATTTGTACCATATATATTTATCTTACATTTTAAATTGATTCTATAATTCATTATAACATTTGTATATGTCTATTGATTTTTTATGTATATAATTTTTATGTTAGGTTGTTCTATACAGCTTTTTTAGAGTTGTTATAAAATATTGTTTCCGTAATTAAAGTTTAACAATTTGATGATGGTTTATTTTAACAATCAGTTAAATTATACATGCCCTATAAGAATTTTAATGTATTTTATTGTCCTCTAATAAGTAAAATGACCCCGCGCATTGCGCGGGTTAAACGCTAGTAATAATAATAATAAAGAATTGAAAAAATTTTACAAAATTTCTTCTGATTTTATTAATTGTATTATTATCATTCTAATTCCAATTTATGTTTAACAACAGTATTACTAAACTAAAATGGTTTGTTTATTAATTTTTTTTTCTGAATTGCGTTTGTTTATTAATTAAGATTTAAAAAAATCAAACTTAAAATCTACATTTACAATGACTATAGTTATTTAGTTTTGTTGAGACAATATCTAAGTACATAATGTGGGAACTCACATTTGATAACATTTGTACTGCCACATGAACCCCACCCCCCTCCAACCAAAAAAATTAAAAATTAAAAAGAAAAACAGCTTTAAAAGATGTCACGTTGATTTTGATAAACAAACATTCCATTTCATTAACCAGCCAAAGAAATAAAATATACAAGCAACATGTCTCTCTCCCAAGCTTCTTAAACATTGGAAGGGAGGAAGTCAATATTACACTTGAATGCAAGGGAAAGGGAGAAATAACTTAGCTAGAGCATGAGCTACAATATTAGTATCCGTTTGGATACGGATTAAATTTGTTGCGTCTAGCGTTTTCATGTTTTCTTCCCTTTTTTTTTTTTTTCTTCTTTGTTGCTGCACGCATCAGGGACAGATGCTACTGTTCATGCTACTGTAGCATGAACAGTAGCCGCATATGTTGACTTTTCAACCATTTTCAGCTCCTTTTCACTTTTTTTTTTCCCAAGATTTTTAGCTTTTAACCGACAAATGGCACTGTATATTATTGTTCAATACTGTTCATGTACTGTTTATGGGACCCACAAACACTTTATTCAGAAAAAAAATATATTAAAAATGGGACCCACAATACTATTCACACATTAAAAAATTATTTTGCTACAGTGTTTTCAGTTTTCAGCAATAAATCCTATCCAAACGGACCCTTACTCTCTCTTTTAAGTAATAACAATAAAAAAAAAAAAAACAATTAGCAAAATAAGTCTTGAGTTCCACAACATTTTATAGCATAGTCTTTGCAAACCATTGACAGTTTTGGCATCACCATTTAGTCAAGGTTGCCAAAATACGTAGTGTAAAGTTGTGATTTACAACAATGTTTTTGTTGGCTTTAATTTCGTATCAAATTTGATTGTATTTTGTTTAATTGTATCTCGGTATGTTTGTGGGATTTAATGTAAGGGTTGAGTGTGAGAGTTTGGTGAAGAATTATGAAGATAGTGAAGTTCGCAACTTGCTCATGAGTGGACGACCTGCGAAAGGCCACGTGAAAGGCACATGCTAGAAGCTAAAAGGACTTAGGCTACGCTGTATTTCGTAAATCACTTTGCGACTTGCCCAACTTGCTAACGACTTGCGAAAATCTTTGCTTGAAACTTTTTAAAGTGTATTTTTCTCATTTCTTTTCCAACACTATATAAGCCCACATTACCCACGAAATTGTAAAGAGACTTTTAGAGAGAAAACCCTAGCAAAACACTTAATAGTTAGATATTGTAAACCCACAATCATCTACACAATTTCTCTTAGTTTTCCTCTACTCCTACTTCTCCAGTTACAAATCCTTGAGAGGTTCTTAATCCAAATACTTACCTCACCCAATTTGAATGTTGAGAGAAGTTTTGGTGTGTGTGAGAAGTATTGGAAGAAGCCATTGATTGGCGGATGAAATTTGGAGCTAATTTTGGGATTCGAATAACTAGTGAAGACATGGCTTGATGAAGTCCGTTGGTAGGTGGAACTTGGAGGGTTCAAGTATATTGGGTATATTAGGCTTGGATGGTCTTTTTGATATACTTGTACTCCAACCTTTTTCACTAATGGATTGATTCGACTTGGAGGGCGCGGAGAGGTTTTTCACCGAGTACTTCGGTTTCCTCCTCGATAACACGTCTTGGTGTTATCTTGAGTTTGCATCTCTCTTCCTATACTCTTTAAGCTTTACTTTTATTGTTTATAGCTTTTGCGTATGCCTTAGACAGTTGTTCCAGTTTCATTGCATTACACTTACTCTTAATTTGCACTTAGTTAAGTAGGGTAAAAGAAATCTAGTCATAAGTTTTAATTTAAGGGTCTAAACAAGCAATAGTGTTTTCACACTGTTTGAGCTTTTACATAGAATTATAGGAGATAGGTGGGATTGTGGATTGCAAGACCCTACGTATTTTCTTATTTAAAGAAAAAAAAAACACATTAATAGCAATTTGTTCATTGAACAATCACATAAATTATGATTTCATCCATTTAAAAAAAAAAAAAACATTTGCATCAATATGATGTAATTTGTATATCATATATGTATTGACCCCACCTCAACTGTGTAGATATTATCCGCTTTGGTGCTCATACCTCTCATGGTTTTGTTTTCCCTCAAAGCACACAACAGTGGGGCAAAAAGATCTCTACACATTAAAGGGAGATCACTCCTTATAAGCACATCCTCATGTGCTTCCCTTAGCGATGCATGTGAGATTCCATGAATCGCAAGACCCCCTTTTGGGTCCCTACAATATATCACTACATCTATACTAATAAGAAAAAAATATTTAAGTGCTAACACAATGTGTCGTAAAATTTTAGCAAATGTTTAATTACCAACCAATTTCCACAATAACTATTAGCACATATGGAAAATGTTTTCCAACTTCTAAGTTCCAAGTTCAAAATCCAAAACAAGTTAGCAAATAGAAACTAGCTAGCTACAAATTACTAATTAGTATTATCACTAAAAATAAACCTAAACACAAAAACACTCCATAATTTCATAATACAAGCAAATAATTAGAACACTTAACCTAATACATCAGTTAGATACTCATATTTTTTCCCTCTAGTATACAGATAACAAAAATTGATATCTAATACAAGAAACTCTAGAACAACTAGTTTTTGAGAATATAACGGACTGATACATGAACTATTTCACCAATTGATACATGAAATTGAAGTTTTAGGATGATCAAATTGAAGCACTCAAATGATGAAAAATAAATAAATAAATTTTGGTGAGATCGGTAGGATCCTATACAATCTTACAATCCTACATGATAATACCAAAAATGCAATCCTAGAAATATCTTAATCGTTTTGGTTAGGTGGGATAGTAAAATCGTATGATCCTATGATCCGCATCATGATTTTAGCAACCATGTATTTAGTGCATCAAAGCAGAGTTTAGCATCTCCTTTTATCACAATATGTTGGAATTTTCCGTGAATAACAAGATTGGATACCCATACAATGGCAACTGCTTTTGCTTCAATTTTTATCTCTAATAAGCCTAACATCATCATTTTCCAGCACTGCCATTAATATTGTTCGCACTGCATGTGTCATTTGATTTTACATTAGAAAAATTTAAAATACAAATTAAATTATAGTTTAAGTAAAATTTATTTCAGTTATTTAACTTTACTTTTCATTCAATTGAATTTTTTAAATTTCAAGTTTATTCAATTCAGATCTTTGTACAATTTCATTAAAAAAAAATTACTATTATATATGCAATTAAGTAATGAAAAAAAAAATTAAGATTTTTTGGAAAACAATTCTCTCAGTAAAAAATTATTAATATTATTATTAATTTTATATTTTTTATATGAAAAAATTATTTTTAAATGGAAAATTTTTAATGAATTTAGATGAAATGCCTTAATTAAATGAATTTGAAATCTAGAAAACTCAATTAAATGAAAGTAAATTTAGAAGTCTTAAATGAATTTTAGTCAAAACAAGGTTTTTATGCAATTCATTACGTGATGGATAGAAAAACTATTCACATGTATTATAGAAGTAAGTTACATGACTTATTAAAATGTGTGCGTAGATGGTTTTTTTAATTGCCATGTGGTGGGTTGTATAAAAATTCATGCAACCTAGGTTATATAAAACTGTGGCTTCTAATTAACTCAACTTGTAAAATTTCTGATGGTTGAATATGAGATCTGGAGTTCAATCCTGATCTACACTAAAAACTGATTAGTGTCTTGATCTGATGATAAATAATTATTGTCACGAGTGAAGGTCATAGATTGAAACTCTCTAAAAAAAAAGTTGCATAAAATTATATGGTGATTAAAAAAAAAAATCATTCACATGAATTATTTAAGCAAATCAATACGATGACTGGTTAAAAGCAAATACCGGATGGAGCAAATCCCTACCACGTTGGGGAAAGGATAGTCCAACGAGGGCTGACTCAACAGGAAAATTTGATGTCCCGACCTCGAAAAGCGATGAAGGGCAAGCAGTGGCGACGGCGGTGGCTAGGGAAAAAAACTCTAGGGAAAGCCGAAACTACTAGAATGGAAGCTGCGGGTGGAAGGGGAGGGTCCTGAAAATCAGGAAAAAATCTCGGAAGTGATTGAAGCCCAAATTTCAAATATGGATAAACCTATGTCGAAACTATCGCCAGGTGAAGATTTGCATCCATATTTGATTGACGAGTCAAAGGTTGTGTCAAACACAACCAACTCAAGTTTAGGCCACACAAAGTCAAAGCCCAATAGTCCAAACGGTAAGTGGACTAGGCTGATCAGAATGGATGTTGGGTCTACAGATTCAGCCAGTTTTATTATGAAGCCCGTGTTGGGTAAAAGAGAACTAGGAGAAGCCATAAACGAAGAATGCAGAAGAGACACTAGACATACATATAATAAACGCTCCAAGGTAGATGGGGAAGTTGACAACGTTATGAAAACATCGGCAGGGGTGGTAAACCACCCTTGCCAGGAGCAATGAAACTACTGAGTTGGAACTGCCAAGGGCTTGGGAACCCTTGGACAGTTCATAGTCTTCAAAAATAGTGAAGGACCAAGCTCCCGAAATTTGTTTCCTCATGGAAACTCGGCTCGATATCAACGGTATTAAACATTGGTGTAGTGAGCTAACTTACAATTTGTTGTAAAAAAACCGGGGTTGGGTGGAGGTCTTGCCATGCTATGGAAGGAAGAAATAAGGTTGGAAGTTTTTAAATTCTCGAATAACCAAATCTCTGCTTGGGTGACGGAGAGTGATGGGTTTAGATGGTTACTCACCGATTTTTATGGTTGGCCAGAGGTAAGAGATCGTTTCAAGTCTTGGACCCTTCTCTCCCATTTATACTCATATGTGGATGGTGCTTGGATGTGCATAGGGGACTTTAATGAGATGTTGAGTTCGACGAAAAAGCTAAGTTGCCGGCTAACTCCACCCCAACAACTTGACGCATTCTGAGAAGCTCTGGAACTATGTCATCTCACGGACCTAGGATTTGTTGGCTACCCTTACACATGGAATAATAGGAGACCCGGGACGGCCAACACTAGGGAACGCTTGGATAGGGCTGTGGCCAACGAAGCATGGAAGTTGAAGTTCCCTAAAACTACTGTCACACATATTATCTCGCATGCATTGGACCATCTTCCTTTGATCCTCCAAAACCATGTAGCTCCAAGATGAAATACAAGAAGAGAGCGTGGGTTCAAATTTGAAGAAGCGTAGTTGTTGTGGGACGACTGCGCCAAAGTAGTTCAAGATGCATGGGAAAACAATGAAGTAGGTGAAACGGCATTAGAAACGGTCAGGTTGAAGATAAATGGTTGTAGCATGGATTTGAGGGCTTGGGGAGCTTCCAAAACTCATGCTGGCACGAAAGAGATAAAGGCTTTGCAAAAGTGGATTGAATGGCTGACTAGCACCCCGTCCACTGAGCAGCACTGAAGTGAATTTATTCAAGCAAGCAAGGAGCTGGATGAATCGCTAAGAAAACAGGAAGTATATTGGGCTCAAAGGTCTATGGTAAATTGGATCAAACATGGAGATAAAAACACAAGATTTTTCCACTTAAAAGCAACTCAAAGGAGGCAGAGGAACTATATTAAAGGCCTCTTGGACCCACAAGGTGGCTGGCGTAAGGAGGTAGAAGAAGTGGCAGGAGTAGCTAAGGATTATTTCAATAATATTTTTTCCACAGAGTCATGCAACCGGGTTGAGGAGTGTCTTGAAGCAATACAACAAAAGGTGTCCTCTGAAATGCAACAAACACTGTCTAGTGCATTCACTGCAGATGAAATTAAAGCAGCTTTGTTCCAAATGGGACCTAAAAACAAGGTTTTGAAACCCGGACCGTTCATTGAACCGTAAAAAGGAAAGATTCAAGGTTTTTGAGGTCGAACCGAGGTTGGACCGGGGTCGAACTGTGATGATGTCATAATTAATTTAATAATTAATTAAAGCCTAAATATAGATATTAAATTTATAAAACTAGCAAAATTGACTAATATATCTATGTATGTGAAGGAAATTTAATGATTTTCAAACATTTATTTAATAATTAAATAAGAAAGTTAATAAAATAAAATAATAACCATGAAAACATTAAAATTTATGATTAATTTTTGAAGTATAGTTGAATATCTTTGAAGGATTTTAATTATAATTATTTTTTATTCCTTGTAAGAGATTGATAATTTAATCAAGTAGAATAAAATTGTGTTACGTTGTCTTTATAAAAAATTAAATAAAAAATTGTTAAGGGGTTGGACCGCACAGTTCTTGCGGTCCAACCCCGATTTTAGGGGTTCACGGAATTAACTAAAAATACGATTTTTATGCTTAAAAAACCGGTTTTCATCTCAGTTCTCAGTTTTTACGGTCTGACCTCCCGGTCCGGTCTGATTTTGAAAACAGTGTCTACAAAGGCTCTTGGACCAGTTGGTATGAATGCTTTTTTTATCAAAAGTTTTGGCATATTGTTGGGGATAATGTTGTGTCTGCTGTTCTTGAATTTTTTTGTACGAATTTTTTGCCTTCTGGCCTTAATCATACTTATATTGTCCTCATTCCAAAAATTAAAAATCTTGTTAAGGTCTATAATTATAGGCCTATTAGCCTTTGTAACGTTATTTACAAAATTATTGCAAAGATGCTAGCCAACAGGTTGAAGCAAATCTTGCCTTAAATTATTTCTCCAACACAGAATGCCTTTGTGCCAGGAAGATTAGTTACAGATAATGTGCTGGTGACTTATGAAGTTTTACATACGATGCATGGAAGGAAGAAAGGCAAAACTAGGACACTTGCCATGAACTGGATATCAGTAAGGCTTATGATAGGGTAGAATGAGATTTTTTGAAAAAGATCATGTTTAAATTGGGATTTCCTGGCAAATGGGTGGATAGGATTATGAGTTGTGTCACATCACCTTCTTTTTCCGTCTTAATTAATGGAAAGGCTTATGGCATGATTCATCCCTCTAGAGGAATCTATCAAAGAGATCTTCTATCACCTTATTTCCCTCTTATGTGCAGAAGGATTTACATCCCTCTTACAAAAGGCAGAATTGGAAGGGAATATCCACAGTGTTTCCATTTGTAGGCGAGCTCCCCGTATCTCACACCTGTTGTTTGCAGATGATTCCCTCTTATTTTGCCAAGCCAGAGACAAGGCAACAATGGCAATAATGGAGATCTTGAAATTGTATGCAGAAGCTTCGGGCCAATGTATAAACATGGATAAGTTTTCGATGTTTTTCAGCAGTAATACTTCTCCTTAACAGAGAGATGTGATCAAGGCTTTGTTGGGGGTGAAGGAAATGGACAGATTTGAGTCATACTTGGGTTTACCAACCTTGGTGGGACGGAAGAAATACCATACTTTTTCTTTTCTAAAAGATAGGGTTTGGAAAAAGCTCCAAGGGTGGAAAGGAAAAATGTTGTCTGGCAGGAAAGGAAATCATAATCAAAGTTGTGGCTCAGTCAATCCCAACCTACACTATGGGGGTTTTTCAACTGCTGGTCAAGTTGTGTGAAGAATTTCAAGCTTTATGTTCTCGGTTTTGGTGGGGGCAAATTGGGAATGAGAGAAAGATCCATTGGCTGAGCTGGGAAAAATTAACTAGACCAAAATTGGAAGGAGGAATGGGATTCAAAGATTTACGACAATTCAATTTGCCGATGCTTGCTAAATAAGGTTGGAGATTGCTACAAGATCAAGAGTCCTTACTTTTTCGACGCCTCAAAGCACGGTATTTTCCTAGATGCAATTTTTGGAAGCCACAGACTCTCCCACTAGCTCTTATACTTGGAAGAGCATTTTGGTAGCCAAGCCAATACTTAAGAGGGGATTATGCTGGAGGGTGGGCAACGGAGCTTCTATTCGGGTTTTAAGTGATGCGTGGATTCCTAATCATCCATCTAATAGGGTACTATATCCAACTCATAATGTAGAAGAAGACTTGATGGTTGCTGAACTCATTGACCTGGATACAAGGTGGTGGGACAGAGAATTTATCATGCAAAACTTTAACCGTGAGGATAAGGAAGCTATTCTACGCGTGCCTCTAAGCAAAAGAGTAATATCAGATTCTCTGTTTTGGACTTTCACCAAGTCAGGGGAATATACAGTGAGGTCTGGATATCATGTGGGCAGAGAGTTCTATTGGAGTTGTGGGAGGCACTGTTTGGAAGACTTTATAGAAGCTGAAAGTACCAAATAAAATCAAAGTATTTGGTTGGCGAATGTGTCGTAATATCCTGCCCACTCGAGTAAATTTGGTCCGAAGGAATAGATAATAGGTGTGAGGTGTGCAAGATTGAAGCTGAAACGGAAATCCATGCCTTGTGGAATTGTGAAGTGGCGCGAGATGTATGGGCGGGCTGTTCGGCGAGATTGCAGAAATGCGTTGGAGGCCAAGCTGACGTGCTTCAGCTCATGGAGGAGTTGATGGACCGTCTGTCCACTGATGAACTCGAGCATTTTCTTGTCCAAGCTTGGATTATTTGGAACCAACGGAATGGTATAATTTATGGGAAGAAGCTGCAACCACCTGAGGTACTAACTAAATATGCGCAGGATCTATGAGAGGAGTTTAGGCGAGCCAATGTCCAACTTTCAGTCCTACCCACATTACCAAGCCTGATGAGATGGAGACCACTCCTTTTAACTCGTTTCAAGCTTAACTTCGATCTTCTAGGAAGGTGGAGCGTCAGGTATTGGAGCCATTATTCGTAACGATAGAGGGGAAGTCATGACGGCATTGTCGGCAAAGGGTCCCCCTGTGACGTGCAGTGAAGAAGCAGAGATTCTTGCTTGTCACCGGGCGGTGGAATTTGCAGTGGGGTGTGGTTTTACAAAATTGGTTCTGGAAGGGGTAACCAAGCTCTCATGAATGCTTTGAATTCGAGGACAGGGCTGCTGTCTTGGTTGGGCCACATTCTCCACGATGTGATTTGCATGCTTAATGGATTTAGATGGTCGCAAGTTCTATTTGCAAAACGAAGTGCTAATACTGTTGTCTATGCTCTAGCTAGATATGCTAAGGACCTCCTAGAGGATGTTGTATGGGCTTGAAGATTCTCCTCCCCTAGCTGTGGAGGCTTTATACTGTGATTCAATTTCTATTTAATAAATTATGAGGATGGTATCCTCTGCAAAAAAATAAAAATAAAATAAATATATAAATCATTAAAAATATCATGTGATTAATACGCGTGGATAATTTTTTTAACAGCCAAGTGGTAGGTTGAATAAAAATTCTTTCAACCTAGGTCGCTAATAACCTTTTCCATCTGCAATAAAGGCCAAATATGACAATTCCAAAAATACAGTTCACACTCTAAGTTCTAACTTCTATTTCAGGATTCTTTTATTACAGTTTATTCTCCAGAACCACATACATGTACTTCCACCCCTCAAATATTTCTGATTTAGTTGCCTGATAACTTTTCAAAATGCACAAAATCCATGGCGGATTCAAGTACTATTGGCAATATCTCTCCAGATTGTGACTTCTTCGGAAACTTCTGCAAGTGTGTCAGAAACCTCTCCGGGTGCACGACAGACCTTAAGTTCGAAGACCAGTTCAATAAGGTCTACGCCTGTGTCAAAGGCCCTGTGTTCGGAAAACTGTTCAGAAATAAATGGGTGATTGGAGCCGTTAATGTCATTATCATTATCGTCTCCGCCATTTGTTGGACTGTTAAAGGAACAGCAGGGAACGACAAGCGGTGGATTGAAAACGAAAGGAATTTGTTGAATTCTCTCGAAGATGATGTAAAAGACGTTCTGGTCTCAGGTTCTTCAATATATGACGAAGCCCTTACGCTCTGGCAAACCGAAGAACACCACCAGGAAAAACGTGCACGACTAAAAGATTCCGAGGAAAAATGGAGGGAGAAAAATAAAACTTTGGTTGGCGAGGTAGACTCTCTCTTTCGAGAGATTAATTTCTATAAGAAAATTTTTAGAAGTGATGACTTGGTTTTTCTGTGGTATAAAAATGAAATTCAAGAAGTCAGAAGCAAGTTAGAAAAGCATCAAAATGATTCTAAGGCAGAGAAAATTGACATCTATGGAACAGTCGATAAGCTACGGCCTAAGATCCCAATCCTGCAGGACAGACCTACTGATGTTGCAATTATTGATGTTCTCATTGATGGTATTCAAAAAGTAGTACAACTTATTCCTGATGTGCGAGAAGTAGACAATCGCATTGGTGAGCTCCTTGCTGAAGTTCATGAAGTAGATGAGAAGAATAATGACAACTTGGATGACATTGAAGGGGAAATTCAGTTATTCACATTGCATCTGGCACTAGTCCGTGCTTTCCTGACCGATTTGCGAACGTTTGGTTCCAAAACTGAAACTAAAACGGAAAAGTTATGGCTGGAGGAAGCCAAAAAGATAGTTGATGAAGTGCAGCAAGCCATCGAAAATTTCAAAAAGAAAGCCGCAAAAGGGAGAGCTGAAGAAGCAGTACAAGCCACTGAAAATTCAAAACAGGAACCTGCAAATGATCAGACAGTTGATGAACGGAAGAAGGCCACAAAAGAGATCGTTGAAGAAGTGCTACAAGCCACTGAAAATTCAAAACAGGAACCTGCAAATGATCAGACAGTTGATGAACGGAAGAAAGCCACAAAAGAGATAGTTGAAGAAGCGCCACAAGCCACTGAAAATTCAAAACAGGAATCTACAAATGATCAGACAGTTGATGAACAGCAGAAAGCCACATAAGGGATAGTTGATGAAGCACCACAAGCCACTGAAAATTCAAAACAGGAACCTGCAAATGATCAGACAGTTGATGAACAGCAGAAAGCCATCAAAAAATGCAACCCGGAACCCAAAAGAAGTAGGATATTTTCAAAATCTAGTAAGGCAAGGAGTGAGCTTAGAAAGGAGATGAAACGCATCAACACTCGGTTCTCTGAGTTGCTCGAGAGAAAGAAGAGCTTCAATGTTCAATTTACCAGATCCTTCGCCAGCAGAGAAAAAGATACATCAAAATCATCCGGGTCTGAAAACTCAGACTATGACCTCAATGGAGTGCTTGATGAAGAGAAGCTCATAAATGAGTATGGGATAGCGCCCAATGTGTCTGTTGAAGAACTCAAACAGTTATGCGACAGGTTTAAAAAACTCAATAATACAATTAAAAATGCAAAGGATAAAGAAGCAATAAAGAGTTCAACAGAGGAAAGGTCAAATCAAATGAATAAATTGGCTGGAAAGATGATGAAATATTCAGACATATCTCTAAAGAATCTAACTATGGAGAGTCTCATTATTGGTAAATGTATGGGATATGAGAAGAAACTTCACGAGAACTTTGAACAAATCAAGGGTGCTTTGGATATTCTTGAATTAACTACAGAAGCATATAGCATTGGAATAAGGGAAGAGATGAGGGTAGTCGGTTTGGATAAAGACATAGAGCGCGTGGTCTCAAAACTGAAATCTGGCAATGGGTTCCATGTAGTTTGGATTGTGGGGATGATGGGTATCGGCAAGACCACCCTGGCAAAGAATATTTATCTCCATGATGATATCGTGCGTCATTTTCTGGGGCGTGATTGGGTGACTCTAACTGATGAAAAGGCCAAGCAGGAAGAGAATGGAGGAGGAGACTGGAGAAACAAGGTATGTCATTTTTTAAGTTCTTTAATGAATGTTGTGATTTTTTTTTTTTTTTTTCCAAGTAGATCAAGTTTTTTGTTTATCTTTTTCAGAGTGATCTGGATATTTTCTACTAGTGTTGCGTTAGTTTTAGTACATTCTTTGTGATCTTTGATTTTGTTTATCATAAGGTACGTGATATCTGGAAGAAAGAGAAGCAGCTTCTGGTTCTCGACGACTTCACAGGCACAGAAGAGAACAAAAAAGATTGGGAAACTCTAAAAGCAGGGTTTCCAGACGGAGATTGGAATGGGAGTAGAATTTTGCTCACCACACGCGACCTGTGTGTAGCTAGGACAGTTGGTCAACCTAGCCAACTCCATTGTCTTAGATTACGAACCAAAGAAGAGAGCTGGAGATTGTTTATCCAGATGGTAGACGACTTTGAGTCTGCTTCTGACAATGTTAAAAAACTTGCTGAAGAAACTGTTGGTAGATGTGTGGGCTTGCCACTCCAAATTTTACACTATGGGTATCTTATTCTTATGTCAGGGATAGACGTGAAGGATCCAAAGTTGCTACAATGGCTGCAGCACTTCAAAATTCCTGCTCAGAAACCATGGCTTGATTACCTGAAAAATGAAGTTCCTCCTGAACTCAAAAAATCGCTTCACAGACAGGAAAAAGAAAATAAAGATTGCCCTCAACATGAAGATAAAATTTTTGGTACAATTCTAAAGACTATGGAAGATTGTCCTCCATCTGAATGTGATTGTCCTCCATCTGAATGTGATCTGATCAAAATTTTTTCATTCTTCAATCTCTTTCCTAAAGACCATGAAATTCCTGCAAGGAGATTGGTCACTTTGTTCGATGCAGAACGGTTAGTGAAATGTGATAAAAACAAGACTCATAAAGTTCTTGTACAGCATTATTTAAAAGCGTTGTCAGGCCTCACCTTAATACAAGCAGTTGAAATGAATATTGACGACGAAGTAAAGAAATGTCGCCTGCCCAGTGCTCTCAGAGAACACTTCTTCTTCGAAAGTGTTTCAGATAAGCATTTCGTCAGTGTTTCAGATAAGCATCTTGCTCATCATTGTCATGTTACCGGCATTAATTCATCAGATCTTAAGACAATGAACAAAGAACTCATCTCCTGTCTCTCATTTGACCCTAGAGAAGGATATAAACCTGGAGAAGATGTAAGGAAGTTTCTTCAAGAGGCAATTGCAAGTGGATGCTTCAGAAGTTTAAAAGTTCTTGATCTTGAACATGTGTTCAGGCCTCAATTGCCCAACACCATCGGACAATTAAATCAGCTGAAGTATCTTGGCTTAAGGTGGACTTACCTGGAGGAAATCCCATCATCCATAGGCAACCTACTGAACCTCCAAACTCTGGATGTGAAGCATACTTATGTCAGAATTCTACCCAAATCCATATGGAAGTTGCAGAAGCTTCGACACCTATACTTGAGCCAGAGTCATCGAAGTAAATTCGAGTCTCAACCAAAGGCAAGTTCCCTAAATAATCTAGAAACATTATGGGGTCTATTCTTGGATGATGTCAGTGCTATAAAGAATGGGCTGAACAAACTGAAGAACCTTACAAAATTAGGACTGACATTTGAGCTAGAGTTATCAAAGCAAGAAAAAGTGGAAAGCTGGGTGAAGGATCTGACAAATCTCGAGTCTTTGAGATTGCGATCAATTGACGAGAAGGGTGATGCTCAGAATCTTCGCGTGATGGATTTGTCAAAGCTCAAGAAACTGTCCAGCTTATATTTGTTTGGGTCCTTTGGGATGCGACATTATCTTTTTAACAAATATCCACCACATCTCTCTGACCTGACTTTGTCTGCCTCAGGCCTTGTTGATGACCCAATGCCAATTTTAGGGGAACTCTCCGAGCTTAAATCACTCTGTTTCTACTTTGGCTCTTACAAAGGAAAAGAGATGTCATTAAAGGGTTTTCCCAATCTTCTAGTCTTGAAACTTTGGAAACTTGAGTCTCTAGAAGAGCTGCAGGTGGAGGCGGGAGCAATGCCAAAACTGAAGGAGCTAGATATCAGGTGCTGCAACAAATTGACGGTCCCCACCGGGTTGAAGCACTTAAATAGTCTCCAAGAATTGAAGTTGACAAATTTGCCAAAAGATTTCACAACAATACAGGAAAAGAAGTGGGAAATTTGGGGCGACATTGCCTACCCTCCCAGGATCACAGTAGAGAATTGGTAGCTAGTTCAAGTTGGAACGTAACTCAGGCATTTACGCATTCTAGGTATGTCTTTCTTTTTCAATTTTGTTACTTCCGATTTAGCTGTCTCTGAAAAAAAATGCTGAAAATTTTCACTGTGAATTGTAACACCTTTCATTATCATCTGTCCCTTAGTGTTGATCTGGCATTGGACGAAAGCAAGAGAGAATTGTTGGAGGATGGTTATGTCAATCTTCTATTTGGATCCTCATGAGGGTACTAGTTTTTCTTTCACATGTCACTTTTGTTTCGATCCTTGAGTTCGATTAGTGGTTTGCTCATGCATATATATTGAATAAATTGGGAGAATTGGTTGATAAGAAGTTCTTCCAAATGTTGGTTGCTTTGTTGTTATTTTTATTTTAACTCTTTCCAGAGAATGTATCTGTTTCTCTCTCAGTGGTGGACTATGATGTATCTCCTTGAATAATAAGCAGCTTTGTGGTTCTAGTTGTTACGGTGTTCCTATCTAGATAAATAGATGTTTTGACTGTTTCATACTTAAGTTCTTTCTTAAATGAAATGGAATTAGATATGCAAAAATGAATGATAAGAATAATGATCAATTCATTAAAGGAGCAAATGAATATTTTCAACTGGATCATCTTATCATCTGAAACCAAATATTTAGTTCCATCACTTCCCAAACAAAAAAGAAAACTTCGTAAAAAGAATAAACACGCCTAAGATTAGATGCATTAATCATTCCCAAACTTCTTTCTTCAATCAAACTATTGATTTTTAATGTCAATCTTCTTAATAAAAATAAAACGTATTTGTTATCTTCTTAACAAAGATAAGATAGAACCACATAATTGAAACATCACAAAAATGTCCTTACTTATTGTTCCTACCTTAAACATGCTATAGCTAAATATCTGCATAACCTTTTTATTATATAATCAATAAAAATATTATTGAAAAATGTTAACAACACCGGAAGGTGTCCGTTAAAAATGAATTATTGTAGAGTCTATTTAATAAAAAATTGGTATAAATTGATGAAATAATTGAAAATAGTAATAAAGTGACAAGCAAAACTTAAAAAGTTGATTTAATTAACTATACACACTATAAAATTAGTCAAAAATCTAACAAAAAATTGTTTCTTAAAAGTTAAAACAAGCCACGAGCTTGGTAATTCTTAAAACCCAAACCTTTCTTTGGGCCCAACCCATTTAAAAAACTCTTAACCATATCCAGCCCAAGTAAAAAAAATGAAAAAGCTATAGCCCAGATATCCTACTACTAAACCCTACCAAATAATAGTAAACAAAGCCGTTCTGGAAGGCCCAATCAACACATGCAGACCACGCCCATGCCTAATGAAAGCCTAGCCCAAGTAAACAAGCTTTTATTATAATTATTTGGTGAACTTTATTGTAAAAATTTTATGTCATTCACACATGCCGTCATTCATTTTCAGTCACATATGATCACTAAACACACAAAGTCATTTCCACAATGTACACAGCAGCAGATTTTTATTTCTCAATACACGGCAACACAAAATGTTCACAAAATAATGCAATTGACAGCAAAGAAAACCAACCTTCACACTCACGTTCTATTCACATGAGAAGAAGAGCAGAAGTGCTGCAGGAGCTATAATCTGCAGAATGAAGTCTTCTGTCTAAACAGCAATCGTTTTTAGTTCACATATCACAAAGCTCTTGTAGTTTAAGTGATTATCTCCATTACACGTGGTAAGCACGTGATTTACCATACACGTGTGTTAAACGAGTCAATTTTGTTAGCAAATAGGAGAGAGATTAGCTTAGTTACATTTTTTTTTTTTTTTTTTGGCTCTGTTTTACCGGTAATTTAAATTGGGGTTGTATTGCAGATTAATTGATGAATGTGAGGAAATTTCTTCCAATTGTCTTTGTGAGAATTTGATATGGTATTAGAGGATGTAGTATTTAAGAAAGGTTTTAGCAAAGTGGCATAGTCTAATAAACATTAATTACTAACGAATTCATGCAATGCACGAAAATATAAAATTATTTTGAGATGGGTATAATATATAATTTATTCTCTAAATTTTATTGTACATAATCTGTTCTCCCTAAAATAACAAATTTCTAGAAGTAATTTTTATCTCCCTATTTTTACAAATACAGAATTTTATCATTTTTGGTGTTTTTGATTGATATTATTCATTTTTTATGTAATCCATATTCTTCTAATTCTTGTTATTATGCACTATATTTTCCTAATTTCATTTAGTACAACTAAAATTTTTAAGCTTTAAATTTATCATTCAAATTTCTAATTATTCTCTTAAGGAGATTTTCATAATAATCAAAATTTATCATATAATTATAATTGATATTACTCCAATAACATATAGAACCCTCAACCCAAACTTGTATTTTCACATTTTTAAGTAAGTACACCAAAGTGGATTGAATTGAAGCAGATCGAATTAGACTGAACTAGACCAAAGTTGAGCAAATTAGACCGAGCTAAATCAAAGTGGGCAGAATAGACCAAAGAAAACTGAAATTGACCAAAGTAGACTTAATTAAACCAATTGAAACTAATTGGAATGGACCGAATGTCAAATCATAATTAGTAAACATAACTAAAAAAATTAAAAATTATTAAAATAATAAAGTGATGTAAACCATAATCTATGATAGGAAATGCATTCCAATATAATGAAAGTGGTTTGTTGTTAAAGTAACATCAACCTAATTTGTTATCGAATTAATATTTTTCAACTAAATTATTATGCATGCATTTGTGATTCTATGTGCCTGTTGAAGGTTTTATTCAAGTAAAATTTAGTACCATATAGAGAAAGTTGGTACACCAACAAAAAAACATATTAGGAAAACCATTTGCATGTAATATTTTATACAAAATAAGGGGAAAAAAAGACACCTTTATTAAGAGCTTTATCATCTTTATCTCTTGCAGTTGGTGAAAATGGCATATGGTTTTCTAAGTAGGAACATAACTAGACCCTTCAACCTATCCTTGAATACTACATTAGTATAAGAATATGAATATAGAGGTGGAATAAGATATTTTTCGGATGAATATAAACTAAAAATAAATTGTCTCCGTCCAAGGTGTATGTATTACATGTATTTTTTATTATAAATTGCATTTAAGTTCAAGAATGTGGAATTTCTCTTAAGAAAAAGAGGGGGGGGGGGGGGAGTTTGTGGAATTTAAACCAAGAAAAGTGAGTTGACTAGAAAATACTACAGCCTACAGCCCTCAAACTGGATCAATCGAAAGTGAGAAATAGTTTTGTTGGCAAAATCCAAATATAATTACTAATTAGATTACCATTGAATTGTTATCAAAAGCCTCTTGCAGGTAGATGATTGCTTGTTAAATTTTCACATCCATGAACAATGTATTCATTGATTCTTTTCTATGCATCAATTAGTATCTTTCTGTATATTTTAATCCTTCTTAAATTTAAAGAATTTGAAGAGGGTCCCTGTAGAAATTTAAAAAATAGGTAATGACGGAAAAATGAAAAAGGAAAAAAGAAAAAAAAGGAAGAAGGAGAAAAATTAAAGCATGCATGTTTCTTTTCTTCCTACTACTCTATTCTCCATTGCTATAATTAAAGACCACTACCACATGCTTTATGTAGCCCCAGCTTTTGTATCATTGTCCAAGTAGTTTCTCAAAAATAAGTGAAAGAAGAGAGGTGGGAAAGAAGAAGAAGAACAATAAAAGTGCTTCCAAAATAATATTACTGATACTCATGACCACAAGCTTCATGCAACTCCTCAGCTTTTTAAGTAAACAAGCTGCTCTCAAAGTGCTTTCCTTCCAGTATCGTCAAGATTTTTTGTTAATTTTGTTTTTCTTGAAAAAAAAAATTCTAATCTCAATCTTTCAATTAATAAATGACAATAACCCATCTCAATCTTTCCATTTAAATACGGTATTTCATTATCCCAGCATTGATTGAGAAGTTTGGAGAATTCGACAAATAAAGTAATTCAACTAAAGGAACTTGTAGGTTTCAATTTGCTTAACTGGTAAAGTCTTTAATAGTTGAATAACAGATCTGGGATTCAATCTCCGCCTACACCAAAAACTGATTAGTGTCTTGGTCTGGTGATAAATAACTATCATCAAGAGCGGACGTCATAGGTTAAAACTCTCTCTCTCTCTCTATATATATGTGTGTGTATATATATATATATATATATATATATATATATATATATATATATATATATAACAAACAAACTAGAGGAACCTTTACAAATGTAAAAGATGTGAAGGACTATATAGAGCTTGAAAAAAAAAAATTAAAAGAGAAAGAGAGTCAAAACTAAATGTGAAAGGAAACAAATGATATTTGCTTACCCTATTTCCAAGGTAAGCATCCATAATTCCATATTTAGAAATCAAGCTAGTCTTTCTTTCCTTCTTTCTTTATTTCCATTTTTGTGTCCTTTTCTTTTTGGATTATTGCATTGGTATAGCCGTATAGATGTTATTAACTTTTTGCACTTATCAAAGACCTATAAGTATTGTTTATGTTTAATTGGGAAAAGTTAAAGATGCCCTAAATTTTACAAATTTTTTTGAAAAAAGAAAATAATAACTAATTTTTTTTGACAATTTTTTATATTTTCTATAAATATAATAGTATTAAAACTTTTATAAAATAACCCATTATCAAATGCCATAAGAATATCTATTAAGATAACCCACATTATGATTTTAAGCATCGATCTAATTGCAATTTGCTTTGATAACCTATGTTTTTTTTTTTTTTTTTGAGAAAGGATAACCTATGTTAAAACCTCAATTTTATTATTAATTTATGTTTCTAAAAGGTTATAGCTAGGTCCCATGAATTATTTTGGTGAGTATTCAAGTACAGCACGATGCATCATTATTCATTCACCATCGCAAAAAGAGAAACCCATGAGTCATTTGGGTACATCATTCAACAGCAACTCTGTAAGATTATTGTGTACATTATTGATTATTCATTCAGAGTTCACTCTGCAAGGTCAGGCTCAGGTTTTCACAGTTAATAAAGTAATTGACATTATTTTATAAAAGATCTATATATCAACACAGGGAGATATTGGGCTTTTGCCCTTATTTTGTAAAAAATCTAGCACAATATTCATGTTTTGAAACTATTTAGGTCCATGTCCTTGTTTTAATACTCGATTTTAAAAAAATCGAGCTACAAATGGAACTTGACATTAGCCATGTTGAGTTCATGCATATTTTGCCACTTAATCTTAAAAAAGATTTTAAGTGAAACTTGACTTTACTAAAGTCGAGTTTCAATTAAAAATTTACATATAACTTGATTTTCAGAATATTAAGTTTTATGCTGACCTCAAGTTTGTTAAAATCGAGTTTCAAAAATAGGGATATATTACTATTATTTTTGCAAAATAAGAGCAAAAACTCAATATCCCCTTCAACACAGATATAATTCACAAATTCCAAAATATACATACATGCTATACAGATAAAATTATTATAGATGCTGGTGCTTTTAAGGGCTCAAGGGTCAAGAGAGACTCTGTGTCTTGAGTCTATAGCAGCGCCAGCATCTCCTAGGGCCCAGAGATAAGTTCCAAAACAAGGCAACAGCAAAAGCAATAGAAAGCACATGTTAATAGGGAAATCTAGATTTTTCTCTTTTTTTTTAAAAAAAAAAATTAGTAATATGTCATTGTTTCGAAACTATTTAGATCCATGTATCTGTTTTGAAACTCAATTTTAAGAAAATCAAGTTTCATTGAAAAACTCGATTTATAAAAAATTGGGTAGGGGGATCAAACTTAAAGAAAAAAAAAATTGGAACTCAAGTGAGGTGAACTCAAGTTCCTTTCATGGAACTCGAGTTCCAATTTTTTTTTTTTTAGTTTCATTTGACATAACTCAATTTTAAACCAATCGAGTTTTATATTGAAACTCGATTTTCTTAAAATCGAGTTTCAAAATAGGGGCATGGACCTAAATAGTTTCAAAACAGAGATATATTGCTAATTTTTTAAAAAAATAACGGCAAAATGCTAGAATCTCCCATGTTAATAGTATAGAATGTTTAGTAGGAGATAGTTATTCATCCCCAATCTTCACTCCACAGATCATAGTATATAACAAAGAACAAAAACATGTGTATTGAAATCTCAAGTGCTTTCTCATAGTAAACAACATTAATAGCATTTTTAGCAACATCTATGCTGTCTCCACACATGCCAATCTTCATAGCCTACTTTAGACAGTTTTGTTTGTTTGGATAATTAAGTTTGTCATTTTCTAGTGGTTGGTACAATACGTAATTAACAATAATGGTTCTTTTTTTCAACATAAAACAAGCTCAATAAAAACTTTTTCCGAAATATTATATAATCAATTAGACCACCACAAATAAGCTTCGTATCACAAAATCTCTCGTAATAGAGAAAGTATATTATATTTCAATTTTACCAACTCAGCAATTGTTTGGGTGTTTCCTCATACTTATCATTGGCCAACATTGACCGCCTATTAATTTTATTTCTAAATGACTTTTTTTTTTGTACTCAAACAAGTCGCTCCATTGCCTATTTTTTCGTGTAAATTTCATATTTGGAGTTGTTTTTCAATTTGAAACTCTCCAATAGTCCAAAAAGATAGATAAATACTATACAATCATTTAGACCACCGCAAATAAGTTCCGTATCACAAAATCTTTCCCAATGAAAAAAAGTATATCATGTTTCAGTATTACCAAGTCAGTAGTTGTTTTGGTGTTTCATGACTTTTATCTCTCACTCTCCTCGTAATTATCATTGACCAATATTGCCACCTATTAATTTTATTTTTAAATGACTCTTTTACCCAAACAAGTCGCTTTTCTGCTTAATTTTTCGAGTAGATTTCAAATTGGGAATTGTTTTTCAATTTGAAACTCTTAAATAGTCCAAAAGGATAGATAAAGTTGTTCCTATTTGAATTCTATTATTTGGGAGGGGGAAACTTTTGTACAATTCCTAGTTGTTGTACACTAGGTTCCCAATTAAATTTAAACACATAGTTACATCAACCAATGATGAACAAATAATGTTGTGTTTTTGAAGAACAATTAAATTAAATTAAAATTTGTGTTTAAATTGAATTGGGAACATAATACACTACGCTTTAAAATTTGAATCTAAGTTTTATCTTATTTGGAATTAGAAGAAATAATAATGATTTTTTGCTCTAGTCTTCGGCTCATTTTTTAGGATTGCACTTTCTAGAAAGCGAGTCATTTTCCAAAAAATGGAGCATAGAGATGGAAAACAAAAATAACATTAACAAGGAAATAGAAAACAATAGTCACGAAATAATAAATAATGGCTAAAATATATTCAGCAAAAGAAAATAATGGTTATTGAAAGCTCAGATTTGTGTTAAACACAAGAGCTTGTTTAGACCCCCAAAATAAAATATTATAGCTAGATTGCTTTTACTTTAACTTATCTAAGTGCAAAACAAGAGTAAATGAGGTACAATAAACCAATAACTACTCTAGTGCATAAACATGAACAACAAAAAATAAAAGTAGTTTCTCAACAAAAAAAAAAAAGTAAAGCACAAGAGTAAGGGAAGAAAGATGCAAACACAAGATAACACACCGATGTGTTATCGAAGAAGAAACTGAAGAACTCGGTGAAAACTCTTTCCGCCACCATCCAAGCAGTAAATTGATCCACTAGACAATAAGTTAAGATACACAAAAAGTAAGAGACCCCCCAAGCCTAATCTACCCAATGCACCTAAGCCCTCCAAGATCTTACTCCAACAATGCTTCTTAGAACCATGTCTTGTCTAACTTTTCGGATCCTGCAATACGCCCGATTGTATCCGCCAAGCCTCATTGGCTTCTTTTGGCAAATCCCAAAAGCTTCCCAAGCTCCAAAACCCTTTCTACACTCTGAAAAATGTGTGAGTTGTGTTTGGGTATAAATCTCCTCTCAAGGTATGACAATGGGAAAGGGAAGGAGAAGAGGCTACAATGATTTCTTACTAAGGATGAGTAGCTCTCTCTCTAAAAGAATGGGTGTGTGTGTTATAGAAAACCTATCTAGGG